>NW_024070192.1:53321834-53544658 GCF_014754425.2 Oryx dammah | reverse complement strand
AAACCAGCTTGAACATCAGGAAGTTCATGGTTCACGTATTGCTGAAGTCTGGCTTGGAGAATTTTGAGCATTACTTTACTAGCGTGTGAGATGAGTGCAATTGTGTGGTAGTTAGAGCATTCTTTGGCATTGCCTTTCTTTGGCATTGCCTTTCTTTGGGATTGGAATGAAAACTGACCTTTTCCAGTCCTGTGGCCACTGCTGAGTTTTCCAAATTTGCTGGCATATTGAGTGCAGCACTTTCACAGCATCATCTTTCAGGATTTGAAATAGCTCAACTGGAATTCCATCACCTCCACTAGCTTTGTTCACATAAAACTTAGAACAAAGCAAAACATTTAAGTCCCGGTAACAACAGGCTGGCAAGTTTGATGACAATCCCTGGCAAATTCCTAAGTGTGAAGATGCATCGAAAAGGCAGCAATAACCCCTAGGAGCCGCCTGAGTTCACCAAGGATGAGCCATGCTCGACTGAATTCCTGTCCTGGAGGGACAAGGACTCGGGGCAGGGAGGGGGGCTGGGGGGTGCACCTCTGGCAATGGGAGTGTTGTGGTAACTCAAGGAAGATGTCGCTCAGAGCCTCTGAGATCCCCAACGGCAGGGGCGCTACACAGACAGCAGCAGGGCTCTGGTGCCAGCCAGCCGGCATCACCAGCAACACCCCGAGGCTTAGCCCTCGACCTTGTCCGCCTCAGCAGCCTGGATGAAGCAGAACAGAAGACGCACTTATCAAATCTGCAGTTGACACAAAGCCAGGGGGATTGTTAATAGAAAGGATGGCAGAATCGGGATTCAAAAATATCTTGACAGGCTGAAATAATGGGCTGAAAACATGTAAAAGGGATAAATGTAAATTCCGATATTCAGGTTTTTTTAAAAAAAAAAATAATAAAGTTTTCATAAACATCAGATGTTAGAAACAGGGCTTAAGAGCAGAAAAGACAGCTGGGTAGGGGTCTGCATGGCATGGTTACTGGTCAGGTCAAGAGAAGGAAGAAAGAAAAGAAAATAGCCTTTATGGGAGTACCAAGAATTGTACTAAATGTGTAAACAGTGTCCAGGATTTTTTTTTACAGGGCAGGCACTATCCCTGAGCCCAATTTACACATGAGGGAACTGAAGATCAGCAATACTACTGAGTGACTGAAGGATTCGTCTCAAGCTATTAGGTGATTTGTATTAATCTGCTGGAAATAAGCTACAAAGTCATGGAGAGAGAATTCAAATTCAGGTCTTCCTATCTGCAGAGCTAATGCTTTATCCTTCCCCTGCTCCAGGGAGTAAATCTTGATTAATTTAAGCTATCATAGATTCCTTCATCCTTACCAAGTCAACAAGCTGTTGTTTTTCAGTCACTCAGTCATATCCAACTCTGCGACCCCAGCACGCTAGGCTCCTCTGTACTCCACTCTCTCCTGGAGTTTGCTCAGATTCATGTCCATTGAGTCAGTGATAGTATCTAACCATCTCATCCTCTGCCTCCCCCTCCTCCTTTTGCCTTCAATTTTTCCCAGCATCAAGGCCTTTTCCAACGAGTCGGCTCTTCACATCAGGTGGCCAAAGTACTGGAGCTTCAGCTTCAGCAACAGTCCTTCCAATAAATATCCGAATTGATTTCCTTTGGGGTAGACTGGTTTGAGATCCTTGCAGTCCAAGAAACTCTCAAGAGTCCCTGATCAATGAGACACAGGGGGAAAATACACTGGGGTTATTTTTGGTAAAGTTCTCCTCTGTTTTCAAAAGAATCCCTAGAATCCCTAGAAATAGATGTTCCTCTTCTGCCTCTTACAGTTGTTAGCAGGTGAGGTCTGGAACTGTAGCAGCCATCTGGGCACCTTGAGGAATCTGTCATTAGACCAGAAACATGGAAGATGTGAGTTGGAGAAAGGGAAATGCCTGGGGTCATCAATGACTGTTGAAGCACTTCCCCTGGGAAAATAACCCATTTTCCTATTTGTTCAAGCCCCTTCTATTTGGTTTTTCTGTTGTGTCCCACCTGTAAATATCCTGATGAATACATGAAGTCAGGTAAGTCCCCTCTATAGACCCTGGCAAGTCCACATTTGAAGTGTGACATGAACTGACCAGGGGCTTCCCTGAGAGCTCAGTTGATAAAGAATCCGTGTGCAATGCAAGAGACCCCAGTTCGATTCCTGGGTTGGGAAGACCCCCTAGAGAAGGAAAAGTCTACCCTCTCCAGTATTCTGGGCTGGAGAATTCCATGGACTGTATAGTCCATGGGGTTGCAGAGTCAAACATGATGGAGTGACTTTCACTTTCATGAACTGACCAAGATGATGAAGAGTCTAGCAGCCCTGCTTCACTCTGTCCCTCACTTACCAGCCACCACTAAGTGACGATGGCTCGGGGAGTTTACCTGCAGAGAAGACATGGGAGGAAAGTAACAGAATATTCTTCGAATATTTGAAAGCCCACAATTTAGAAGAGCAAATTCATTTTTCTCTGAGATCCTCTAAGATGCAGAGCCAGAACTAGGAGGCAGGTACCAGTTTGATAGTATCAGAGGTGTCCTCCACAGTTCACGTGTCTGGCAAAGGAGGGAGCTCCCCAAGGTGGAGATTGCCCAAACAATGTTGAAGTAGCTATCAGACAGAGAGGTCAGGGAGAGACATCCCCACTGGGTGGCAGGTCAGACCAGCTGACCGGGGTTCCTTCCAAATCCAAAATTTGGGGATTCTGCATTATACACATTGGGGTAGTGCTAGAACCTTCCTGGGAAATAAACAAGGGAAAGACCAAGAGTCTGCCATCTTCTCTCTCCAGTTGGAATGACACCCTGACAGACAGCTGGTGAATAATCCTGGGCAGGGTGTTCCAAGTGCCCAGCAGGCAAAAATGGCCAGTATTCTGTGGAAGGTCAGAAGTGGAGGAGCGCCTTCCAGGGAGGAAGGTCAGATGGGGCAGCTTGGAGGAAGGAGATGTGATCGGGTTGATGAAAGCCAGAATCTGTTTTCACCCACTCCACACCCCCCCCCCAACACACACACACACACACACATTCAGCCAAGCCGATCGGTTCCTCCAGCCCTGCAGGCTCAGCCCGCTCTCTGCTCCCAGGACCAACCAATCCTAACTGGAAGCAGCAGAGAGCTAGGCAACTCCAGCTCCAGGTTCTAGGACACGGTAATGTCACCCGTGCTGCTGACAGGAAGCTGACCTTGTCTGTCAGCTTCACAGAGCTTGTCCGCTTGTTTCTAAGACATTTCCTCCCTCTGTCGGTGCCCCAGCCCTGCAGGCAGGTCTCTGCCTCACTTGCTGGGGCCTGGCTACCTGCTGCTGGACAATCTGTCTTGTCCCCAGCTTATTTGCCTCAACCTCTTTCCTTTGGTAATAGACCCCACCCACAGGCGGGATGAGCATGTGACCCAGGCCTGGCCAATCAGAACACCCCAGCCCTTTGCTACGGGATTGGCTCAGGAATGAGCACTGGCGGCCCCAATCTGACCAATCAGAGTCCTTCCCCAGGACTCTTCTAATACAGTCTGTGCAGAAAGACCTGGATTGCAAAACAGGAAGGCTGGAGTCTAGGACTGGTGGAAGCTCTGCCAAAGGAGAGAAAGAGGCAGGTAGTCTGGAGAGCAAAGGAAGAGGGAGTCATGGCCTCCTCTACTGTGGATTTGCCCTGCCTCCTGCATTTTCTCTAGAGCTGAAAACTGCCCTCTGCTTCCTCCCTGAGAAAGCCCATTTTCCTAAACTCAGCTGTAACTCAGAGTCCTGAATAATACCCCAGCCTTTTCCATCACGCCATGGCTGCCCTAGCTCTGGAAACTTTCCCCGGCAGTCACATCTGAAGGATGTCCCTGGGATCTGTCTGCCTTGGCTCTGTGGGGGGAGTGGCTTGAAGGGGACGCGGCCAGCCTGCCCTTCTGCTTCAGCTTGCTGAAAGGTCCCCCGGCGGTGCGGTGTCCAGGCCTGAGAGTGTCAGCTGCACAAAGGACAGGGGTACCGTGCGGGGGTGAGCTCGCTCATTAATTAATCCCTCATTCACTCATTTATTCAACAGCTCTGTGTTGAGCATCTGCTGTGTTCCCAGTGCTAGGGCCAAAGACAGGTATCCGAAAACTCTTTCTGAAAAGGGCAGAAGTAAACATTTTCAGCTTGACACGCTGTAAGGTTGATGTTGCAACTGCTCAGCTCTGGCTTGTGGAGAGAAGGCAGCCGCAAACAATATGCAAACCAAGGGGTGTGGCTGTCTTCCAATAAGTTACTTACAAAAGCAGGAGGTGGGCCTGATTTGGCTGGCTGCCCATGGTTTACCGACTCCTTTCTTAGAATGTGCCACTGGAGAAGGTGATGGGAAATAGATTCAGTAAGGTCTTGAATACCAGTCAGAGAAACATGAGTGTTACTGAGTGTCTGACGGGACTCTTGGAGGATGTTTATGCTGCAGAACGGTGAGGTCAAGGTGGAGCGGCAGAGGGAACGTTCTGCCTCAGCCTCCTTGCCAGGCACTTGCGATTCCTTCACTTATTCAGTGAGTGTTTACTGGATGTCTCCTGGGTCAAGGCACTGTTCTGGTTGCAGGGGAACCAGTGGTGAGCAGGGCGGACAAGATGCTCACCTTTGTGGAGCTTCTACTCCGCCAAGTTTGTCAGACTCTTCACGGTCAAGCCCTCAGCTGTCCCCTACCTCCCCTGTCTCCTTCACTCCACACCGATCACACCACCTGTGTCCCATGTCCTTTCCCACGTCTATGACTAGCAAGCAGTCAGGGCTTCCTGAATGTGCTTGCTCACCCGTCCCCTGTCAGAAGTCCTTCGAGTCCAGCTGAACTGCCCTCCCAGTGACCCCTTTGCTCTCCACCTAGCCGGGAGAGCCAGTCATGCCTCCTTCTGGGTTCCCCAGCATGTTGCACTTGCCTGACCTCAAGTGCTTCTCGTGTGGCTTTGAAATTCTTCACTTATAAGCCTTTCCCTTTTCCAAGACTATTCCCAGCATCTGGCAGGGTCCTGGCACTCGGAAGGCTCAGCGAATGTTTGCTGAATGGATGAATGAAAAGAGCGTTGGGAAAGGAGAGGAGAGTTGTGCCAAAATAGAAATGAGAGACACTCAACCCTGAGAGGAAGGCCAGCCACTACCTTAGGGACCCAAATGCTTGAAGGATACAAGGGACCTTATTTGCAGGCTTAAAACTCCTGTCCAGAATTATTTGTCGAGTGTGAACAGTAATACAGTCTCCCTCTCTGAAACACCGTGGTGAGGGCTCCTTTGTCTGATGAAGGCCTGTCAGGGGTGATTGATGGGCTCCCGCCAGACAGCAGAAACCTCTCTCCTCCCGACAGCGCGAGTGATAGCCGCGAGGAAACTGACCCCAGCTGACACACTCATCTTAAAATATCTCTGTTTCCCTCCGGCCCAGATAAAAGAGCTGTCGCACCAAAAGTAAGGACTCCACTTGGGGAGATGCTGGCTTCTCCAAGAACTGGTCATGGAGGAGTCTGGGATGTCGGGGTTCAGCTGAAGTCCAAGTCAAAAGGACCCTAAGAAACCAGCCCTGGATGAATCGTCATCTGGGGAGCAGCCCCGTGTTCAGCTTCTAACCACTGGGCCAGATGCATGAGATACATCATCAACATCGTGAATAAACAGCGTTTATTCAGCATGTATTGGCACGTGGTACTAGGTTCTGCTCAGATGAAAGAGAATAATCTAGACCCAATCCTGCCCCAACTGTACCTTACAACATGCACAGAATAATAATGATCTCCATCAGTGCTGTGGTCCTTTCTGGTTTACAAAGAGCCTTCAGCAACTCAGTGCATTAGGTAGAGCAGGTGTGAAAATTATTCCCATTTTAGAGGTGAAGTGACCTCACAGAGGTGAAGTGTCTTGCCCAAGGTCACACATAAGCTCATAAGGGTCAAAGATCCATTTCAGAGCAGGAATCACACACTTAATGGGGGTAATGAAGAAGGTTCAAAGAAAGGATTTTTTAAAGAGCTAGGGACAGGGCTAAGGAAACTGACTGTGGAATAGGAAGCAGCCTGAGTGTTTGGGGCTGAACTGGGTCCCTCAGAGAAGGTAGGTGGAAGCCCTAGCCTCCCGGACCTCAGAATGTGAACTTATTTGAAAATAGATTTCATTACAGTTATCATTAGCAAAGATGAGGTTATCCTGGAGAAGGGTGGACTTAATCCAATGTGACTGGTGTCCTTCTATGAAGAAGAGAGACACCAAGACACAAAAGGATAACGCCCTGTGGCCAGGGAGGCAGAGAGGTGCCAAGATTGCCAACCAGCTGCCAGAAACTGGGAGGAGGGAAGGATGGCCTTGCCTCCATGGATCAGAGGGAGCTCTGCCTTGACTGGACTTCTGGCCTCCAGAACTGTGACAGAGTACATTGCTATTGTTTTAAGACACCCGGTCTGTGCTGTTTTGTAACGGCAGCCCCAGGAAACATACACCCCTCGGCTGTGGGCGCCCCTAGTTCTCTAGGGACCTGTGTTGTTGGAGTCTCGGGAGAGCGGCTCCACGGAGCAGGGGCTGCTGGCACCATGACCAGCCGTGGCACCCACTGCCCCTCATGGGGAGAGCTGGGTGATGAGTGCCCTGAGTCCTCCTTCTGAGTGTCCCCAGGGTGCCCAGGGAGGACACTGCAGGTCAGAGAGCGAGGGTGAGACCATTTGCGGCTGTTAGCGCCTAGGACAGAGGGCAGGTGGGGTGGGTGGTGAGCACCCCGAGGCGCTGGCCACTGCCGGCCCCAACTCCAGGCCGCTTCCGATACTTGTCTCCCACCAGCATGCTGACTCGGGAAGGGACCCTGAAGAAGTGGAAGGAACCGTTTCTGCCCTTTGGGGACCCACTGGTTTCACCACAAATGCATTTTAAAAAAGCACAGGAGAGAAACTTCCTTGGTGGTCCAGTGGCTAAGAATCTGCCTGCCAAGGCAGGGGTCATGGGAAGATCCCACATGCCATGGAGCAACTAAGCTCGTGCGCCACAGCTATGGAGCCTGAGCCCCTACAGCCCACGCACCTCGACCAGGGAAGCCACCGAACTGAGAAGCTGGAGCGTGGCAACTTAAAGAGTAGCCCCCGCTCACCACGACTAGAGGAAGCCTGTGCAGCAACCAAGACCCAGTGCAGCCATAATAAACAAAGACTTTGAAATTTTATAAAAATTTTTAAAAATGCACAAGACAGCATGTGCAACAAATAAATAAATGTGCAGGAGAAGAATATGCTTGGGATTTGCCCAGAGCTTGGAGGCCAGGGCCACCTCCACTCTGCTCCTCGCTCGATACCCCAGGCCGTCGGCATAAAATAGAACTAGTTTCCTTGCGAAGGAACAGCCAGAGAAACCGTGGCTAGAAGAAACAGGCCAGCGGTCAGGATGGCCTGGGGAGGAGAACATGGATGGGTCATGACCCGTTTGTCTCAACAGTCTGGCCCAGGCTGGGGAGAGAGAAGAAAATTCCCTCCGTGGGGTGGAGGTGGGGTTTCATGGGTGGGACCTGGAGCCGGAAGCGTGTGCGTGTGGGGAGGTGGCTACCCTCCCCGACACCCAATGGGCTCAGGGCAATCGGGGCTCCTGTGGGGCTTCCGGGTGGGCCCTGAGCCGCCCTTCCCATCCGCTGATAGCTGTCTCCCCTCCAGAAGCCATGAAAACCTCTGTCTCGTTCACTCAGTATTTCAGGGGCATAATAATTCAGGTCCCAAATAACATAGGTTGAACAAATGAAAGGCCAGGAGTCCAGAGGGACAGAAAAATGCTGCCGGGGGGAGGTGCCTGGAGAAGAAGAAATCTCGGGCCAGATGCACCTGGGGGCAGGCAGGGGCGGTGGGACAGGCGCCCTGGCTGTCAGACGCTGCTGGGAGGAGCAGGACCCTTGGCTAGCGGCACCCGCAGCGTGCACAGGCGTGGGCTGTAGGCAGTGGGGACCTGCAGCAAGCAATCCTGCCCCTGCTGCTGACTGGCCCCCGGGACCTCCACACCAAGGCCTCCTGCTCCGCAGGCCTGCAGCGCAGGTCCACAGCTCCACAGGCTTCTCAGGGCACCAGGCAGAGGGGCTGATGACCTCGAGAACACCAGGAACCCCTTCCAGGTCAGCAAAGGTCATGGGGATGGGGTGGTTTGCTCCAGCAGATAGAGTGACCGGGGGGCAGGCTGCAAAGACGCACAGACAGAAAGGTCAGTTCTCACCACGGACTTGACTAAACCACTGCCCTTCTCCCCTTCGGGCTGACGCCGAGGCTTTAATTATAGCTTGTCACTCACACGCCTTCCCCAGGAGACGGCCGGGCCGGACAACGACGGAAATGAAACTCTTGCTTCCGATTGCTCGTTCTGTCTGTCAGGAAATTTCAGGCTCACCAAACAACAGAATATCTTGAACTGTGGCCTTGCAGCGCCTCCTGAGGTCTCAGCCTGTTCCCCAGCCCCCTCCGGGACCAGCCAGTGAGCTGACTCCTGCATCGGGGTGGAAAAGCCGTCTAACAGATGGAGACGCTCGTCCCAGCAAGGCGACGTGACTGGCTCAAGGTCACTGGCAGACAGTCGGTGGGACAGGGGCACCCATGAGCTTCGCTGTGTTGGGCTCTTCTCTGGCCCTTTGAGGAGGTCCCAGAAAGAAGACTCCCAGCCCTAGTAACACTGACACCTGTGTGTCAACCGGCCCCTCTTTGATCACCGTAGCGGTCCCATGAATAACAATTCATCATTACTATCCTGACTCTTCACAAGGAAGCACCAAGGCTAGAGAGCTTGTTCCAGTTCATGCAGCTGGAATAGGACCTGAATCCAGACCGCCCAGCAGCGGGCCCGTGCTCCTAACCCCACGCTCTCTCCTTCCTCTCATCCCCAGATACGAAGACGGAAGATCTGGAGTTCTTTCCTCTTGCCTCTGCCAGGAAACTCAGTGTTTCTGGAAGCATTCAACAAAGGACATCCCCCACATCGTGGAGGAAGGCTATCCTGAGCCCTGGGGGGGTCAGCTGTGGACTCGGGTTTTGGGGGAGGGGGGTCCTTGCACCAGTCCCACCAGGCTCCCCTGATGAGGTGCTGACACCCAGGGGGGCTGTGGGTTCAGGTCTGGCTCCTGGCAGCTGGGTTGTGAGTCCCTGTGTTCTCGTGGAGCATCTCCACGTCCCTCAGCCCCTGGGTCTCAACCTGGACATTCAGAATGCAGTAGGGCTCAGCCCTTACAGCTCCCTGAAGCCGTTGGGACCCAGAGGAGCGGAGCACGTGACCTGCCATCAGATCTCTCCCCAGCCGCCCAATTGAACTCAAAGCGAGAGTCGCTCAGTCATGTCCCACTCTGAGACCCCATGGACTGTAGCCTGCCAGGCTCCCCTGTCCGTGGAATTCTCCAGGTAGGAATACTGGAGTGGGCAGCCGTTCCCTTCTCCAGGGGATCTTCCCAAACCAGGGATCGAACCAAGCCCCCTAGATTCCCCACAGCGGGCTTTGAGCCACACAGGTGCAAGCTGCTTTGGATTACCTGTGTGGCCAAAGTATCCAGTCGGTTTGGGAAGAGAGCAGAATTTCAGGTGAAGATGCTCCAGGGTGAGGGGAAGCCCCAGGGCCTTGTTTGCCTGTGGTCCAGGGGCGGGAAGACTGGATCTAACACCTACCTCCCCTCTTGCTAGTTGGGGGGACCTTGGTAGGCCCCCTAGCCCTGTGAGCCTCACGCGTAATGAACAAGCCCTGCTCGAGGATGGTAGAGGAGACCAAGCTTTCGTCTGCCCTTGAGTGGCGTGGCGGTCAGGTGCGGGGGAGGGGACGCGTTCTGCGGCCTCTGTCTTTCAGGGAGCCTGTGCCTCTGGGCTGTGACCTTGACAAGCATTCCTCGGTCATTTTTCACCCCCTTAAGTGGGACAGGCTAAAGGGGGCTGTGCATCCCTGCATGCCAAGTCGCTTCAGTCGTGTCTGACTCTTGTAGCCCGCCAGGCTCCTCTGTCCATGGGATTCTCCAGGCAAGAATGCTGGAGTGGGTTCCCATTTCTTCCTGCAGGGGAGCTTCCTGACCCAGGGATCACACCCCCACTTCCTGCGTCTCCTACCTTGCCAGGTGGGGTCTTTACTGCTAGTACCACCTGGAAAGCCCTTAAAGGGGGCTAGAGTTGGGTTTCTCCTTCTCACAGGTGGGTCAGGCTCTGCTAAAACCCCGGGGTTAGGCTCTGGTTGTCTCATTTCTCTAGAGGGCAGGATTTGTTAAGAATAGAGTACTCCAGAGAGTCTCAAAATGGTTCTCCACCACCCCTCGGCGCCCCCCCGACCCGAGGTCCTTCACTGCAGGAAGCAAGGAAGGACCCTTCTCCACTGTTTATTGTAGGAACTTGGTAGAGTTCCTGCAGGGAAACTCACAGAAGAGTGGGTTCCTATGACCTCTCCCTCTGGAGTTCTTATCTCTCTGACTTGTCCACATTGAGCCCCAGCAATTCGCCGACTACGGTTTCATTTTCCTACCTCAGCACCAGGTCCACCAGTGGTTTCTGCTGCTAAGTTGTGATTCTCTGTGTCCACCTGTCTCTTTCCAATTCAGGGGTAGCAGTTTGCCCAGGGACCTCAGTTCTGTGCTGACTCTAAGAAGAGTTGCTGATTTTCGGTTTGTTTAGCCAGTTGCTTGCTGTGGGGACAGAGGGACAGCTTCCAACCCCCCCCCATTCACATGCTGCGTTGGCTCCATTTCATGAAATACCCTCTCTGTGCCTGGCATTGACTCGGGTTTCACGTTCTTTGTCTTGGGGATCCCTCACAGTTCAGAAGGGAGGGTGTCACAGACTCCATTTTACAGACAAGGAAACAGGACAAGAGGTTGGGTCACACGGCTGCTGGAAGTGAAAGTTTGCCAAAGCCCACGTGTCCCCACAACGACCACATGGTGCCACCCCTCCTTCTGACCACCTGCACCCCCACACCCCTCTGGTAGGTGGACACGCAGAGCCGCCCTGCCTCCCACCCCAGGAGGCTGTGTAACAACTCCATCTGCACCGGAGGTGAGGGGTTAAGCCGCCCCACCCCCTCAATGAGAGGGAAGGGCCGGGATCCTCTTTTCTGCAGGATCCAGTTGCTAGAAAATATGCTCAAATGGGGCATCATGGTTTTATGAACCCAGCTCCTTCTGCTGTCCCGATTGAATGCCTGGGGCAGACTGCCCTCCCCCACAGACCCATTAGTCATGGGCATCGATTAAGGGGCAAAAAAAAGAGTCTTGATTGCATCTGTTTAGGCAGGAGTGGGCTGCCGCCTGCCTTAGCGTCCTCGGCATGGCTGGACGGAAGGACCTTCTGCCTCTTTGTCCCCAAAGTAAAGCAGAGCTGCGGGGGATGCTGGGAGGGGCTGGCTGGTTCTATGGTGGGAAAGGAGTGTCCCGAACGTCTCAAGCCTGGGGCCTGAGGGCACCAGCGTGATCTGACCTGTGCAGCCACCAGCCTCCAGGGAGGAGACCCAGCAGGAGATTCCGATCAGATCCAGCTCTCCAGCGGCTGCAGACCAGGCTGCTCTGCCTTCGGGGTCAGGGGCAGCCTTGTCCACCCTCCCATCCATCCCACGTGGCCATGGAGGCAACCCCAGGGAACAGAGGGTGGTGTGAGAAACAACGGCCTGTAGGGGCTCACCTGTCCCTCCACCCAAGACTCTCCCAGTGTGGGACTGAAGTGCGGCCCCCCTGCTCCTCTGCCCTGTGGCTCCCCTCCGGGGAGGAGCTCAGACCCTGAGCAAGGCAGCCAGATACCCGCCGTGGAGAGGAGGGGGTATACTTGTCCCAGTTCCTGGGGGAGTCCCAGCATCTCAGACCACTGGGTCCCACCCCTGCCTTTGACACAGGAGAAGGGGCTTGCCCTGCACACTCGAGGACAGTGGCAGAGCTAAGACCTAACCCACCTCTTGACCCCCACGTGAGGTGGCAGGAGGCAGTGGTAAGTACCAGCCACCATCCAGGCCACCAGACGGTGAGACAAAGGACTCTGTCACCTGCCGGGGTGAGCAGCTGGGCCAACCTTGGCCTTCAGCAGAGCGGCTGAGGCCTCTGACATCGGTCCTCCAGTCCCCCTTGCATCCAGCCGGGTTTCAGGTTCTCATATCTCCACACCCTGGCCACTGCTGCTTCGGGGATGAAGGGTACTGCGGGGAAGTGGGGAGCGGGAAGGGGTAGATGGAGGGCAGCTGGATGGGAGAGAAGGCTAGTCCACACCCTGCTCACCTGGGTAGCACTCCGTGCTCTGTGCGAGCTGGAAGAATAGGTGCACTGAGATGCCATGTTGCTTTTTCCTGGGCACCCCAAGGAATGTAGAGTTGGAAAGACTAAATAGAGCTGGGCCGCTCCTCTACCTTGGGCAGAAGGCAGGAGGCCCCATGGTGCCCAGTGACCCGGACATCTGCAGCCCCCAGGCTGCCCCCAAGACTCTGTCCTGGAGAACATGCAAGCCCAGGAAGCAGAGGGGGAAACCGCTTCCGGAAAAACACAAATGCCGTCATCCTTCCCAAGATAGGGGGTTTCCCAGGCGGTGCTGGTGGTAAAGAACCTGCCTGCCAGTGCAGGAGACATAAGAGACGCGGGTTCGATCCCTGGGTGGGAAGATCCACTAGAGGAGGGCATGGGAACCCACTCCAGTGTTCCTGCCTGGAGAATCCCATGGACAGAGGAGCCTGGCGGGCTATAGTCCATAGGGTTGCAAAGAGCTGGACATGTTGCAATGACTTAGTAGGCAGACAGGCAGACATCCCAAGGTGGGTGGCTTTCTTGCCTCTCCACAGGTTTAACTGAGTGCTTAGAAGTGTCTGATCCGGAGATTCCTAGTCCAAAGGGCTTATCGTCTGATGAGAGCACCATAGTGTTTAAAAGGCCAAGATGCAGGTGAGCAGAGGTGTTATGGAAGCACCAGGGCTGGGAGCCAAGGAAGAGATCTGGTCCATGAGGGCTTCCTGCAAGGCTGAGCCTGAGAGGATGGAGGACTCATCAGACCTGGGGGCTGAGGTCTACCCAGAGGCAGAGGGCAACAGCCAGCCTGCACGAAAGACTGAGGGACTTCAGCGTTGTTCAGCTTAGCGGGCGAGGCCAGCAGGGGCAGCAGGGTGAGGCCGAGGCTGAGGAGTGGATGAACTTCCAGGATGACGGGCAGCGTGGTGAGCGAGACCCATGATACCCGCTGGGTCCACCTTCTGCGGTCCTTTCCTGCCCCACGCCTCCAGCTGTCATGTACCTGCTCAAGGTCCCCCTCAGGCCCAAGAGGCCAAGTCCACGCAATGCTACTCCCACACACTGCCCCTCGGCCAGTCCAACTGCAAAGTCCCCCCACATTTAAGGACACAGTGCTCCCAGGAACAAGATCAGTCTGTAACCAGAGTCTGCTCCATGGACCCCTTAGATCAGGGGAAGGATACACAGGCAGGACCGTCAAAAGTGAGGCCAGAATAAACACGGAGAATGCCCACCAGGGCTTGACCGCCTTAGGTCAATATGGAGTCTTAAGCCACACCAGGAGCTCTCAAGCCTAATTGCACTTTATAACCTTCAGGGTTGCTCTCCCGAATACCAATGCCTGGGCCCTCCCAGCCCCTCCCTCTTGGGGAGGAGCCTGGGCCTCAGTATTTTAAAAGGTCCTCAGCCGTTCCAGCAGAAGCTGAAGCTGAGAGTCAGCACCCCACGCTCACCAAATCAGTTCCGTTTTTTCGTGCCTTCTGCCTCTCCTTCAACTGATAACTTGTGTCTTTCCCGCCTCTCTTCTCCTTCCCACCTGTTCCTTCTCTCCTTCTCCAAGTCTGACTCCTCCACTAGGCTTTGGGTCTCATCCTCTCCCATCACCTGGGGGGACCAGACACACACACACGCACCAAAAATGATAATATTACTTTGAATGAGGGACTTCCCTGGTGGTTAAGGCTTCACCTTCCAATGCGGGGGCGCAGGTTTGATCCTTGGTCAGGGAGTTAAGATCCCACATGCCTTAGGGCCGAAAAACCAAAACATAAAGCGATATCATAACAAATTCAATAAAGACTTTGAAAATGGTCCATGGCAAAAAAAAAAAAAAGTCTTCAAAAAAGTACTCAAGAATGATAACAGCAGCTGAAATTCATGGCGTGATGAATAATTACCAAGTGTGTGGGTCATCTCATTTAGATTTGGTCCTCAGAACAACCTTTGACTGTAGCTACTACTATTGTTCCTCTCTTCAGATGAGGAAACTAAGGTCCAGGGAGGTTAAGCAAAAGCCCAAGTCCCCAGCACCCCTGAGCGGCAGGGCCAGGACTCACACCGAGGTCCCTCTGCCGTCAAAGCCTCAGCTGTCGTGGAGGTCACCTCGCCGTCACTACCTAGTCCACCCATGGACTGGCACTTACCTAGCAGGCTGACCTGTCTGCTCTCTGTCATTACATCCCACCTCCCAAGCTAGTGTTCAGGTCATTCTGAGTCTGGGTCTCCACAAGATCTGCCCAAGTAGATGCTGCTGCTAAGTCGCTTCAGTCGTGTCCGACTCTGTGCGACCCCATAGACGGCGGCCCACCAGGCTCCCCCGTCCCCAGGATTCTCCAGGCAAGAACACTGGAGTGGGTTGCCATTTCCTTCTCCAATGCATGAAAGTGAAAAGTGAAAGTGAAGTCACTGAGTCGTGTCCAAATTCTTCTCGATCCCATGGACTGGGGCCCACCAGGCTCCTCCGTCCATGGGATTTTCCAGGCAAGAGTGCTGGAGTGGGGTGCCATCGCCTTCTCCAAGGCAGATGCTAGTGGCTCGCAAGCCCTGGGCCCTGGAGTTCTGAAAAGGCTCCATCTTAACCAGCTTACTGGCAGCCTCCTGACTGCACAGTGACTCCCTTCAAGGCCACTCCTTTTCAGGGAGGAGGAGAGGATCATCTAACTGCAAGTTTCACAAAATCCACCAGCGCATAAAATGTGCCATCGTAACCAGATGCCTGTTTGATGCCCGAAGCATGCAGCTGCTCACCTGCCTTCACTCCAGCCCCCACTTTGCCTGCTGGGGCACCTGCCATGGAGGGCATCGCAGAGATGCCTGTCAGGTGCTGCCCTGGTTAGAGTAAGAAGAAAAGTGGTGGGTGGGTGTGGCGTGGGGTAGAGCAGACGGTGTGTGCGGCGAGCAGGGAGAGGAGGGAGAGGCTGGGTGTGGGGCTCGGGGTGGGAGGGGTGTAAAGCGCATGCTTGGGGCGGGATGTGTATTGGGGTGTGATGGGTGTGTCTCATGGGTGGCACCGGTGTGGGGTTGTAGGTGTACAGGGTGATGAAGTCTGGCGTATTGGGGTGTGATGGGTATGTCTCATGGTTGGCACCTGTGTGGGGCTGTTTGTGTGCAGGGTAATGAAGTGTGGTGTATCGGAGTGTGATGGGTGTGTCTCGTAGGTGGCACCTGTGTGGGGCTGTTTGTGTGCATGGTGATGAAGTGTGGTGTATTCATGGTGTGATGGTTGTATCTCATGGTTGGCACCTGTGTGGGGCTGTTTGTATGCAGGGTAATGAAATGTGGTGAATCGGGGTGTGATGGGTGTGTCTCATGGGTGGCAGCTGTGTGGGGCTGTGTGTGTGCAGGGTGATGAAGTGTGGTGTATTGGGCTGTGATGGGTGTGTGTCATGGGTGGCACCTGTGTGGGGCTGTTTGTGTGCAGGGTGATGAAGTATGGGTGTGTTGTCTGTATGGTTTGCAGGTGATAGGATGCATATTTGACACATACTGTGCGGTGCGTCTGTGTAGACTGTGCTTTGATGTGTGTATGACTGGTGGTGCATGTGGAGTCCACAGTATGTGTGTGTCCTGTACTGTGAGAGGTGGACTGACCTGTGTGTGTGACCTAGTGTGAGATTTAAGGGAGAGAGCGTGTGACACTGGGCACCAGGTGAGGATATGTAACATAATGGCAAGGAAAGAGAAAGCACTTTCCATGCCCACCTCTCTGCTCAGCCTGGGTTCTGCGTGACTTTCCACCGTGGTGCTGAGATGCAGAGGCTGAGACCCTGAAGCCCCATCCTCCGAGTGACCCAGCAGCCATCACCAGAGGGGATCACAGGGCTTGGTCCTCCCCATCCAGCTCAAAGCAGGTGCACCCCCTTCTCTCAACTTCCAAGAGCCCCGTGTCCTCGGACCAGGATCCCAGCGAGGAGAGGACAGATGATCTTGTGGACGGGCAGGGCCCCAGCAGCTGTAAGAGGCAGTGGGAGGGCAGTCCTCATATTCTTTTTTTTTTAAATTGTGCGTTGACTTTTTTTTAATTAGAGGCTAATTACTTTACCATATTGTAGTGGTTTTTGCCATACATTCACATGAATCAGCCATGGGCGTACATGTGCCCCCGTCCTGAACCCCCCCTCCCACCTCCCTCCGCATCCCATCCCTCAGGGTCATCCCAGTGCACCAGCCCTGGGCGCCCTGCCTCATGCATCGAAACTAGTCCTCATATTCTTAAGCCCCTTTCCAAACCGTGGTGGCCAGGAAGACGGCTGGAACATGAACTGGAGAAGGAATTCCCATTTTTCATCTCCAGTTCACAATAGGCTGGGCTCCACGCTGGGTGTGACCCCTGGGAAAGTTTGGGTTCATGTGGCTCGATCTCAGAGCAGTCCCTGACCCACAGCACAGGCAGTGCCATTCCTGGACTCACTAAGGAAGACCACCATGGACCCCGACAGCGTCTCCCCGAATCCCCTTTGCTCTCCTCTCTACTTCCTTCTTCCCCTGTAGCTCGGATGTGACACTCCTCAACCCCCTGAGAAAGCTCTGCTTCACCCCCAGTCCGTGACATCCTGCCCCTCCCCTCACTTCCCCTTGCGCTTGACTCTGCGGATCAACATGGCCAGTCTTCCTGAAGAAGGAACCCTTTTTCCAGGGGGTGAGAGGAAACGGAGAGTTTCATCATTCTCTTGGCAAGAGAGGGATGTCAGGGAATAGCACCACATTAGTAAACTGGATCCTGACCCATGAAACTGTGTGGCCCATGTGAATTGCGCGTGCTTCCTGGGACCCTGTTCCCACAGCTGGTCAGGCAGGCATCATCCAACAGCTCACTGCTTCGCAAAATTAAAATCTCCTAAAAAGCCAAGGGGATGGCTGAGCGGTGCTTTAGGAGAGAAGAGGAGCACATGGACGTTATCTTTCTTGCTCTTCTGCCCGCAAGGCAGTGCCCAGAGCCGCGCAGAGCAGGACAGCAGCCTTGCAGCAATGGATCGAGGGCTGCAGAGAGGCCCCCTGAAACACACACTGGAGACCAGGCCAGCGTGTCAATACCTTCCCGTGATCCCGGGGTTGGGGTTTGGAGGAAGGCTGGGAGGGTTTGTGTGTGATGTTCCTTCATTTCAAGGACATGCCAAGGACAGGGAAGAGTGACTCTCACCCCCGCCCCAGGTGATGCTGTGGTTCCCACTCTCCCGGCGTCCACCCCCAACCCTTCCAAGTCTCACTCTCTGCACTTCTAAAATACAGATGATGGCAGAGTGGAGCAGAGACTTTGAACCAGTTCCACTTTTCCTCACTAGATGTGAGGTCTCAGGCAAGTCCTACCCCGTCTCTGTAGCAGTTAGCTCTCACTGTAAAATGTCAAACTTGGTGGCTTAAAACAACAAGCCATTATTGTTTCTCAGGAATCTACAAGTGGCCTGGGCGGTTTCACCGCTGTGAGCCAGGCTTGGCTGACCTTGGCTGGGGTTGCCGGTGCGTCTGTAGGTCACTGGCAGGTGGGCTGGGGGCTGCTGGGGTGGGGGGATGGGGGCCTCGAGCTGCAGTAACTTGTCTTGGCTCCACAGGGCCCCTCGGCCTCCGGGAGTCTAGTGCCGGCTTCGTGTCTTGGGGCTGCGATCCGGGAGAGCGGAGTGGAGATGCACACGGGCTTCCCAAGCCTCTCGCTCAGGAAGTTTGCCGCTCTCGCATCAGCCAAAGAATCGTTTGGCTGAGCCCAGAGTCAGAATGCAAGGGGCCTGTCGAGTCAGCGCGCGTATGGAGTGGACACAGGGAGGAGAGCAGTTAGGACTGCCAGTGTGATACAACTGACTCTCCCTTTAAGCTCAGTTTCCCATTTTATAAGTTGAAGTGAAATTCGCATGATGTAAAATTCACCATTTTAAGGAGAATGATTCTGTGGCACTTAGTACAGCCACAGTGTTGGGCCACCATCACCTCTATCCAGTTACAAAAATCTTAATTACACACCCCCCAAACCCATGTTCATTAAGGAGTTGCTCCCCTTTCACCCATGCCTCTGGCCCCCGCCACACTGCTTTCCATCTCTGTGGATTTCCCTGTTCTGGACATTTTGTAGAGTGGAATCTGTGGCCTTCTGTGTCTGACTTCTTTGATTTATAATGTTTCCAAGCTTCAGCCATGTTGCAGCATGTATCAGCACTTTGTTATTTTTTACGGCTGAATAATATTCCATTGCGTGGCTAGACCACAGTGTGTCTGTGCTTTCATCTGCTGATGGGCGTGAGAGATGTTTCCATCTTTTGGTTATTGTGAAGAGTGCTGCTGTGGCACTCAAGTATTTATTTGTTCACCTGTTTTCGATTCCTTTTGGTATCTACCCAAAAAAAGGAGTAGAATTTCTGGGTCATATGACAATTCTTTTTGAAGAACCCACTTTCCTTTATTTTAAAAATGCAGAAAATGAAATTACTTTGCAAGGATGCTGGGAGGCTTAGAGAAAGGGCATGTAAAGTGTCTTGCACAGAGTCCAACCTCAATAAATGGTTTATATAACTACTCTTTTGTTCTTTAATTCAATAACCATTTATTGAGCCCAGGATCAGGAATTATGTGAGGTGCTGGATAGATATACGAAAACATAAGATATAAAATATCTATAAAACACATGTCTGTGTTTTTATAGACATATAAATATATCCCCAGGGTCCCTTCCAGCTCAGACTCACAATGGTTCCATCCATGCTTCTTGCCTGGTGTGTCCTTCACAAACAGAGACAAAAGGCTCCCTCTCTCTCCCTCCCTTAACCAATTCCCCAGGAGGCTGCTGGCTTCATCGCTCCCCACCTGAATCAGTTCAGAACACCTATTTCAGATCTGTCGGCTCTTATAAATGTAGCCACACACCCGCAAAGTGAGATAAAATGGCAATGTGATTAGTGTGTGTGTGTGAGTGCGAATGCTTATGTGTCCCTGTCTCATCCCTTTTGTAAAGATTAATACATCAGAGCAAGCACTTACGAAAGGAAGAATAAAAAAAAAAAAAACAGCCGGGTCCAATTCTCCAGACATTCAATAACCAAATGTCACCCACATGGTAAGCAATAAAATAAAAATATATGCTTAGCAGAGGCAATATAAATATGATGTATATTTTGAAGTTGGATAACAGAACAGTGGCATAAAAATAATACCCAGTGGCAAATTCAGGGAAAGCAACCTTTTACAAACGTGGCATTTCTTTGGGCTGCCATTCCTGAAACATCGAAGCATCTCAGGCAGTAAAGCAGAGGTGGGTTTAAATCTGACAGGAGCGCCTGGTGGAATGAGGGCATGGAAAATCCTGCCCCAGTTCCAAAGCCAAGGCGGGGGCTCCTTCCTCCTGTACCCTCCCACTCCCCCAAATCCTGAGACCCTTACCTCCACCTGCCAGCTCCATCCCCTTGGCCTGTCACAACAGTCCCTTACTTTTCAAGCATTTGTCCCAGACATTATTCCTTTTGACCTGTACAATCTGCCTCTGAAGTGGAGAGGACAGGTGTCATTATTACCGTTTTATGAATGAGGAAACGGAGACCACAAACATCGTGTTAAACCCTGAGCGGCAAAACCGCCTCCCTGCCCCTCCATCCTGGGGAAAGAATATTTCTTTCCTGTCTTAGAAACCATAGTTTCCTGCCCACAGGTATATACTGAAAAATCATTAAAAAGGTTTTCAGACACCTCTCTGCGGCCAACCACAAAGCTAGATCCCCAGTTACTATTTGTTTAGGCCATGCCAACCAATTTTTGCATCAGCCAAACAAAATATTACTAGAAAGATAAACCTGAGGGTATCTAGGTAAACATCGAGACACGTCAGCAATAGTTGCTGCACATTTTTCTTAAAACAAACACCTTTACCAAGTCTGAGGTTCTTACAGGAAAATGGAGGTCCAAACATTTGAGTAATTTGCCCAAGCCTTCAGGATGTATACAAACGAGCCACCAGCTGTGCGTCCTTACACAAAGTCGCTTTGCCTCTCTGAGTTTTCATTTCCCGGCGATGGAACGAGTAGAATGAGAGCATCTTTAAGCTGTTTTCTAGCTCTCGTGTGCTCACTCACTCAGTTGTACCCAACTCTTGGCCACCCCACGGACGGTAGCCCCCAGGGCTCTTCTGTCCATGGAGTTTTCCAGACAAGAATACTGGTTGTCATTTCCTTCTCCGGGTGATCTTCCCACCCAGGGATCGAACCCGCGTCTCTTGCGTCTCGTGCACTGGCAGGCGGCTTCTTTACCACTGCACCTCCTGGGAAGCCCATTTTTTAGCTCTGAAATTCTAGAATTTTATCTCTGAAACCAACTATTCAATGATGGTTGAAAGCCATCATGGAGAAAGCCCCCCATGTCGCTCACAGAAAGTCAATAGATGGATCCTGCGTGAAACCCCAACTTCTAAAGCTTTCGTGTAGGAGAGGGAAGTCTGTCTGGGGCCCTTGTCCTGGATCAGTCACTAACTCAGTGTGTAATTTTGAACTTCCCTTCTGCTAAATGAGGAATGGGAACTAGAGGAAGATGGGAAATTCATTTCACACCAGGGGCACACTGACTAAGAGATGGTGGCTGCCCGGAGTGCAGTGTGGAGGAGAGGAAGATGAGTCTGCGTCTAACTCAAGAAGAAAGAGGCCTGGGATTGATTAGTGATGTCTGCACTGGTGAGGGTGGAGGCGGCTGTCCAGGGACTGAGCGGCCGGGGAGTAGACGCCCTCACAGTAGCAGGTCTCCTCCAATTTTCCACTAATCCTCTGTGAGTTGCACACAGAAAACCGGGGGATTCAGAGCCACTGATGCACAGGATGCTGAAATCGGCTTGTTCAACTGTTTTTATATTAACCGTAGCTTGAGTCTGAATAATCTGTCCCCTGATACCACTGTATTTCAGAAATTGCTACCTAAGGCAAATTCACCACTTTTAAACTCATTTCCTGAGTCGGTCTTTTTAAACCCCACATTAAATATTGATCTGCCCTGGAGAGATCTCATTTATTTAGTAGAGACAGGTTTGACTCCACCAGAACTGTCAAACCCAGAAATGGGACAGTGCCCCTCCTGGAACAGGAACTATACAGGATGGTGACAGGCGTCTGGACCCTGGAACCAGCTTCTTTCCTTTCTCCCAGCCTCAGGGACCTGGACTTTCTTCCCTGTCACCCCAGGTCATCAGCGCATCTTCGAGAACCTTTTCTACGAGGATGGCTGTCCCAGGGTCAAGGCGTCCCCTCTGTTCCAGCAGGACTCCCCACTCAGTGGGCTCTCAAGAGAAAACTACAGAAAATCTTCTGCTTACTCCCAGGAGGCTCTGTTTCTGGGGCTACTGCTACCAAACGCTGACCTGCAGACTCTGCAACCTCTCCCCAGCCCCGAGTCCTGGTTCTTTCCAGGAAGGTGGCATTTCCACTTGGACCGTGGTGTTAAACCGTGAAGTTTGGGGCGGGGGTGCGTGCTGGGTCTTCCTGCCTGTGTGGGGTTTCCTCTAGTTACACCCGGAAGGGGCTCCCCTCTAGTTGTGTTGTGGGCTTCTCACTGTGCTGGCTTCTCTCGTTGCAGAGCACAGGCTTGAGGGGGCACCAGCTTCAGTAGCTGTGGCCTGTGGGCTCCATAGTTGCGCTCCCTGGGCTCTAGAGCCCGGGCTCAATAGCAGGGGCACATGGGCTTAGTTGCTCTGAGCCACGTGGGCTCTTCCCAGATCAGGGATGGACCGAGGGTCCCCTGCCTTGACAGCAGATTCTTTACCACTGAACCACCAGGGAAGCCCTGGATCTTGGTTCTAAACCTCAGCCCCAGTGAGCTTTGGCTTGACTGCTTTTCTGAATGACAACATGCTGGCTGTCTCCTAAAAGCACCCCCACTTGTGCTTATCAGTGTGACCATGATGAGAACAGAGAGAGACTCAGCCAGCTGCAGCCAGAGGACTGAGACCCCATACTCCTCTGATGCTGAGGTAGACCAGCAGGCCCGGGTCCTGATCTGACTTTGCCTTTGGAGCTGGCTTCCACTGCCGTCCGCACTCAGAAGCCCATCTCCTTGCACTCCAGGTTGATACAGCGTAGTTTCTTGCCATGGTGTACACTTCCAAGCCCAAATGCCAAGCCCTTTTGGGCTTCTGGCAACATCTGTTTGGGGCCCCACAAACAAGCCTCCCTGAGGCAGGGAACACAGCCTGAATGTGGGGTGGGGGGTCAAATTGTAATTGCAGCCTCAGTCAGTTATCATGCCATACTTGCGTTTCCTCTGTTAACTCACCCAACGATCCCGCTAGATAGGTAGCATCAGTATCGCGTTGGACGATGTGGGGAAACTGAGGCTTTGGCTGTAGCTGCTGGCCACATACAGCTGATTAAAGTTAAATAAAATTTAAAATCCAGTTCGTAAATCTTGGGCTTCCCTGACAACCCAGATGGTAAAGCATCTGCCTGCAAGAGACAGGGTTAGATCCCTGAGTGGGGAAGATCCCCTGGAGAAGGAAATGGCAACTCACTCCAGTATTCTTGCCAGGAGAATCCCATGGACAGAGGGGGCTGGCAGGCTGCAGTCCATGGGGTCACCAAGAGTCGGATATGACTGAGAAACTAACTTGTTTTTTTTCCTAAGTCTTGCTAGCCACATGTGGCTGATGACAACAATGCTGACAGCACAGAATTATAAAGCATTTCCATTATCCCAGTAAGTGCAATTGGGCAGCACTTCAAGAGGCCTCAGAGGAACATCCCTATGCCATACAGCACCGAGGGCTAGTTTGTCTGCAGAGCCTGCATGCCTATCCCTTACCCTCTCCTGCTGTTGCAAGGAACTCAAAAGGAAAGAGGTGAGATGAGCAAGAAGTCAACCAAGAAATCTCGCCAGAGTAAAGCTTTTTGAGGGCAGGCCAGAAACAAGACATGTGAAGAGCTCAAGACCTCTTTACCACCTCCGGTCATGTGACAGGTCACACGGCAAGTCACGCGACAGCCGTTAACAGCCCCTTGGGCAGCTGACCCTGACGCTGCTCTTTACCCCATCAGAGATACCTTCCAGGTCAGGGGGAGGTGTGGGGCTTGGTCTCGCTCCAGCAGCTCCATCTCCTCTGCGACTGGAGAAGGGAGTCAAGCACACAACTGGGCACAAAAGAGCATCTTACATTTGCTGCCACGCTCCTGAGGCTTCTTACATGGTGGAGGTCACCACATTGATTTGCAACATTTTTGTGCCTTACTTGCTGTTTTAATTATCATCTGTGATACCTCTGTTATGTACCTGTCTCTGAATCGGGCACCTTTTACATGAATAACCCAAATAAACTTGGGAGCCTTGTGGCTCTAGAACGTCCACGCTAAAACAAGTTACAATAATTGCAGTCTTGATTTGTATCTCTCAATATTAAAGGGGATTTGAATGATAAATTGTAGTATTACTTCTTTTTTACCCCACTGTGTATTTGAACTTACACTTTATATTTTTAAGATCTTTTTATATGGAGTATTTTGAAGTCTTTATTGAATTTCTTACAATATTGCTTCTGCTTTATGGGTTTTTGTTGTTTGGTTTGGTTTTCTGGCCATGAGACATGTGGGATCCTAGTTCCTTAACCAGGGATCAAACTCCCTGCATTGGAAGGCAAAGCCTTAACCACTGGACCACCAGAGAAGTTCCTACACATTATTTTTTAAACAACTTTATTGACGTATAATATACATCCCATGCAATTCACCTATTTAAAGGGCACTATAGTTCTAGAGTGCTTTAGTCACTTCAACAAGAAACTTCATTCGCATTAGAAGTCACTCTCCCTGCTCCTCCAACCCTATAGCCCCAGGCTCCCACTGATCTGCTTGCTGTCTCTATAGATTTGTCTCTTTTGGGTGTTCATATAAATGGTATCGTGTGGTCTTTTGTGACTGGCTTCTTTCACTAAGCATAATATTGTATCATGATTTGTATTTCATTCCTTTTTTTTTTTTTATTACCAAACAACATTGTGTTACATAGATAGATCACATTTTATTTATTCTTTCATCAGTTGATAGAGCTTTGAGTTCCACTTTGGAGCCATTATAAGGCCACTTTGGGGCCTCCCTGGTAGCTCAGCTGGTAAAGAATCCTCCTGCAATGCAGGAGACCCCAGTTCAATTCCTGGGTCGGGAAGATTCCCCGGAGAAGGGATGGGCTACTCACTTCAGTATTCTTGGGCTTCCCTGGTGGTTCAGCTGGTAAAGAATCCACCTGCAGGCTGTTTTGAAAGTTCTCAGCCACTTTACCATGTCTGGGTGCGGCAAGGGCGGGAAGGGCCTTGGAAAAGGTGGCCACAGGACTGGAAAAGGCCGGTTTTCATTCCAATCCCAAAGAAAGGCAATGCCAAAGAATGCTCAAACTACCACACAATTGCACTCATCTCACACGCTAGTAAAGTAATGCTCAAAATTCTCCAAGCCAGGCTTCAGCAATACGTGAACCATGAACTTCCTGATGTTCAAGCTGGTTTTAGAAAAGGCAGAGGAACCAGAGATCAAATTGACAACATCCGTTGGATCATGGAAAAAGCAAGAGAGTTCCAGAAAAACATCTATTTCTGCTTTATTGACTATGCCAAAGCCTTTGACTGTGTAGATCACAATAAACTGTGGAAAATTCTGAAAGAGATGGGAATACCAGACCACCTGACCTGCCTCTTGAGAAATCTGTATGCAGATCAGGAAGCAACAGTTAGAACTGGACATGGAACAAGAGACTGGTGCCAAATAGGAAAAGGAGTACGTCAAGGCTGTATATTGTCACCCTGCTTATTTAACTTCTATGCAGAGTTCATCATGAGAAACACTGGACTGGAAGAAGCACAAGCTAGAATCAAGATTGCCGGGAGAAATATCAATAACCTCGGATATGCAGATGACACCACCCTTATGGCAGAAAGTGAAGAGGAACTAAAAATCTCTTGATGAAAGTAAAAGAGGAGAGTGAAAAAGTTGGCTTAAAGCTCAACATTCAGAAAACGAAGATCATGGCATCTGGTCCCATCACTCCATGGGAAATAGATGGAGAAATAGTGGAAACAGTGTCAGACTTTATTTTGGGGGGCTCTAAAATCACTGCAGATGGTGACTGCAGCCATGAAATTAAAAGACACTTACTCCTTGGAAGAAAAGTCATGACCAACCTAGATAGCATATTCAAAAGCAGAGACATTACTTTGCCGACTAAGGTCTATCTAGTCAAGGCTATGGTTTTTCCTGTGGTCATGTATGGATGTGAGAGTTGGACTGTGAAG
Organism: Oryx dammah; assembly: GCF_014754425.2. Taxonomy (NCBI): domain Eukaryota; kingdom Metazoa; phylum Chordata; class Mammalia; order Artiodactyla; family Bovidae; genus Oryx; species Oryx dammah. The sequence continues at coordinate 53,519,272 of NW_024070192.1, read as the reverse complement.
AAGGCTGAGCGCCGAAGAATTGATGCTTTTGAACTGTGGTGTTGGAGAAGACTCTTGAGAGTCCCTTGGACTGCAAAGACATCCAACCAGTCCATTCTAAAGGAGATCAGCCCTGGGATTTGTTTGGAAGGAATGATGCTAAAGCTGAAACTCCAGTACTTTGGCCACCTCATGTGAAGAGTTGACTCATTGGAAAAGACTCTGATGCTGGGAGGGATTGGGGGCAGGAGGAGAAGGGGATGACCGAGGATGAGATGGCTGGATGGCATCACCGACTTGATGGACGTGAGTCTGAGTGAACTCTGGGAGTTGGTGATGGACAGGGAGGCCTGGCGTGCTGCGATTCATGGGGTCACAGAGTCGGACAGGACTGAGCAACTGAACTGAACTCAACTGAAGCATCACCGCAAGGTTCTTCGCGATAATCCGGGGTATCACCAAGCTCACCATCCGTCGTCTGGCCCAGTGTGGAGGAGTTAAGCGCATTTCTGGCCTCATCTATGAGGAGACCCACGGGGTGTTGAAGATATTTCTAGAGAACGTGATTCAGGATGCCATTGCCTACACAGGAAAAAAAAATTTTTTTTTAAAGAATCCACCTGCAGTACAGGAGACCTGCATTTGATCCCTGGGTTGGGAAGATCCCTGGAGAAGGGAAAGGCTACTGACTCCAATATTCTGGCCTGGAGAATTCCAGGGACTATGTAGTCCATGGGGGTCACAGAGTCAGACATGGTTGAGCAAATTTCACTTTCATTTGGGGCCATTATGAGTGGTACTATGAACGTTGATGTACAAGTTTTGTGTGGACATATGTTTTCATTTCTCTTGGATTTATCCCTAGGAGTGGAATGTCTGGGTCAATGCTAACTCAACATGGAAACACTACTAAACTGGTTTTTCCAAGAAAAAACAAGGAAAGGTCAAAACCTGGTGAATGTCAGAAAGGTTTCCACAGCTTTCAGCTCTCCACAGTCTCATGGAAGTACCAAGTGGACTGGATCAGATCAGGAGGCAACGTTCAACGTGTAGTGTGAAGCCAGTTCCCAAACCCAAACTCTTGCTTCCCACCCACACCGCCTGACTCTGCCCAGTCACGTTGTCCCTCGGAGCTCTCTTCTGGGGTCAGGTAAACAGAAAAGACAAGACTGAAGTTGGCAGCTGAGGTTGGTAACCTCTCCGAGCCAAACGCTCCGTGTTTGGCCTTCCCACATCTCTGCTGTCTTGCTGCTCACCCAAGCGTCCCAGCTTGCAGCAGACACGGGATTCAGGGGCCCGGGGAGGACTTTCCGCCTGCCACAGATTCTTCCTAAGATGCAGCCACGAGTCTGAGATCTCAGCAGCCCTCTGACGGCTGGGAGTGCTTGAGAAGAGCAAGCGGAGCGTTGCAGCTTGTAGAGAACCTTTGAGAACTACAGCTACCGGCAGGGAGAAAGCCATCTGTTATTTTGTCTTCTATTTGTTTTAGAATTTCCAAGAAAGTGAGCAGTTGGGCTGCTCGACTTTATTGTTCACGGTCGGGAGGAGAAGAGTCGGCGTGAGGAGCTCCATTTTCCAAAACTGCAAAGAGCTGTCTCTTCTTGGTGACGCTCACAGATCGCAGGCTCTTGACTCTACCATGAAGTCCTCTGTCCTCCAAGACTAGGGTCTCAGCTGGGAGGTGCGCCCTTATTGAGTATCCCAATTGTCTACACAAGGATCACAAAAGCTGTTCCGAAAAGACCTTGCTCTCAAATCTCCTTGCCAGCTGGAGGGGGTAGGCAGGGACCTGAGAGCCGGAAGGAGAAATGAAGTCAAGGATAAGCTCCTCCTGCTGCCTCTGGTTAAAAATGGGACCAAAGATGCACTCACCTGGCAGAGACGATCAGGGCTCGTTCCTGCCCTGGCCTGCTGTGACTCACCCCACCCACAGCCTCACCTGGATCACCCCAAGGTGGCTTATGTCTAATGCCAGATGACAACCCATCCCTGTTAGCCCAGAAGCTGAGAGGGCTCCTGGCATATGGGACTTTCAATTCTCTAATGGAGACAGGCCCAGTTAAACCAGGACTAGTCAGTCACCCTAGGTGTCCCAGCGGTCTCACTCGACCTGATGGATCTACACTTGAGCTCTCCCAGACAGGAAACCCACCAACTCCCTGTCTCTTCCTCTGGCCCCTCCTCCTGGAGGACTCACCTCCTTAGAACCAGAAGACTATGGAGCCGCCCCCACAGGACCTTCCAGTCCTTCACTCCAATCTCTTGACCTTTGGTGGAGGGGGGTGGTCAGGAGAGGGAGTGCTGCGTCTTGCCGTGTCCACCTAGGCAAGTTACTTCACCTCCCCATGCCTCTGTTTCTTCATTTGTCACAGGGATAAGAGGGCCTAGCTCACAAGGTTATTGTGAGGATAATACGGATGAAATGTCAAATGCGTCTGACACGGCAGCATAGGTTCCCAAGACTGTCCTAAGCTTCGGTGAGCCACTAGAACTACTCACAGGCTAAGAAAAGCTGTTTTGCACACAACTGTGGTTTATTACGGGCTTCCCTGCTGGCTCAGTGGTAAAGAATCTTCTTGCAATGCAGGAGACCCAGGCTGGGAAGATCCCCTGGAGGAGGGCATGGCAACCCACAGCAGTACTCTTCCCAGGAGAATCCCATGGACAGAGGAGCCTGGCGGGCTACCGTCCATGGTGTCGCAGTCTGACACGACTGAAGCCACTCAGCAGCAGCAGCAGCAGCAGCAGCAGCAGCAGCAGCAGCAGCATGGTTTATTAGATCTAAGGATGCAGATTAAGATCAGCAAAGGTCAAAGGAGCACAGGGGAGAGTCCAGAAGAGATCAGGCACCAGCTTCCAGTTATCCTCTTCCAGTGGAGTTGTACAGACAGTGGTTAACTTCCCCAGCAGGGATGTGTGATGACAGGTATGAAGTACTGTCAACCAGGGAAGCTCACCTGCGTCTCGTGGTCCAGGGTTTTTATGGGTGTTTATCTCTAGGCATGGAGAACTCCTCCATGGCTGACCTTAGTTACTTAGTTTCTAGCCTCTTCAGAGGTCAGACTGATACAGCTTGGCCCAGGGTCCCCAACATAAATCATATTGTTAGCATAAACGATCTGGTGTGACCCAAGGGCCCAGGTAAACAAAGACACTTTTATCAGGCAGAGTATTACAAGGGCTTAGAGGTTATCTCCCAGGAGCCAATCAGGGGGCCAGATCGTGCTTTGAAACATGCAAGGTTTGAACATCTCATACCTGCTGGGTCAGCTCTTTACTGCATGGACACATAGGAGCACTCGATGTTATTATATTTTTAATATAGATTTATTTCCTTTCCTGGTCTTAGTTGCAGCTCAGGGGATCGTCAGTCCTCATCGCAGCATGTGGGATCTAATTCCCTGACCAGGGATGGAACCCAGTCCGCCTACACTGGGAGTGTAGAGTCGTAGCCACAGGACCGCCAGGGAAGCGCCCACTCGGTGTTATCCACCTGCTGTCTCTAGTGTCAGCCTATGGAACTATATGGCTTCAGGCTAACCCTTTCGCTGTTAAGAGGGGCACTCGTATTTCCCGCTCCTCTTTTGCTACGGAGGGAGCTCCCCGCCAGCAGTGTTCTTGGCTCTCTTCCCTTCACCCACACCTCTCCCAGGACTGCAAAGTAACGTTCCGAGTTGGAGGATTTGGGAGAAAGGTCAGCTCCTGCACAGCTCTCCCCTTCCTCTCTTGAGTCACTCCTCCATAGAGAAGCCACCCTGTCTGGTTTATGGAAGTAGGAAGATGTCCACGGCTGCATACACCTGTGCCTGGAGACCGCATCAGGTTCAGGGCTAAGGTCTCAGCCAGCTCACCTGACTCACAGGGTCTACACTGCCTTTTTTTTTTAATTGATTAATTTATTTTAATTGGAGGCTAATTACTTTACAGTATTGTAGTGGTTTTTGCCATACCTGACATGAATCAGCCATGGGTGTACATGTGTCCCCCATCCTGAGCCCCTCTCCCACCTTATCCCTCAGGGTCGCCCCAGTGCACCGGCCCTGATCGCCCTGCCTCATGCATCGAACCTGGACTGGCGATCTATTTCACATATGTAAACCACCTTCTTGAACAGCTTTATCAGCAATAAAAGTGATCTCCATTTGCCGGGCTCCTGGGTCTACCCGTCAACTGGTTCCTAATGGAGGCAGAGACAGAGGTGACATTTCACAGACCCTCAAGCCCAGACACAGTCAGGCCTTCCTGTGTTTGGAAGGGTGTGACCAGGCGTCCCCGTGAACCTCGTCAGCCAAGGTCCCCAGGTCCTTCGATCATGCCCACTCCTCAGGATCTCACGAGGAGGCACTCCAGGCTGTCTAAGACCCTCTGGAAAAATGGGCCAGAACTAAGCACAGACCCTCCCAGATGTGGTCTGGTGGGCACCAGTCATGGGCAGCACCTCGCCATGTCTTAGGATTCCCGTGATCACCGTTATTTCTGAGCAGGCTGATTACAAGCTGCACGTGCAGAAGCCTCAGACCCTTTCCCACAGGACTTACATTAGATCCACTTTCCTCTGCACAGGGCAGCTGATTGTTAACTCTCTTCTTATGGTTTTCCAGTCAAGTTCTCCTTCTCAAATACATTTGTAAACACACACATGCACACACCAGCATCCCTACAAGGCTGAAGGGCGCAGGAACCCCCCACGCCCCACTGCCAAAACCTTTCAATCCTTCTCGCCTCACCAATTTCAGTACACTCATAATTTATCCATTCAAGAAGCATTTAGCCTCCAAAAATAATACATAGTGGTGAAAAGCACAGCCTCTGGCATTAGACATTCCTCAGTTCAAATTTTAATTCTATCAATCATCAGCTGTGTGACCTTGAGCAAGTTACTGAGCCTCTCTGAGCTTTGGTTTCCTCAAAATCCTAAGGTGAAGGTTATACTAGTACCCACCTTCAGAGGGACAAGCCTGGCACCCTGACTATATCATATTCTTGGTGACTATAAATTAGCAGTACAGGTAGTAATCTTACTGGTTTTAACATTATTGTTACCACTTCAGGGACACCTCCCAAAGTAGAAACTAAAGTTAGAGAAAGGGTTGCAGCCCTTCAGGGTCCATGGTTGATAGGTGATGTCACCATGAAGAATGGATCAGGCCTGGGGTCCTTTCCTGAAGACCAGCCTGGGTGTTGCAGACCTTCAAACCTTGTTTGGAGAGATTCTATGGAAGAAAGGAAGGAGGAGGGAGCTGAGCTGGGCTGTCAGTGGACACAGCCCCGGCTGCAGGTTTTGAGCTGGGAGGACAGGCCCACTCTGCTCAAGGGCTGACCTGGCCGTCAGGCACTCCCTCTGCTCTTTAGGGGAGAATCCCTCCACATGGCCGAGTATGGGGGAACCAGAGAGAAAATAGGACTGAGTGAAACAGCCTTATTGAAAATAAAAGTCACAGTGACACGAAGGAGCACCCAGTGGACCGACGTGACAGTCTCAGCCCTGCAGAAGAACAGGTCCATGACGCCTGATCTGATTCCCAGGGCGGGGGGGTGGGGGTGGGCTTGGGGGTGGGGGCAGCAGGACAGCAGATGAGCCCAGGTGACCTTGAACTTTCAAGGCCGGAGCCCTTGGGGGAAGGACTTACCTTCCTGGGGTCAGCTTCCCACCCTGCACAATTAGGGCAAGAGTGCTTGCTTCTAACGGGAGTACATACTTCCCTGTTGCCCAGATGGGAAAGAACCTGCCTACAATGTGAGACACCCGGATTCAGTCCCTGGGTCGGGAAGACCCTCTGGAGAAGGGAACAGCAACCCACTCCAGTATTCTTGCCTGGAGAATCCCACAGACAGAGGAGTTCTGTGGGCTACAGTCCATGGGGTCGCAAAGAGTCGGACACGACTGAGCAACTAGCACCTCCACTGCTATCAGAGTAAGTGGGATGCTGTTTCAGGGTATATCACCTGAGGAACAGCGGGGGTTCACAGCAACTCCAGCTCCATGGGTCAGACGTGAAACTCAGCTTCAGGGCTTTATGGCCCCACCTTCTAGGTGTTGCCTCCTCCACGTGCTAAGCTCATCTGACTCCAGCTTGCTGCTAAGCTGCTAAGTCACTTCAGTCGTGTCCGACTCTGTGCAACCCCATAGACGGCAGCCCACCAGGCTCCTCCATCCATGGGATTTTCCAGGCAAGGGTACTAATTCCCTTTGTGGATCCTGCAGGCCCAGCTGCAGACCAAATGGAGAGGAAGCAGAGGTGGGCAAAGGCAGCAAAGGGACACAGGACGGTCTGACCGCGAAAGCAGGTGGGAAAGCCGGCTCGGCGAGGATAAGAACCACAGGAGTAACCTGAGGCCACTTAGTGCTCCGGCGGACGATTGACCCCTCAGCAGACCATGCATGAAGTAACAAGCCATGGAGCCTGCAGTCATTAAAAGAAGTTACATCTGTTGGACACAATCAGTTTAAGAAGGTTAAAAAAACCATGTTATACATTTGAGCAATAGTACCATTACAAAGAGGAAAACCGTTAAGGGGGGAAGTTACAGGTGTCTTCCAACGACTTAGGGTTGGGGCGCCTCTTTCTTGGGTGCTGCTGGATAGACAGAGCTTCCCCGAAAGAACATAACGGGTCTTTTCGCCTCTCAGCAAGGTGTTATTTAGGCGGGGGGAATGCCGCAGAGAGGCGGGAGGGGAGGGGAGCAAACGGACCAGGACTCGGGATGTGTCCTTCTGGCTGAACGCGTCTCCCACCGGGCTGCTCGGGGGCTCGTCGCGGAGGAGCCTCAGTTGGCCTGGGTCTTCCCGGGGATGCTCGGGGGCTCGCGGCCCCGGCCCAGCAGCAGGAGCTCCAGCCGCCTGCAGTGTTCCCGGAGCTGCTTCTCCCGGGGCAGCAGGAAGGTGAGGACCTTGTTGCGCACGACGCCCCGGTCCTCCTCCTCCCGCAGCCGCTGCTTCACGCGGGCCGCCTGCTCCTCCTGCTGCACCAGGGCCCCGTTCATCTCGCAGAAGGCGTCTTCCAGGTAGCGGATGGCCCTGAGCGCCTCCTTCTTGAAGTCCTCCAGCTCTCGCTGCATCCCGGCCACCTTCTGCTGCAGGATCTCTAGGTCGGCCGGCGGCAGGAGGCTGGAGGACCACGATGGGGGCAGCGAGAAGTCCCCAGACTGGAGCCCGCTCTCCACCATCTTCTTCCCTTGTAAGGTGTTCACCTTCATAAGAATGGAACCGGACTGATAGAGGGGCTCCATAGTGCGGCCTCTGTCTGGACAAAGAGAGGGAGCTAGGGTCTAGCCAAGTCAGTGAATTTTTTTGTTTTTCTTTTTTTTTTTGGCAGGAGACACAATCCTTTGGAATGGAGAAACTCCACCTATTGTGACATCAGGGCCCCTCTAGCCAATCAGGGGGAATGCCGCAATCCACTCATTTGCATATTGTAGCTTCCTGGCTTGGTTATCCTGGGCTTTGCTCATCTACCCAAGAAGTATTTAGTTGTGCCCCTGGAGATACGGATTCTCATCAACTCATTGCCTTTCCGGAACTGGAGCTCCATCCCTCCTTGTCTTGTCCTGGGACACACGGAGGCCCGGGGCAGTAAAGTAAGCTGACTGGAGCAAGGCCAGGCAGAGTAGTCTCCTACACAGCAAGGGACCTGGGTGGTCTCATAAGGGTCTCTGGGCTTCACTAGTGAAGCAAGGACATTGTAAGAGATAATACTTAATCTCACTTCTAGCCCTAAAATGCTAAAAAAAAAAAAAAGTAATTTTCTTAATTGAAGTACAGTTATTTTATATGATGTTAGTTTCAGGGGTGCAGCAAAGTGCTTCAGCTATCCGTACTTTTTTCAGATTCTTTTCCATTATAATAAGTTACTAAGAGATCTTGGCTATGGTTCCTTGTGCGCTACAGTAGGTCCTTACTGTTTTCCTGTTTTATATACTACAGTGTGTATGTGTTAATCCCAAGCTCTTAATTTACCTCCTCTCTCCCCACCATCGCCTGTGCTAGCCATAAGTTTGTCTTCTATGTCTGTGATTCTATTCAGTTCAGTTCAGTAGCTCAGTCATGTCCGACTCTTTGCGACCCCAGGAATCTCAGCACGCCAGGCCTCCCTGTCCATCACCATCTCCCGAGTTCACCCAGACTCACGTCCATCGAGTCCGTGATGCCATCCAGCCATCTCATCCTCGGTCATCCCCTTCTCCTCCTGCCCCCAATCCCTCCCAGCATCAGTCTTTTCCAATGAGTCAACTCTTCGCATGAAGTGGCCAAGTACTGGAGTTTCAGCTTTAGCATCATTCCTTCCAAAGAAATCCTAGGACTGATCTCCTTCAGAATGGACTGGTTGGATCTCCTTGCAGTCCAAGGGACTCTCAAGAGTCTTCTTCAACACTACAGTTCAAAAGCATCAATTCTTCGGCGCTCAGCCTTCTTCACAGTCCAACTCTCACATCCGTACATGACCACTGGAAAAACCATAGCCCTGACTAGACGGACCTTAGTCGGCAAAGTAATGTCTCTGCTTTTGAATATGCTATCTAGGTTGGTCATAACTTTCCTTACCGTCCTGTAAATAAGGTCATTTGTATCCTTTTTTAGAGTCCACGTGTGTGTGTGTGTTAGTCACTCAGTCGTGTCCTACTCTTTGTGATCTCATGGACTGTAGGCCGCCAGGTTCCTCTGTCCATAGAATTCTCCAGGCAAGAATACTGGAGTGGGTTTCCATTCCCTTCTTCAGGGGATCTTCCCAACCCAGGGATCGAATCTGAGTCTCCTGCATTGCAAGTAGATTCTTTACCGTCTGAGGGAAGTCCTTAAATTCCACATAGAAATGATGTCATGTAATACCTGTCCTCCAATTTACTTCACTTAATATGATAATCTCTAGAAAAATACTTTCTGATTCCAAATCCATACTCCTATAATGATGCCAGAATTCTCAATAGTCTTAGAGGTATACTCAGGTTTTGATGGGTGGTCCTCAGCAAAGCTGATTCAGGATAAAATTGGTCACTCATTCATTCATTCCTCAAGTCCCTTTTGTGCTCACGGTGCACGTGGGCCAGGCAATGCTTGGGAGCCAGGGTGCGTGGTCCCTCTCTCCCTGCCCTGCCAGATCCTGCCTGAATGCAGACAGAGATGAGGAGAAACATACAGACAGGTGAACCTCCCACTTCTGACCTGTCGACTGTAAGAAGGAAACTGGTTTGGTCAAGAAGAGCCCTCTGCCTTGCAAACCTCAGTCTCTTGCCCAGACTTCTTATCTGGCCTCTCCTTCTTTCCAACAGCCTGCTTCAAATTCAACCCACCCAAAGCTGGACTAAGATCGTTTCACCCAAATCGTTCCTGTTCCAGTGATGCCATCAGGTTGATGAGACTAGCCCAGGGCAGCCCCCTCATCAGTTCCCACTTGAGAAACCCGCACCCCTCCACGGCCAGGTGACTCTGAGCCCTACTGGTGCTACCATCTCTGCAGGCTCCAGCATCATACCCCCTGGGTTGGGGGTCTCAGCTCCACCACCCACATTAAGCTGCATATTTTTGTGCGTTGCCTCATCTCCCTGGGCCTCAGTTTCCTCATCTATAAAGTGGGGATACTAATTCAGTGGTGTGCAGGTGAGTGGGGAGGGGGGTGCGGTGCTCTCTGGGGGGAAAAAAAACAAAACAAAAAACTCTAATTTATAGCTGTTGCTGACGAGACTGGTTCAAGCTACCAGCAATGATGTCTCTTGAAAGAGATGCGTGCAGGGATCCTTCATGAGTGTGTGTGAGTGAGACAACTCCTGTACCACAGGACCTGTGAGGAAGGCATGGGCCTTCTCCAGGAGGAAGATGGATCCATCGAGAGAGTCTGGCAGTAAGTATCGGAGGCGGCATTTGGTAGGGAAGTTCATGGCTAACCAAAGGTGGAATTTTGAGTCTCAAGATCGGGCAGCACCAGTTATTGATACACAATGTATAGAAGAAAGTGTCCTGCTCTAGGAGCCAGGCGATCTGGAGTCTGGAATTGCTGCGTGACCGTAGGTCAGGCAGCCCTCCTCTCTGAACCTATTCCCTCTGACGTAATGTGAAGTCTATGCTGCGCTAAGATTCACACGGTCCTTCCTTTAAACTTTCCCAGCCTGTTAAAGACTCGCCCCTCATTCTGTGACCTTGTCCCTCCAGGCCCCTGATGGCGCAGTAAATCCCAGGAGGACAGAAGCTGTACATTTCTCACCCTGTGTGCCCTGCCTGGTGCAGCTGCACACAGTGGCACTCAGAAATGGGATGAAACAGGATTTCTGCTCAGAGGTCCGGCAAATCCTGCAGCTCCCCTCATTTTTCCTCTGACACGATGACACCTACTGGCCTGAGTGGAAACAGCACCTCTCTTATTTGCTACCTAAGAGAGACATTAGAAGCAGAGACATTACTTTATCTACAAAGGTCTGTCTAGTCAAAGCTATGGTTTTCCAGTAGTCATGTATGTACGTGAAAGCTGGACAATAAAAAAAGGCTGAGCACCGAAGAACTTATGCCTTCAAACTGTGGTGCTGCTGGTTGTTCAGTCGCTCTCTGACTCTTTGTGCCCCCATGGACTGCAGCAGGCCAGGCCTCCCTGTCCATCACCAACTGCCGGAGTTTAGCCAAACTCATGTCCAGTGAGTCGGTGATGCCATCCAACCATCTCACCCTCGGTCACCCTCTTCTCCTCCCACCTTCAATCTTTCCCAGCATAAGGGTGTTTTCTAATGAGTCGGCTGTTTGCATCAGGTGGCCAAAGTACTGGAGCTTCAGCTTCAGTATCAGTTCTTCCCATGAATATTCAGGGTTGATTTCCTTTAGGATGGACTGGTTTGATCTCCAGCTGGAGAAGACTCTTGAGAGTCCCTTGGACTGTAAGGAGATCCAACCAGTCCATCCTAAAGGAAATCAACCCTGAAGAACTGATGCTGAAGCTGAAGTACTTTGGCCACCTGATGCGAGGAGTTGACTCATTGGAAAAGACCCTGATGCTGGGAAAGATTGAAAGCAGGAGGAGAAGGGGACGACAGAGGATGAGATGGCTGGATGGCATCACCGACTCAATGGACATGAGTTTGAGCAAGCTCCAGGAGAGAGTGAAGGACAGGGAAGCCTGGCATCCTGCTGTACGTGGGGTCACAGAGTCAAGCAACTGAACAACAAGACCCAGATGGGGGCCTGGGGAGATGATGTAACAGCCCATGGTCTCCTGGTGCATTGATTAGGGGGGGTGTGTGCAGGTCAGGCACACGGCACGTTATCAATAAATGTTTCTTGACTCAGTGACAGGAAATATGTGTCTGTCTTCTGGCTTGAGTGTTTTTCTGTTTGTCTGTCTCTCTCTCTGACTTTGTTGCTCTGCCTCTTTGTCTCCCACAGGGAATGGTAGAAGTTATAACCAGTGCTGTGAAAGAAAAGTCGTAATGGTTAAGAAAGGACAGCAGTCGTTCAACATCCCTGGTGCTTTTCCATGAGGTCTCAGTTCATCTCTCGGCACACAGAGCTGGTGGGGAGGCCTGTGTTTCCACGTGAGCCTCGGCGGAGGTCGGGAGCAAATGCTCACTCTGTCAGCAGAAGACCCCAGGCCCGGGAGCCCCTGAACCTTCGGGGAGCCCCCAGCAGGGCCGACTCAGTGTGACATGCTCTGAGTGCTCTCCTCCTAGAAGCTTTCCAATACAGACCTGTGCTTGCTTCAGAACTTCTTTCCATCAACCCCTGGAAAGTAAGAGGGCAAATCTATTGGTCTCCTTCATGGCGTCAAGAGGAAGGGACTCTGACATCTCCTGGCAAGGCCTCCCGGGGCCAGCATCGATAGGGTTTCCCTGCTCCTGGTCTATTTTGGCATCTCAGAAAAACGGGAGGACAAAGCGGGGTATCAACCCTGCGAGATGCAGGCCGCAGCCCTGAGGATCAGATGTGACCGGTGTGGCAGGGGCTCCGGAGCAGCATGTGTTAGGGTTTCCAGGCGTGGGCGCCGCTGCGCCCGGGCACAGTCCTGCTGGGAGGTACAGGGCCCCAGCCATGGGCAGACACGGGAAGGTGTCCCCAGGGCCCTGGTAGGCTGTCAGGGGCTCCTCTGGCTGTGCATGACTGCTACCTTGCGGCTGGTATTCCAGTCTGGGCAATGGGGACAAGGCTGGGATGGGGATGGGACCAAGATCAGGAACCAGACTAAGTGCTGCTCACCACGATTAATTAACCCAGAGCCAGAGCCCCAAGGCGCAGTGCTAAAAATACCTGCTCCTCTCTGAGAGGCGGCAGCTGCCACCCAGAAACTTTTACCCGTCGCCATTTGTCATAATTTGATACTGATAAGGAGTGTGTCCTCGGGGCTGTGTGCAAGGATCGGCCGCCACAGCCCACCAGCCAGCTGGTCCGCGATAACTGTCCGCGGTGCTTTCCTCCCCAGACTCTACCCCGATCCCCGAGCCTTGCCCTGGCCACCCCTGGGTGCGCCGGCCACCTGCCCACGGCCTGCTGAGTTCGCCTCCCCTCTTGGAACCTGAGGGGCGCCGCCCCCAGCGGTGGGAGCCAAACCCTAGCACGTGCCGGACTCCGTGTCTCACGCCACTGCCGCCTGTTGCTCGGACTAGAGCCAGCCGTCAGAGGCCCTGCCAGCCCGGGCGGCACTTTAATTAAAATATGTAAAACATCCTGGTGGGCGTGGACCTGAAGGCACAACAGCGCCGGCGGTCCCGCGGGTGGGGCTGGCCCCTCTCCAGCCCCGGAGGCTAGCACCGCGCCAGGCGGGCCCTCCCAGGCAGACCAGGTGTCGTGCTGTCTGCCTTGAACCATCCACCCCTCCGCCGTGCTCAGAATTTAGCTGGGGCGGAACACATACGAGAAAGAGAACGTTACAGAGTTCCCGGGGCCAAGACGGCAACCCCAAGAGCATCACCCAGGTTGAAATAGTCTATCCCTGTTCTCAGCATTCATCTTCTTAAAGGACCCATCTTCTTGAAGCTGAGACCCAGACATTTACATAAAAACTCTTTAGCAAAGCCCGTTTCCATTTCTCAGACTAATGAGCTCCTCGGGTCTGTTCACACTGCCTTCTGTGTTGACAGGAAGCATGGTGTGTGCTATTTAGGGCAGGGATGAGTGAGACTTTTTTGTCCGCACAAAGATCAAATCAGAAAAAATTAGAGGTCCCAAATTTTGAATCCCAACCTGTTTTTAAAGTCGGAAAATGCTATTATTTTAAGCATGCCCTTCTCCCCACCCCCACCCCCATTGCTGAAGGAATTTGTGATATTTACCAAAATGTCAGAATCTGCACAAATATGGTGGCTGCAGCCTGACTCTGGGGTTCAGGCCTGAGGCACGTTTTCTGTACAGTGACATAGACTGTGGAGAGTGTGGATGGGTTTAGGAGAGGCAAGTGGGACCCTGAGTCCAACCAGAGACTGGACCGCCAAGAGCCCCAGTGGGAGTTCCTTTCTGGGGGCAGGGGCAGGGAGGCGAGTCTCAGGTGAGCAGACCGGGCTGCTGGAGGGGCGGCAGCTGCTCCTCCTCCTCCTGCACTCAGCCCTCCCCAGGGGAGCAGGGTGGGGAGGGAGCCCACTGCTTCAAATCAACTTGCTACGGCCGCCCTCCCCTCACTGCACCCTTCAACCAGGGACGCTCCCGCAGCGCACAGAACCGCTGCCTCTGTGTCGGGGTGTCAGGCTGAATTATGTGAGCTTAAAAAACCTAATCCCCTCCTTCCTGGGTTACTTAACCGTCTGCCTGGCGAGGCCAGGGGATTACTGGTGACAGACACCAGGGCCTGCGCGCCTGCTCCAGACAGAGAAGCTTTGATCACCTGGAAGACTCCAGACACCAGGACTCCTGATGATGAGTAATGAGCTCAAACCACCGGAAAGGCACCAGCGCCCTGCGTGGTGGGGACGCACACCACTCCCCGTGGCAGCCTGGCCTAGCGAGGCGGGGAGCTGTCACCCGGAAGAGTCGGCCCGCTCTCACGTCTACCCGGGGCCCTGGCCTCTCAGCGCTGCGGTGAGGAGGTCTCTAGGCTCCGGGCACTGGGCTGTCTGAAGGGTTGTCTTCTCTGGCATAGGGGCCAGAGTTTATGAGTCAGGAGTGCAGTCTCCCCGTTCATTTGTTCATTTGTTCATCCAGGTATGCAATACACATTTATCAGACGATTTAAAATGAGCCCTTATGGTGCCAGATGCCCAGGACAGAAGAAGGCTAAGATGCATTTTGTGTCCTAAGAACTTGGGATTCACATGTGGACACAGCCTAGCCAGTCCAGCCTAAAAGAGGTGGCAGGGTTCAAGTCCACACAGAGCAGGGGCCTCTAAGTGAGATGGTCCCTTCTTGTGGTGGGAACAGGAGCGCGCTGGGGGTGGAATGTGAAGATCCCAGGCCCCTGGCTTGAGGTTCAGTCTGCTCCTGTAAAGGTTCCCAGTCTCAAGGCACACCCATATCCCTTCATCCAGATCTACTCCTGCTCGGAGATTACCTGGGAATTATGTCAACCTTGAGTCCCCCGTTTGGGTTTCATAGAAACCAGTGACTCTCAAACTTCGGCAAATGTAATAATTATCCTGGGAGAGTGCTAAAAATCATTTTTGAAGTCTGAATTGCACCCTCAAGAGATTCTAATTCAGAAGTTCTTGGAAACTGGAGCTTTCAAGGAGGGTGGCCAATCCTCTTGATTTGCCCGAAAATGTGAGACTGGTTTTGAAACAGGATGATCCCAGGAAATCTGTGACAAGTCACCCTAGCTGGGGCAGGTACTGTTAGTTTCTGCCCAAGAACATTATTTTCTTCCTTTTGATCAGGCAGTAACATGCTCAAGGAAGGTAAGCCACCACCAGCCACCAGCCCCAGGTAAGGGGCTGTTCCATTTCATGTTAGAAATGCTTTATTTCAGGTGGATCTGTGACCCACTGTACATCAATGAGTTGTAAAATAAAGAGTTATGGAAAGAGACATCTAAAAGAGACAAACAGGGGCTGGGGGAGATAGCTGCCGCGTCTGCCTTTTCAAAGCTGTATGAGGACATGATGTCTGGAACTGTAGCAGCCATTCAGCAATCATGAGGCCACAAACCTCAGGATGAAAATTCAGCAATTACATAAGAGGAACTTCCATTTCTTGTAACATCACTGAATCACATCGCCAGACTCAAATTTGAGTTTTGTATCTGACTCCAAAGTCAGTACCTGACTTTGAGTACCTGATTGGTATGTTATTAAATGTTTTTCTTGCTCAAACAACGGTTGTTTGATATTCTATGAACTGCAGCCAAACATATTATGACTGTTACAAAGGGCCTAGAAATTGGTGTTTTCAACGAGAGCTCCCAAATCATTCTGACACTTTCCATCAAGCTAGCTCATCCGTGGTTCTCAAAGTGTGGTCTTCAGATGGGCAGAAATGAGAATCCTTGGGCACTGGTTGGAAATGCAGATTCTCAGGCCACACCCAGACCTTCTGACTCAGACTCCCTGGGAGATGGGGCCCAGCAGTCTGTGTTTAAACAAGCCCTCCAGAAGATCCTGATGACTGTTGAAGTTTAAGAGCTAACCTGAGACTCCCTGATACCAGACCCTTAGAAACTTCTGGATAAGAATTTGAAACTTAACCCGTATCACTGCTGCTTCCTTTTATTGCTTGAAAAACAAAACAATCTTCTTCCCTTCTGTGATTTTTCTCCTTTTTCTCTCATCTTGCTTTAGTGGAATGCTTGGGTCAGACTTACTGGCCTGTGTTTAATTAAACAGCCAAGTGGTGCTGTGATTCATGGGGTCGCAAAGAGTCGGACACGACTGAGCGACTGAACTGAAGTGGTGACGGGGGAGGGAGGGAGTCCTTGATGGTCAGGACTGGCCCGGGCAGGAGTCAGCTTGGTAGGCTGGGCAGTTAAGGAGGGAGAGCGAAGGTCAACGTTGCTGACCCTGTAACTCCGGGTCAGCGTTTGTACCCTCCACGAATGTGCACACGTCAGACATCTCATTGCACGGCAGCCGGCCCAGGAGCAGAGAAGAGGGGAGGCCCAGGCACCCCCAACCCCTTCTCCTTCCCCAGAGAAGCTCTGCTTCAGCTGGCCTTTTATATTCCAGGTAGCCCCCGCCTTCTTGACAATGAATTACTCAAAACCCCGGTGAGCACCCAACAGGCAAAAACTGAACTCTAGTCTTCATGGTATGTGGGAGATCCTTTCTCAGCTAAAAAAGAAATTATAAAATTTCTAATTACACTTTCTCCTAAGAGTACTTTTTTTTTCCCTGAATTCTTCTTTGCAGCAGAACAGTGTCAAATGATTATCCTGGAAGCAGCGCATTATTAATAATAATTGACGAATAAAATAGTGATTCCCATCATTAATGTAGTTCTTCTTTGTGGCAGGCAAACACAATCTCTTTCAGGCTGAATAGTCACAGCCCAGAGGTGCCAACCAAGGCTCACCTTTGAACCAGTTGAATTAGGTGGATAAATCCCATAGCAGAAGCTTCCTTCTGTCCATCTCCCACTCACATTTGCCAAATAAAGCCCAAATGCCATACAGTATTCAAACATGGGCATTACTTCCGTGGTGTGGCCTATGTTAGCCAGGCTGACGCTGACCCACTGGCCGGCCACCTGCCGACCCGACCCTCCCCGGGATGGCTGAGAACTCCGTTCATCAGCTGAGGTTCTCAAAGCCAAGTCCAGCACACGGAAGGCCTCCAGGGCCCTTGGAGCGTGTTGTCAGAGGGTAAAAGCTGTGCTGAGATCCTGCCTTGCCTGTCTCCAGTCAGGGGTCCCAGTGTGTCTGGCTCCCAATCCCAAAGGTCTCAGGGCGTTCCTCTCTCCAACCAACCCCTGTTTTCAGGCTACCAACAGCGAGGGCTGCCTCCCAGGAAGAGCCAGCTTTTATCGGTTTTCAGGTCCCACTTGCACCTCCGGGTAGACACATGCCATCGGCTGAGAGGTCACTGACCCAACACTCCCTCGACTGACCTCATGATCGACAGGTCTCTTGGCTGTTCGGTCATGATTACCACCGAGGCCTAGACACCAATGGTCTCCCTTGGTAGGACCACACTGTGGGCTTGCTGCTAAGGACTTGGTAACCAGCATAGCAGTGAAGCCAGCAAAGGCCAACAACCAGAAGGAACCATTTCAGGCTCTCCTATGGCCATGCTGTCAAGGGTAGGAGACACGGAAAGTGAGCCTGGAGGGCTAAGCAGAGAAGACTCCACCCACTGCCACGGTCAAGCCGTCAGAGCCAAGCGGGGCGTCCTCTCCCAGACCCTGGGGGCCAGGTGGGCTCCCACCTCCCATGGCACCCCTGTCCTTCTGGCTCCGGTCGTGGGGCATCTCAGCTGCTCCCTGCCGGTTAGACTTTCTCACTGTCAGCCCGGCCACTGTCAGCTCCATCGGGGGCACAGAAGGTAGAGTAAAAAGCCTGAGGAAGGCTCCTAGGTCCTGCTTTAAAACCTCCTTGGACCTTCCCTAGTGGTCCAGTGGCTAAGACTCTGAGCTTCCAAGGCAAGGGGCCCGGGTTCAATAACCAGATCCCACATGCTGCAGCTAAGAGTTTGCACGCGGCAACTAGAACCCAGAGCAGTGAAATAAATAAAATTTTAAAATAAGTATTCTTTTTAAAAATAGCGCAGAAATTAAAAACAAACATCCTCCTTGGTTTGATTCATGGCACCTGGGTCAGGGACCGGTCGAAATGACCTCATGGGTTAGGGATGACAGGTCAGTGGAGGTCGGCCAAGGCTTCGCAGGGAATTGCTTGTGAGATGCAGTGTTATGGGGCAGTGAAAAGTCTCGGCCACGGAAGAGATGATCAGTGTGACAGCTGCTAGGCTAGGGTGACTGCCAGAGCCCAGGAACAGGGAGCAAGGGTGTCCGGGCTACCCCCGCACCCCCATCTCCCCCTCAGAGTCAAAGCCTCCAGGAATCAATCAGGCTCGGCAGGACCTCCCTCCTGTCTGAGCAGCTCCGTCTTCTCCCTCTGTTCTTGCCGGCGGAGGTCAGAGTTCACGTCAAATGTCATTAATCACCTTCCTGGGGGCTGGGGAGGTATTGGACAGTGCTATTAATCAGAGGCCTATCACACTCACAGCCCGGCTGGGTCACCATTGTCCTCTTCCTCACCTATCATAGAAAGATTAGATTATCAGTGACAGCTGAGACACCCTTTGAGTCACTGGGAAGCCAGAGAATGGGGTTGCTTTTATTTTTTTATTTATCCTCCCGATTTGAGGATGAGCTGTTTCTTGTCTTGTCACACGACATCCTTTTCTTCAAAGAATCGGCTTTAAGAATCCAATTTGTCAAAGCAGACAATCATTGGCAAATCCGTAAGAGAAAAGAAAGACCGAATCTCAGCGACTTTATCAGAAAAGGTAAAATAAAGCAGAAGGTTTAAAATGGAGCCCAAAAGGATTAGAAAATAAGTTGCATCTGACAACAATTAATCTCTGAAAAGCAAGGACTTTGTCAAAAGGAACAGGCAGAGATGTGTCCAAAAGGAATTCTGGAAATCCACACCAGGGTCCATCCATCCCCGGGGCTTCTGTCCTCTTTCACAGGAGGGTCAAGGCTGAGAACTGGTGCTGAAAAAGAATGTCTTGTAAGCTGTCTCCAAACTTTCTGCCTACCAGTAGCAGCAGAAGCAATGACACCAGACAAAACCACCAGGACCCAGCAACACAAAGCACCAGTTCCCCTCTTCTCACGATTCCATGTCCAACTCAGCCACTCAGCACGGTGGAGCCCAGCCACAGCGGCTGCTGTAGGAAGTCATAATGCAAGGGGGTGCTTTCCAGCCCTTTCAAAGTGTGGCGAACAGGTGAGCGAGGAAACACTTGCATCAGGCCAGATGGGTGGGGGCTTTGGTGACGTGGAACCCACCCAGAGGGGCCAAGAAAAGATGTGAACCAGGGAAGCGAGCTGAATGTGAGCCCTCGTGGGCGGGAAAAGCTCAAGGGCATCAAGGCCCCAGCCCTTGCTCACGTTGCCCTATAGGAAGGGAAGTCCAAATCTATCAGATCCTCCAGTTTTTCACGTGATTCTGGAGACCTGGGTTTTCACCTGAACACTCCCTATTTTAAGTTTTGGCAACGTATTCAAATAGAAAATCAGCGCACACACTAAACAAAAACCTGTCGGTAGGTCCAGTTTAGGCCCCACGCCTGGGATTTGTGAACTGGTTGAATCTTCTTGCCTCTGTGCAAATAAGGACTGAAAGGCCAGGGAGGCTGGTACCTGCCAAGGTCACACCGCTGGTTAAAGGCAGAGCTGGAGTTCTTCAGACTTCCAGACCAGTGCTCTCCACTCCAGATTTGAATATGTGAACACATTTGGGACCGATTTGGGGGTGCATTCACTCACGGTCAGTACAAGTGATTGGACTTAAGAAGAGAGCCTAGATCTCACAACTTCACCTTGAACTCAGAGAGGGGACTGTATTAGATAAGCCCCCAAGTGACCACTGTTTCGCTCTTGATACCATATCATTTAGTTTTTCTACCTGAAAAAAATAAAGAGCTCTGCGGAATTCTGCATAGGTACTAAAGAAGTGTGGGACCAGGGAAGGCTGTGAGCCGTGTGGATGTCTTATCTACTTGACCACAGCAAAAAAACGAACAAACAAACAAAAAACAGGAGCTTGGCAGCCAAACTAGATGGTTCAAACCCTGCTTCTGCCACGTATTCCCTGTGTGACATCAGGCAAGTTACTCAACTTCTCTGGGCCTCAGTGTCTTCATGTTCAAAAATAAGAGTGGTACATGGCTGGAGGCCCAGACGGACATTTTTCCAAAGAAGACATACAGGTGGCCTAGAGACACATGAAAAATATGTTCACTATCACTAATAAAGAAATCCAAATTAAAACTACAATGAGGTATCACCTCACACCGGTCAGAATAACTGTCATCTAAAAATCTACCAATAACATTACTAAATATTGAAGAGACCGTGGAGAAAAAGGATCCCTCCTCCACTGTTGGTGGGAAGGTAATGGGCGCAGCCCCTGTGGAGAACAGTGTGCAGGTTTCTTAAAAAATTAAAAATAGAGCTGCCATGGGATCCTACAATCCTACTCCTGGGGATATATCTGGAGAAAACCCTGAATTCAAAATATGCACGCACCCAGTGTTCATAGCAGCACTGTTTACGATAGCCAAGACGTGGAAGCAACCTAAATGTCCACTGACAGACGAGTGGACAAAGATGTGGCGTGTACACACACACACACACACACACACACACACACACGATGGAATGTCAGCCATAGAGAATGAAAAAACGCCATTTGCAGCAACATGGATGGGCCTGGAGAGTATCATCTTAAGTAAAGTAAGTCAGACAGGCAAAGATAAATATCCTATGATATCACTTATTTGTGGAATCTAAAAAATGATAGAGGGGCTTGCCTGATGGTCTAGGGGTGAGGATTTGGTGTTTGCACTGCTGCAACTCAGGCTCCATCCCTGGTCGGGAACTGAGATCCCATAAGCCTCGAGGTGCGGCCCCAAAAGAAAAAAGATACAAAAGAACTTATTTACAAAACAGAAAGAGACTCACAGACATAGAAAACAAACTTGTGTAAACCAAAGGGGATAGTGACCAGAGGTGGGGGGGCCAAGGGGAAGGAGGCGGGAGGGAAAGGGATAAATTAGGAGCTGGGGATTAGCAGATTAAGATGCACACACTACTGTACAGAAAGTAGATAACCAAGGACCTACTGCATAGCACAGGGAACTATACTCAACATCTCATAATAACCTATGAGAAAGAAGAAACTGAAAAAGCATATATATGTGCATAATCGGATCATTTGCTATGCACTTAAAACTAACACAGCATTGTAAATTAGCTATACTTCAATAAAAGAAATCAAACAAACAGAAAAACGAAGTAAAAGGAAAAGAATGCTGACTGTATCTACCTCGGGATATTGTCGTGAAGATTAAAAGAGGCATACAACTTGGCAAGTGCTCAAAAAATTGTCATTGCTATATGTCATCATATTTTATTTTCTGCTCAAAGGTGCCTAGCGTTGAGACACAACCTTACAAGACATTGAATCTATAGAAGAAACCTTAGGAACTGTTCTAGTTTTTCATTATAGAAAAAAACACTGAGGCGTGCAGATGAAGAAGAATTTATTTCCTGCAGGGGGGCTATGGGAAAACCCATGTATTCCCATAGGCACAGCTCAGTTTTCCCACCTGCCTAGGCCTGGGCCAACCACTTGTTTTTCCACTGCAGCCTCACTGGAAGCAAAAGTTTCTTCTATCAGTTCAGTTCAGTTCAGTTGCTCAGTCGTGTCCGACTCTTTGCGACCCCATGAATCGCAGCACGCCAGGCCTCCCTGTCCATCACCAACTCCCGGAGTTCACTCAGACTCGCGTCCATCGAGTCAGTAATGCCATCCAGCCACCTATGTACTGGTGTAAAGCCAAGCCCTCCAAGCCTTCAAACTCCCAGATCCTTCACCAACATCACCGCCATCCACAGCTCAGAGCAGCCCTGGCCTGCGCTCATCACAGAGAAACTGTGAAACGCAGGCCCTATGTGACCCCTGCAACTTTGCAACCAGCTTTGCTTTTAAGAAGGTTTGCTCCCCAGGGCAGTCTGTGATTATGAGTGAGAGGGTGAGTCTCAAAGTAGTTTTGGTATTTTGGGAAAGATGCTGAGCGATATGGTCAGGCCGGTTGATCATTTGTGAAAATTGAACACTTGAACGTGTTAACTGTTGAAAGGACTTGACAGGTATCATGCCTGCCTTTATTAGGTGATTAATTAAAGGCTGCCAGAGGCGCCAGGGTGGCATGGAACCCGTATTTGGAGTGAGAGACAGAGGTTTGGGGACAGAGCTTCACTCCTCTAAGACTGTGAGCCAGTTTCTATAACCCTCTGAATCTCTAGTTATTTGTGAGAGCAAAAAAACAACTTTGTAGCACCTGTGAGAGTTAAACAGAATATGCAAGCACTAATGGCACCCCACTCCAGCACTCTTGCCTGGAAAATCCCATGGACGGAGGAGCCTGGTGGGCTGCAGTCCATGGGGTCGCTAGGAGTCGGACACGACTGAGCGACTTCACTTTCACTTTTCACTTTCATGCATTGGAGAAGGAAATGGCAACCCACTCCAGTGTTCTTGCCTGGAGAATCCCAAGGACGGGGGAGCCTGGTGGGCTGCCATCTGTGGGGTCGCACAGAGTTGGACACGACTGAAGCGACTTAGCAGCAGCAGCAGGGAGCTGTGCACTCCCACCCATTTCACTGTGTTCCCCTCAGAAGCAGTCGCTGCTTGGGTAACCCCATTCCCCACCCCCTGAGGACAGCCCCTCCCTGAGCTGCTCATGTGCAAACCCTTGTAAGTGCTGGATGAAGCAGCTCACAGCCAGGTTCAGGTTCATGTCCAACAAGCAGAGAGAACAGTGAACACATTCACGGTTTACGCTTCTGTCCCAGCTTCTGATCCAAAGGCCAGTAGTAGACGTGTTTAAATAAGAGTCTCCACCCTGCTCGGAGCTGACCTGGGATCCGAAGTTGGAGATCTGGCTGGGAGTCTGTCCAGGCACGCTGTTTCTGATTTACTGAGCTTTCTGAAAACTTTCACCATCCAGAAGCAATCTGCAGAGGGGAGGGGACTGAGGTACCTCCCTAAGCAGCCCGCTGGGCGTGAGGGACTGGGCCTTGGAGGACATCCCCGAAGGGACATGCCCTGCATCCTGGTGGGCCTCGGGCCCATTTTCTGGGGAAGAGGTCCCACAAGGGATCATTTACCCAAGGAGTGCAAAGATGATTGACTCCGCCGCCAAGTAGGAATCGAGAGAGGACGGGCCTGGAGTCTGAAGCCTGAACTTCAGGTCAGCCAGTGGGGCTTTTGTTTGTTTGCTTTTTCTTTTCTTTTTTTTTTCAAGTAGTTAATTTTATGTATTTATTTTATTTACTAATTTATTCATTTTGGACAATGTCATTAATCACTTTTATTTTTCTTTTTTTTCAAAATTAACATGCAATGAAATTGACATTTCTGTGTATAACTGGATGAATTTTGACGTATGGGTAAGATCTGTGTAGCCACCACCACAATCAGGATACACAGCAGCCCAAAACCGTGCAGCGTTGCCCCTCTGTAATCACACCCTTCCCCAAACCTACGCCTGGCAACCAGTGATCTGCTCTCCATTGCTCTAGCTTCGTCTTTTCAAAAATGTCACATGAAAAGGGTCACACAGTACCTACCCCTCTAAGACGGAGGACAGCCGATGTAGACTGAGCATTCGCTATGAGCTAAGCACGACGCTGAAAGCTCTCACCAGCATCTTACCCAGTCTTTGCATCAGGCCCACGAGGTATTAAATGGTAACGACCATCATCAGAGCTGAGAACACGGAGAAGTTAGGCCTGGGTCTCATGGCTCCCGTGGCACAGAGCCCAGATATGAGAGCGTGACACCCAACTCTTACCTGCCAGCCTCACGGCCTCCCCAGACACATCTGATTCCTTCGAGGCTCTGACAGGTGCATCCTAGCAGGCATGCCTGTGACCCATCCCACCTGAGGGCAAACCCTTCCTTCTGCCTGGCAGACTCTCAAAAGCAGAGGCCTCTGCAGCCCATTCAGGGCCCTTCTCCACACACTGGGATGCTGGAAGTCACCCGGGTCTGGGTTCTAACCCTGTGCGATCAGCACACAGGTCCTAGAGTGTGGATGTCATTCCTGAGGCCCGGCCCTGCCTAGGGTGGGGCTGTGGCCAGTCTTTCTTCTCATCCCTACCCACTACCCCCAGCAGACGCAGTTCTGCCCCCCTGCTAGGCTGCTGGAAGCCAGGAGAGATAGGCTTCCATGCTGTGTCCTTGGCATCCTGTCTTTACAAAGGCTCTTCCCTAATGTGCTATTTAGGTTTGGGGCCAAGAAGAAAGAAGAGGAATAGCTGAGGCCTAAAATAAGTGTATTAGTGATGAGGGGAGAAACTCCCGGCTGGGAGAAGCAAATGAAGAATCTGCAAGCTTTTAGCCTACTGAAATTGTGGCGCTTTCCCTGCATGCTTAATGCAAGCTGACAGCCCACATTGTTCCGGCCAAGACAAGGTAGCGGAGCCCAGGGACTCAGGCACTGGGGCTGAGGAGGGGGTGGAGGCAGGGGGTGAAAAATGAAGAGAGGGAGCCAGCGGGGGGTGACTCTTAATCGGTGGCGGTGGGTGGGGGGGGTCCTGGCAGGAGAGCCTGGGAACTGAGGCCCACTGACAGTGGAGACCAGGAGCTCCAGATGGCTTTTTGTCTAGATGCAATAAAAAATGTAATCTGACAGGCCCTGGGATGGGACTCAGGAAACAAAAGTCTGCAGGGCGGGGAAGCGGGAGCTGGAGTGGGCCGGGTTAAAAGGATCAGAGTCTGAGAAAGACAAAAAGAAGCAACTGTCTCTTCAAGCAATTATGGCCTTTGCAAATGACATTTAATTCCAGGGGTGCACGGCAGGGACAAAGCCAGTTGTTTTCTGGCCTTGGCAAGGGGAGAGGAGGGAAAATGCACTGGACTTTTGGCCTCTGGAGAAAGGTGATCACTTTGCCAATTAACCATGATGTGAGCTCTTTGTATCCACCCCCTCCCCCCAAGTCATTAGGGGGTGATATAAAGATACAGGGCGTCCTGGGGCAGTTTAATTGCTCATAGATGGAGAAGTGATGAGCCCATTGGAGACATCCTGTAGGAGACCAGCTGCCGTATTAATGGGGCTTCTCAGAGGGGGACACCCCCCCCCACCTGCTTCACTGGGAACATAGACGCCCAGGGAAGCAGTGGCACCTCTGTGGCCTCGGATGGGGCTGTCGCTTTTTGTTAAGTAATCTCTGCCTTTCAAATCACTGCATGTTTTCTTCCCGAAGGTCTGAGCTGCTGTTGGGCCCAGCACACAGCGGGCTGCCAATAAATATTAAACAGTGGCTGCTGGCGACCTTGCCAGATGTCATCTTGGGGGAAAACTTGTCACCCAGACCCCACTCTAGGACTATGGCGTGGTCACCACGATTGGAAAACAGGAAATTTAAGGTCTGAAGTTTTAGGGGTCTGTGGCAGGAAAATGAGGCAGGAAGGATAATAAATATTATCAAGAACCCTATTAGAGGGATGAAAATGCTAATGTTGGAAGGTGTACAGTTCTTATGAAGATATGAGGAAATGGACATTCTCCTGAGGAGGCAGGGGGAATAAAGGCTTCTTCAAAAACAGTGTATCACTATTGATCAAAATGCTGGCTCCCACACCCAGCAATGATGCCTGGAATCCCCCTACAGCAACACAACAGATGTATGCGAGGTGGTAGGCACAGGGTGTTTGTGGCAACACTGTTCAAAATCAAGCCTTACATTTCTTCATTAGAGAAATCACTGATACATCCACACAATGGAACACTGCAGTTATTTCAAAATAATGAAGGGACTCTATACCTACCAATGTGGGAAGACCTTTACAACATTTATTTGTTGGGAACTACCTAGAGGTCCAATGTTCAGGACTCCTAGCTTCCATTGCCGGGGGGAACAGGTTTGATCCCTGGTTGGGGAACTAGGCTCCTGCATGCCACAAAGCATAACCAAAAAAAAAAAAAAAAGACATTGTTAAGAGAAAAAGGAAAACTGGTCAGAAACAGTACATAAACGTGATAGCATATATGCTTGAAAAGTAAAACAAAACCCTAAGTTTTATTTCCCCCTTGGAAAGTTGGTAAATTCAATGCTCAAGTAAATTAATCCTTCTCAACCAACTAATCACTGGCTTCTCTTGTGGCTCAGAGGATAAAGCGTCTGCCTGCAAGGCGGGAGCCTTTGGTTCGATCCCTGGGTCTGGAAGATCCCCGGGAGAAGGAAATGGCAACCCACTCCACTACTCTTGCCTGGAGAATCCCGTGGATGGAGTAGCCTGGTAGGCTACAGCCCACAGGGTTGCAAAGAGTCGGACATGACTGAGTGATTTCACTTCACTTCCCAATCAACTAATAAACGTGTTTGTACTTTCTCAACCTTAGAAAACAAAACAAAACTCTAAATGCCGAAATATGGGTGCGTGAGCAAATACTATGTGTGTAAACCCAGGCAGCAGTTACTCTGGGAGGTTTTAAGCAAAAGAAATGGTGGGGGAAGGATTGCAAAGGAGATCTTCAGCATTCTCTTTTTAAATTTTTATAATGAAAATACCTGCAGTACTTACATAGTTCAAAAATTAAAATATAGATTTGACAAGCATCAATGTTTTTAAAGCATATTTAGAGTCCCGCAAGGCCTCTCTCTCAGATTTTTAACTTCAGGCAAAGTACCCCACTTCTTCCCTGGGGACTGGGGCTGGTAACAGCACCTATCCCTCAGGGCTGTTGAAAGATAAAGTGAAATATACACAAAGAGTTCTGCATCTGACACGTTCTCAGTTCTCCACGGAGAGCGGCAGTTAGTGCCCTTGGCCAGGGGTTTCTCAGGAGTGCTGATGGGAGAGAGCGACAGAGGAGCCCCAGTTGTTTCTCAAGCAAAGTCTCAAAAGTCTCCGGGAGCTGGGGACGGTGTCAAGCTGAGCAAAAAGACTTCACTGACTTCCTCTTTGTCTCCTGGCCGAACAGGTCTGGCTGATTCTCTTCAGCACCCCCTTCCCCAACGTCTTCCAAACTCAAGTGGTGTAGCAGGAATGAAAGGCTGGGCCCCCAGGCCAGTGTTAGTGAGGGGTCCCGTTGGCCTTTGGCAGTGATGAAGCAGGTAACGACCAGGATGCCTCCCTTTCCAAGGCCTCTTAGGGCAACATAGGTCCACAGCCCTCCAGGGGCTTCCTGTACCCAAAAGAATATTATCTTGGAAAAGCCACCACCAGAGGCATCAGTTGAGCAGACAGGAGTCGACGCTCTTAGTTCGTGCTCATTAAAAGTATGTTGAAGGACTGAGCGGAAAATAGAAAGAGCTAAGATTCACTCCAAAGAGAGCAGGTTCTCTGCACAGCAGGCCCTTCCAGAGCGGCCGTAGAAGAAAGGGGCAGAGCGTCTGCTGGGATTGCCACTGTATTCAGAGGCGTTCATCCAGAAAAGGCAGCGGTTCTTCTAGAGAACTCGTGACTCTGAGTCTCTAGACCAGCACTGTTCAAGAGAAGTGCAGTGAAAGCCGTACACGTGATTTAAACGTCATTCAGTGGTGATAAAAGAAACTTTCCCATACTGACACACAGGGAAGTCTCTCTGGCTTATGCGTGAGTTAACGTGAATTTTATGGTAACTGAAATAGCTTGCTTGTGGCCTATCAAACATACTTGGCACATCTGCTTTAACTCCTAAAAAAAAGGGCACACTGACCGGGAGTAATGAACGACCATGTTAAAAATACGGGTTAAATGGCCCTCTTCCTGGGACGCCCGTGTTCAGCCCCCTTCGAAGGTAAGACTCTCTTCCCAGGCACCAAGGCCGTACTGACTCACTGCATACGTGCTGCTCTGCTCTTTTGAAACCTTGAAGAAATAAACGTTCCCTTGACTTGTTTAATGTTCTTTGTTCTGACGAGATGGAAAACTGCTGAAAACCATGCTTCTCTGGAACAGTTTCTCAGACTCATCTGAGAAGTTGCCTTCAGGGCTGTGGTTCTCAGTTTGGCTCAGATAAAAGTCTTTTCTAGTCCTGTCACTGATTGTTAATTGATTATTTTCATCGATGGTTCAGTTCAGTTCAGTTCAGTCGCTCAGTCGTGTCCGACTCTTTGCGACCCCATGAACTGCAGCATGCTAGGCCTCCCTGTCCATCACCAACTCCTGGAGTTCACTCAAACCCTTGTGCATTGAGTCGGTGATGCCATCCAGCCTTCTCATCCTCTGTCATCCCCTCCTCCTCCTGCCCCCAATCCCTCCCAGCATCAGGGTCTTTTCTAATGAGTCAACTCTTCACATGAGGTGGCCAAAGTATTGGCGTTTCAGCTTTAGCATCAGTCCTTCCAATGAACACCCAGGACTGATCTCCCTTAGAATGGACTGGTTGGATCTCCTTGCAGTCCAAGGGACTCTCAAGACTCTTCTCCAACACCACAGTTCAAAAGCATCAATTTTTTGGCGCTCAGCTTTCTTCACAGTCCAACTCTCACATCCATACATGACTACTGGAAAAACCATAGCCTTGACTAGATGGACCTTTGTTGGCAAAGTAATATCTCTGCTTTTCAATATGCTATCTAGATTGGTCATAACTTCCCTTCTAAGGAGTAAGTCTTTTAATTTCATGGCTGCAATCACCATCTGCAGTGATTTTGGAGCCCCCCCAAAATAAAGTCTGCCACTGTTTCCACTGTTTCTCCATCTATTTCCCATGAAGTGATGGGACCAGATGCCATGATCTTCGTTTTCTGAATGTTGAGCTTTAAGCCAACTTTTTCGCTCTCCTCTTTCACTTTCATCAAGAGATTTTTAGTTCCTCTTCACTATCTGCCATAAGGGTGGTGTCATCTGCACGTCTGAGGTTATTGATCTTTCTCCTGGCAATCTTGATTCCAGCTTGTGTTTCTTCCAGTCCAGCGTTTCTCATGATCTACTCTGCATAGAAGTTACATAAGCAGGGTGACAATAAACAGCCTTGATGTACTCCTTTTCCTATTTGGAACCAGTCTCTTGTTCCATGTCCAGTTCTACCTGTTGCTTCCTGACCTGCATACAGGTTTCTCAAGAGGCAGGTCAGGTGGTCTGGTACTCCCATCTCTTTCAGAATTTTCCACAGTGTATTGTGATCCACACAGTCAAAGGCTTTGGCATAGTCAATAAAGCAGAAATAGATGTTTTTCTGGAATTCTCTTGCTTTTTCCATGATCCAGCATATGTTGGCAATTTGATCTCTGGTTCCTCTGCCTTCTCTGAAACCAGTTTGGACAGCTGGAAATTCATGGTACATGTACTGCTGAAGCCTGGCTTGCAGAATTTTAAGCATTATTTTACTAGTGTGTGAGATGAGTGCAACTGTGCAGTAGTTTGAGCATTCTTTGGCATTGCCTTTCTTTGGGATTGGAATGAAAACTGACCTTTTCCAGTCCTGTGGCCACTGCTGAGTTTTCCAAATTTGCTGGCATATTAAGTGCAGCACTTTCACAGCATCATCTTTCAGGATTTGAAATAGCTCAACTGGAATTCCATCACCTCCACTAGCTTTGTTTGTAGTGATGCTTTCTAAGGCCCACTTGACTTCACCTTCCAGGATGTCTGGCTCTAGGTGAGTGATCACACCATTGTGATTATCTGGGTCATGAACATCTTTTTTGTACAGTTCTTCTGTGCATTCTTGCCACCTCTTCTTAATCTCTTCTGCTTCTGTTAGGTCCATACCATTTCTGTCCTTTATTGAGCCCATCTTTGCATGAAATGTTCCCTTGGTATCTCTAATTTTCATCGATAGTAGCCATATTAAAAACAGAAGAGGCAGGTGAAATTAATTTTACTGATATATCTTATTTAGCCCAACATGCACTATTTCATTAGGGCTTCCCAGGTGGTGCTGGTGGTAAAGAACCTGCCTGCCTATGCAGGAGAAATAAAAGACTCGGGTTCGATCTCTGGGTCGGGAAGATCCCCTGGAGGAGGGCATGGCAACCCACTTCAGTATTCTTGCTTGGAGAATCCAATGGACAGAGGAGCCTGGTGGGCTACAGTCCATGGGGTCACAAAGATTCAGACACAACTTGCACAGCACTATCTCACTGTATAATCTATAGATAGTGACTGCTGTTAACAATACTGTATTGCATATTTGAAAGTTCCTAACAGAGTAGATCTTAAAAGTTCTCATCTCATGAAAAAAAATGTGTCACTATGGGTGGTGAGGGATGTTAGCTTGACTTATTGCAGTGATCATTTCCCTGGATATGTGTCTATGAAATCATTATGTTGTATACCCAAGACTAATACAATGTATTTTTTTTTTACTTTTATAAATATTTTTCTTAAAGGTTTTTGATGTGGGCTATTTTTAAAGTCTTTATTGAATTTGTTAAAATATAGCATTTGTTTTATGGTTTGGTTTTCTGGCTGTGAGACATATGGGATCTTAGTTCCCTGACCAGGGATTGAATCCACACACCCCTGCCTGCTCTGGAAGGCAGAGTCTTAACCACTAGACTACCAGGCAAGTCCCTACAATGCTAATGTCAATTATAACTGGAGGAGGACAATTTTTTAGTTAGAAAAAGATTGAGATGTTTTATACTCCAGTACTTTGGCCACCTCATGAGAAGAGTTGACTCACTGGAAAAGACTCTGATGCTGGGAGGGATTGGGGGCAGGAGGAGAAGGGGACGACCGAGGATGAGATGGCTGGATGGCATCACGGACTCGATGGACGTGAATCTGGGTGAACTCGGGAGATGGTGATGGACAGGGAGGCCTGGCGTGCTGCGATTCATGGGGTCGCAAAGAGTCGGACACGACTGAGCAACTGAACTGAACTGATATTCTTCTTTTTCATACTAAGTCTTCAAATATCTGCTGTGTACTTCCTTCTTACAGCACATCTCAGCTAGGACTAGGCACTTTTCAAGCTCTCGGTAACTAATGGCTGGTGGCTGCCACACTGCACCGCAGAGACCCCAGGCCCATTCAGCTCCACGCAAGGGTCTGGCTGCATTCCCAGCGTGCATGCATGTTGAGGCGGTGGTGAGGGTGTGGACCAGTAAGCTCCGAAAAGAAAGCCGCTGATTTGGTGGGTGAAAGGGCACTGGCCTAAAGGCAACCAGCTGCAGAAGGCCGGCCCAGGGCTGGGTGTGGCCACAGCTTTAGAAGCTGATGCAAATGAGTCACCTTGGGCTGCAGCCACACCAGGGGACAGAGACAGCTGGAAAGGCAGAGAAAAGCGACCCAAGGGGCTTGAGGCTGTGTCAGCCTTAAATAAGGCCTGGCCAGCTCGCTGGGCAAGAACAACTTCCAAATGCCAACCAGGGGCTTCTCCTTGAGTTAGAGGACTCCGCCCTGCAAGTCCTTGAGCTTTGCCAGGGAAGGACACTCCTGGGTTTGCGGCTTTTCCTGAATCTAGACCACCAGCTAGAGCATGAGCTTTCATTTGTTCATTCTGAGCCCAAGCAAACACTGCTAGCTTGAGACAGCAAAGTAAAGGGAAGCAGCATTGAAGAGAGGCCACCTCAGGAAGCCTAGTACAAATCCCTGCCCTGCCCCTTCTAGCATCCGACTCAAAGAAAGTTACTCTCGGAGCCCCCAGTTATAAGGTGGAGGCTAGTGGTGACAACTCTATTGCCAACCTCAAAGGGAAGTCAGTGCATTGCAGTAAGTTGTGTGTGTCAAGCCCTCCACAAAGTGCCTGGCACATAGGAAGTCCTCCCACAACGGCTGCTGCATGCAGGCCATCTGGAATTGCCAGCATTATCCACTTGACCTTGAAGCTGCAGGCAGTCAACTGGCCGAGAAACAAGAAGAGGAGAGGCCTACTGACGTGCCCACATTCCCACAGCTGGCACCTGGCTTCCCCTCTCCCACCCAGCACACCTTCCATGACTAGTTAGAGGACATCTCTGTGAAGTGTATGAAGTGGGATTCTTCTTGCTTTTGTTTTAGTTTTCCAGTCTTGGTTTTTGCTGTTTGATCTGGCTTCTAACCAAGAGTCAAGGCAGGGCTTTCAGAAGCTGATATCTCCCCATCTCTTCTGTTGGTCAAGGTCGCTCTCAGAGGGACCCAGACTGCACAGGGGGCCCTGAAGGGACCCAGGGTGCTGGCTGAGAAGCTCAGAAGCCAAGACTGTACAGAGTGCAGCCTCCACAGGGGTGTGGAGTGAGGCCTCAGCCAACAGAAAGGTGGGAAGCGGTGCCACGGTGGGGGTGTTTACAAGATGCTGGGCTGGGCTGGGCTCCTCAGCACCTTGGTCCAGGACGCCTTGAGGGCCACGGCTTGTTTGGGGGATCCTGTGAGATTACAGAAGCCCTGCTCTTCCTAACACCCTGTCCAGAGGAGGGCAGGGGCCTCACTTGCAGGGACGGGAAGCAGGCAGGCCACAGGCAGTGAGACCACTACAGCAGAGCCTGAGGGGCCTGGACGAAGGTATCTTCCCCATGAATCTGTGTCTGGGAAGCAGCCCGGGAAGTCATCTGGTCCAGACACATTGCTTTGTAGGAGATAAAAGCGGGGCAGAAAGAGGGTGAGAAATATGTTCAAAGTCACACCACCAGAGAGCAGCTATTAAAGAAGGTGGTGGGCAGAGGTGCAGAAGGAAGGGGCCAGTCTCAAGGGCCAGGCCAGGGGGTGGGGGGTGGGAGCTGGGGCCTGCCCGTGCCACCCGCCCAGGGCAGCAGCCCAAGCCTTTGTCCAGCTCATTCAGGACAGTGGGACTGTCATCAGGATGGACATCTGACGTGAGATGATTCTAGGGTATCTTACACGGACAAGGCAAGATCCCACCAGGCAGATTCCAGAAGTCCATCTTCGGTAAAGATAATTCAGTGATTACTAGTTACATCACAGTTAACTTTGAGGAAACAATAGTCTCAAGTGTTCATACAACCCCCTTCCTTGGAGGAGGACTCACATCAGCTGGGGAGGATGGGTTCAGACACATCAGACTGCAGCTGGGGGGACTTGCCTGATGGGTCAGTGGTGAAGAATCTGCCTGCCATGCAGGAGACCTAGCTTTGATCCCCAGGTCAGGGAGATCCCCTGGAGAAGGGCATGGCTCACCACTCCAATATTCTTGCCTAAAGAATTCTGTGGACAGAGAGCCTGGTGGGCTACAGTCCATGGGGTGTGCAAAGAGTCAGACACGACTGAGCAATTAACTGGAGGGACTTGCCTAGAACAGAAGGAGACAGTCTCAGATGTCACAGCTGAGGTGCCCAGGGGCCCAAAGAATCAACAGTGTGTTCCTCCAGAGCTTCAAGAGAAGGAAATGGCAACCCACTCCAGTATTCTTTGCCTAGAGAATCCTGTGGACGGAGGAGCCTGGTGGGCTGCTGTCCATGAGGTCACATAGAGTCGGACACGACTGAAGCGACTTAGCAGCAGCAGCAGCCAGGAGTTCAAGAACAGGAGAGGCAGCGGTCTTCAGAGAGAGTCTGAAGGCTGCAGATCTTGAGGTGGATCTACTGCCTCTTAGGGTTTCTCCTTCCTGCAGAATGTTTGTTGAATGGCTAACTGATACCGTTACTAGAAGACCATCACTAACCCATTCTTCTCATCCAAGACTCACAGAACCGAGGCCAGGGACTGCCACTGGGCCGGCGGGTGCTGTCCAGCTTGGAGCTTGCCTGGCACCGGGAGCAGGAAAGTGAGGGGAGCAGTGGGACTCCACAGCCTCCCCCCTCGGTCTGTCCTCTCCACCTGAAGGGAGCGGCGGGCGGGGGAGGGGGGCGGGGATGACTCTGAGCACCCCCACAGCTGTGCGGTGAGAAGGCTAATTAATGCAGCTCACATGCTCAGAGATCCCTAGATGAGGGCGCTAGCCCAGGGCCACCATTATTAGAGTGATGAGGGCTATCAGTATTTACACTATTGTTATTATGTTTGCTCTCTCAACCCTTAAATCACACTCCATCTCGTGATCGCTTGCATTTTATGTAATTATAGTTTATGTAGGTAACAAATGGATATTTCTGCTAGCCTGGGAGAGAGCCTTCTGCATACATTAATTTGCTTGATTAGTTCCCTATTTGGTAGGCTTTGTTCCCCCAACCCACCCCCACCGCCGCCTTTCCTGCTTCAGGAAAAATTAATGAGTTTTAACACCTTGCAAAAGTGGGCTGCGCCATGGGAATAGTTCCAGTGTACTCTGGGTTTTAAATCCACACATTCAGAGGCTTCCTAAAGGTTAGGCAAAGGTTAACAAACAATTAATATGTTGAATCAGTGTGCTAAATCTGTTTACCCAATCTTTGCAATCTAAAGGCCATTAGCCATCAGCCTCAACTTTTAGATTGATCTCTCTCTTTCCTAACCTACCCCCATCCTGTCCCCTGGATGATCTGGCTGAAAAGAAGAAGAAAAACAATCTGATTGAGAGCGCTAAATATCTCCGGAAAGTTAGAGTTGTGTTGCTGCCTCAGGTTCAAAGCTTTGGGTGTCCTGATAGAATTGATTGAATGAGCCGACATTTTTGAGAAGTCTGCAAGTAGGAGGCGCTTCTGCCTTTTTGACAAACAGCAGAATGTGAGTTAGTCTTATAAACAGGCCATGTTGAGTTCACATGTGGACCTCCTCCCTTGTTTACAGAAAGAAGGAGACGGGGGAGAGCACCCACACTGGGAGACTAATAGGAAAGTGTCCTCCTGACTTTCTGTCCTCTAAGCAGAAAATATTGCAGAGTAGTTGGAGTCCAGAATTTCCTTTCCTTAGGAAGCAAGAGGAAGAGGATAAGAAATAGCCTAATTTCACAAAGAAACTCATTGCTCTCATGTTTGGGAAGCTGTTGTTTTTTCAGTTTTTTTTTTTTTTTTTTTTTTGACGTGTACCGTGTTTAAAGTCTTGATTGAATTTGTTACATATTACTTCTGTTTTACGCTTTTTGGCCACGAGGCAGGCGGGATCTTAGTTGCCAAAGAGGAATTGAATCTGCACCTCCTGCATTGGGAGACGAAGTCTTAACCACTGGACCACCAGGTAAGTCCCTAGGATACTGTTGTTGATGATAATGATATCCATGACGTCAATGAAGACAATGACCTTAATCAACAGGATTTATCACTAGAATCCAGGGTCCATGAGGAAAGCCACGTATTGTCTATCCCAGCCTGGCCCCTTGAAAACAAATTGCTCTGCCCACACAGAGCACTACCTCCAGCTTCGGCTCAACAAAAACACTCTCATGTTGACCTAGACCCCCTTGCTTTTGCCTGTTCCCAGCTTCTCTGCTTGCCAATCACCTTGTCCCTCTACCAAGTTCCCCTTTTTTGGATGATCACTCCTGCACACAGACTACCTGGGGTGCTTTCTTAGACGTGGCTTGACATTCGCCCTGGGAATCTAGTCTCCGGGGAGCTGGTGTTGCCAAGGAACCCCAAAGAGAAACATCCAGAGGACACCAAGTACAGCTCTCCCTGTCAACCACAACCTAGCTGGTCCCTTGATCCCCTCCTCCACCCTTCTTCCACACCAGGGAGGCAGAGGCGGCCCATCAAACCAGGGAGCAGAAGAGCAGAGAGAACAGGAAAGGGGCTGGTCACACTCTGCACCCTCCGCCCGAGCTTAGGGAGGGGAGAAGTCACCAAACGGACGAGAGTTTGCGATGTGCCTGGACTTGACATTTGACTATGTGAAGAAGTGAGACTCTTTGCTCATGCCTAGGAGTAGCCAAAAGCAAGAGAAAGGGGAAGGGAATTCACAAAGTCAACGCAAGGGCAGTGGGGGGAGAAGCAAGTTGCTCCCTGCTTGCACCCCACCACACCCAGCTCGTTCCATCACCTAGTGACTATATTTTTTTCCATTTTTTATATTGAACTAGCCTGACTTATATAGCGAGTGAAAAATAAACTCTATGCTTTAAAAAGAAAAGAGCTGTGCCCTCTAAATTTCAAAGTGTTAAGATTGATGAGAATGTGTCCAAGAGGAGCCTGGATGAACCGGGAGAGGAAAGAGATGAGGTGTGCTCTTGGGACTGGGGAATTAAGTTTCCCCAAGGTCTTGTGTTTTGATAAGACAACAGAATTCAGCAAAAACAAGGCAACTGGCAAGCTCTGGGTGTATGCTAGCCACCTTGAACCACAGGATCCAGGTGTGCGTGATCAGAATAGCCAGTATTTTAGAATATTAAAATATTCTTCCAGCCTAAACACAAGGTTTCTGGCAAATTCCTTAGAAATGCACGCTCAGCCTGCTCCCAGCTTCCTTGGGAGAGAGCTCTCAAGGAGAGAACTCCCAGAAAGACTTCTTCATGGATCCCAAAACACCCGGGTCTTCTGACTGTGAGTCAGAGTCTCCAAGGCCACATTTCATATCCAAAGAAAGAAAACAGTTTCATTGTTTAAAGAAATGCCAGGCTGATAATAAGGAGGGAAAGAAAAAAAAAAGAAGAAGATGAGCTATTCCATGCCCTCTATGTCATTCAAGTGTTTCATGCATTGATTTTATCCTTAAAAATAGAGGAGGAATTAGGTTATGTTTGGGGGAAACCACTGAAACCGTCAGATCTGGCTTGCCCAGCGGCCGGCCCCCGATGAAGTGTGTGTATTGATCGACAAGGCGGCAGATGGAGGAAAAAGTACTGTGAACACTGATCAAGGACACTGGGTCTGCAGAGGTTGCCCGTGGCTCTCAGCACACATGTACCCCAGGACCGTTCATGCAGCCGTGGTCCTTGGGAAGAGCAGGCTGGCTCCAAGCCACTGGGGCCTGGTGGATGGAACCCACTCAGCCCCACTCCTGCCCGTGAAACAGACATCTCCATGAGCTTGATTGTGGGGGCAGAGTGGGGGTGCACTCCGTGGACCTCTTCCCCACTTCTCAGCCTGAAAGTCCAATTCAGGAGACAGTCCTCCTTGTTCAACTTGACCTCTTTCCATCCTAGATGTTCCTCTCTGCCCGGGAGGAGAAGAGAGGGAGAGTTTCTGCAAAGATGAAGCTTCCCATTCATAAGCAGAAACAAGCATTTCAGCCTCCCGCAGCCCCAGCTGGTTCGTGGACAAGGATGGAGAGATCACCTGCAAGGAGATGGGGAAAGGGCCACCACCCCTAAGCCAAGAACCAGTGGTCTGCTGCCAGACCCTGCCTGTCCTGAGAGAGGCACAGGCTCAGCTTGCCCACTGCAGCTTCCCCGGCAGAAGGGGTCCAGGCCCCTGTCGGATGGGGCTGCACTCACCGCTGTCCACCAGCATCCAGCCACTCTTCAGGGGCGCGCTCCCAAGCCTGAACCGGGGGGTGTTGGTGTGTCTTTACTACACTCTCCTTCCCTTTCCCTGGGGCTGGAACCAGGGCAGCCAGCCTCAAGCCTGTAGCCAGCACCGTGGCCTGATGGCAGGAACCTGGGTCCCTCTGACTGTGTGGGAGGCTCACCTCCAACTGTGGCATCGCAGGACACTCCTGTCTTATACGAGCACTCAGTTACAACTGGGTCTACTGGACAGAGCAGCCAAACCTCGCTTCTCACTGATACACCCCTCGAGTCGACCACCCAAGCCTACTGCAGCTCTCGCCGCCTCCATAAACCCTGGGAGGACAGGCGGGAGGACAGGCAAGAGAAAGGGCTCCAGGAGGCAAAAACCACAGCACAGGGGAGCGTTCTCTCTG
Source organism: Oryx dammah (assembly GCF_014754425.2). Lineage (NCBI taxonomy): Eukaryota > Metazoa > Chordata > Mammalia > Artiodactyla > Bovidae > Oryx > Oryx dammah. The sequence goes on along the minus strand of NW_024070192.1, from coordinate 53,482,136 downwards.
AGATGCAACCTAAGCGAGACCAGGGGAGAAGGCTCAAACTCTAAACCCCTCTTCTTTCCGCTCAGCTCTTAATTATAACCCCGTTTGTGAGCCGAGCCCTGTCATTCCATCTCCCTTAATGGCTGGTGTCTATTCTGGGCCTCCCTCCACCCTTCTGTCCTTTGCAATATTCAGGAGCTCGGGCGATGAAGGGGCCCGGCCGCTCCCTCACTGCCTGCCTTCTCCATCTTTTTAAATATTTCAGCTGTTCCCCATCCTTATTTTTGCATTTCGATTTCCTGCGGTACAGGACATTTATCTTGGTCACTCAATCAAGTTTTGCCCGACTTCCCTCCCTTATCTTTCCTGCTCCAGGCTCACTGAAAATACCTACATTATCTTTGTAGCCAAGGTGCCAACTGGAGGGAACTCTGCAGACGGTCTTGATAGAGATGTCTGGGGAACCTGTCAGAGGACAAGGACACAGTGACCTCCGCAGGGACTTGGTCTCAAGGTCAACCGCCCAGCTCAGGCCTCTCACAGAGGCGTTGGTAAGGACCACCCCCTCCTCTGTGGTCTGGTTCAGACCAACCTCCCACTGGGGCTTTGTCCTCCCCTGGAGTGGGTTCACAGATGTCCTCACTCCCCTCCCCTGGCCCTTGATGGCCTTGACCACTGAGTCCTGAGCCCCAGATGCCCAACAGATGACACCAAGCCACCATTTTTCACGTTAATGGGATACAAGCAGATCTCTCCCGATAGGATCCTAAAACCAAGATTTGAGAGAGCAGGTCTGTCTCTGCTGTCTGGAATCCTGAGGTTTTTGAACTGAAGAATCTCTGCTATGAGGAGGCCGGTGCCCTCCAGGGAGACCAGAGCATGGAGACAATGACAGATGAAGATCTGTTCTCTTAAAAGTCCCACACCACACCTCTGCAGGGCAGGCTGTACTGAACCGCCCTAAGACCCCACAGGTTTGGTGACAGATGGACTTCGAGTGTTGCTAGTATGATGGGAAAGTGCAAGCATGTGCCTCAGGCAGGCCTCAGGCCGAATCAGCTCAGACGTAACTTCCACCAAACGGTACCCTCTCCTTTGCATGCTGGATTGTGGGAGGGAGAGAGGGTGCGGGTCATCGTCAAGCGGTCTTATTGATGGTTGATCGACCCATGTGAATGCAGAACACATAAACAATGGTCCTTTGTTTCAGATTCATGGGGTACCACCTAACGTGTTAGGATCCACAGATAATTTGGTGTCCAGCTCCTCAAAGGACGCAAGGCCTCCAGCCTCAGCTCTTGACTTTGTGGGGACACCCCTCTCAAAGCTGGTAAGGAAAACCCTTTTGTCCCCCTTGAGGCTCTTTCTTCTCCCTTTAGTCCGTTCCCCTCCCCATCCCTCTGGGTTCCACTTGTGTTCAACCCCTGGCACGTGTTTCAGATCCCAGGGCCCCCTGCATTTGATGACTCTAGGACTGGGAGACAGGGTACAAGACATGAGCTTGGATCCTGGCAGACACTCTGCTTAGCAAACTTCTTGTGTGTTACAAGAGCAGCTCTGGTCCCGTCTCTGAGGCTTTAACACCTAGGAACTGCATTTATCTTCCTGTAAGACCTTATCAATGTGGCCTAAACAAGATAGAGATTTATATTTCTCTCATGTCGAAAAAAAATAATAATAATAAATGAGGTAGGCCAGAGCTGATCTGGTAGATTCCGGCTCCTTCTAGGCTTCTGTTCCACCACCCTCAGCACGTGGCTTCCCAAGGCAGCTTCACTGCGCCTGCCACAGCTCCAGGCATCCTACTGGCATTCCGGGCAGCAGGAAAGAGAAATAGCCAAACAGGCTCCACTTACATCTCATTGACGACACGAAGCTGTGAGGGAGACTAGAAACTCGTTTGTCAGCTGGACACGTTGCCCAGGACCCTGACCACTAAGGAAGAGCAGAATGGAGAGAGAGGAGAGGGTCTTCCACAGCAGTGACCAGAGCTGCGGTCAGCAGAGAGGCTGGAATCAGACGCCACAGGCTCAGATGCTGCAACAGCCTCAGCAAGTTACCTCACCGCTCTGTCTTTCTCTGTCCTCATGTATGGGGTTTCTCAGGCGGTTCAGAGGTAAAGAATCCATCTGCCAATGCAGCAGACACAGGAGACACAGGTTCAACCCCTGGATTGGGAAGATCCCCCGGAAAAGCAAATGGCAACCCTCTCCGGTATTCCTGCCTGGAATATCCCATGGACAGAGGAGCCTGGGGGGGCTACAGCCTCTGGGGCCCTCATGTACATAATACTATGGGAGTTTCATATACATGCATACCCAATATATTAATATATACATACTACTATATACATATGTGTACATATGTATATACGTATATACACATGATATACATATATAGTATATACATACTAATATACATAATATTGTATACATACATACATCATACATACATACTATGGGAGTAACCATAGTATGTTAGCAATGCTATTGTTGTTTCTTCCTGGGAATCCACACTGCTCTGGTGCATGGGAAGTGCTGGTCATTATTATTCCTCGGCCTGTAGTTATCTTACAGACTCCGGCTGTTACCTTGCCCAGTACGAACCTTGCCTGTCTGACCACAGAGAAGGATCTGTGCTTGGGGTCTGCTGAGAGTGAGGGGGTAGAGGGAGTAGGGCATCTCTTCAGCTTCTCACTCCCAGGGCGGAAGGAACTCAAGGCACCTTGGGACGTCCCTTCACCTGCAGATGTCTCTTCCCACCAGCAGAGCAGGGAACACAAGGAAGTCAGACAGAAGGATTTCTCCTGTTCTACCCGCCTCAAGCCTCCCACACAGTCAGAGTCAAGCCCCCAGTTGTGCACAAGCCCATTCTGGGGGCTTGGGGCATCCCCCTGACCCTCACTCCAGGGAATTTACAGTCTAGAACAGGGTTCAGCAAACTAGAGCGGGTTAGTCAATCTAGTCTGAAAGCTGAGGCTTTGTTGTTGTTTTTTTTTTTTAATTTTTAACATTTTTTTAATGTGGACCATTTTAAAAGTCTTTATTGAATTTGCTCCAATGCTGCTTCTGCTGTTTATGTTTGTTCTGATTTTTCAGCCGTGAGGGACATGGGATCTGAGCTCCCAACCAGGAATCAAACCTGCACCCTGCCCTGGAAGGTGAAGTCTTAACCACTGGACCACCATGGAGGTCCCTGGACAGCTGTTTTGATAAATAAAGCTTTATTGGCACACAGCCGACGTTGCACTCATCTTTCATATCACCTGTGGCTGCTTCTGCATTACGACAGCAGAGCTGAGTAGCTGTGACAGACACACACAGCCCACAAGTCTAAAGTTCTTACTATCTGACCCCTTCCAGAAAAAGCTTTCCAATCTCTCTCCTACAAGGAGGAAAGAAATATATTTGTAAAGATACCATCAGGTATATGTAATCAAACATACATTGAATCAATGTTTGTAAAGATACAGAAATGGGCCTAGAAAACTCAAAGCCCTAGAACTCAGCATGTCGATACATGCAGATGAGGGTAAGAGTAGACTGCAGATACGGTCCAAGACAAAGTTGGCCTGATCTGTAACATTTTGTTTTAGGAGGAGAATAGATTTCAGCAGTTAAAAAAGAGTACATTGATTGCTGGAAAGGGTGTGCCATGTTTAACACTCAGAGACTCCTAATAAAGTATAAATTAATATAACATTTTTGGAAAGCAATTTGGCAAACCATATCAAGAGCCTTAAACATGCTTGTACTCTTGGCCTCATAATTTCACTTCTGGGAATCCATCCTAAGGCTGTAAATTAAAATGTCAAAACTGTTTATGCACAAATATGTCCATTGTGAGATGACTTACAGTAGCAAAAGGCTAGAACCAGTTAGACAGTCCCTCATATCACAGTTAAATAAATTATGATGCAGTCATTTGATAGAATATTATGTAGTAATTAAAATGATGTTCACAAAGAGTTTATAAGTAACTTGGAGAAATGTGAAGGGAATGAACAGGACACAAACTTAAGTATAGTTTCATCACTGCTACTGGTGCTGCTGCTAAGTCTCTTCAGTCGTGTCTGACTCTGTGCGACTCCATAGACGGCAGCCCACCAGGCTCCCCCGTCCCTGGGATTCTCCAGGCAAGCACACTGGAGTGGGTTGCCATTTCCTTCTCCAAAGCATGAAAGTAAAAAGTGAAAGTGAAGTCGCTCAGTCGTGTCCAGCTCCTAGCAACCCCATGGACTGCAGCCCACCAGGCTCCTCCATCCATGGGATTCTCCAGGCAAGAGTACTGGAGTGGGGTGCCTTTGCCTTCTCCAAGTTTCATCACAGCTATATTTTTAAAAATTGCCATTGCCACCTGGGCAGCCCCAAATGTCAGAGATGTTATCTTTGGAGGGGTGGATAACTCATGTCTCTTGTCTTTATGCTCACATATGTATCTTTTTTCTTACACCATGTTGGGTTTTGATTTCATAACAGGGAACATGTATACCACCTTAAAGTACTGGGGCTTTTGAAAGGTTCCTTGTGAGCCAAGCAGATCAGAGAGAGGTTCCAGGGGAACGAGAGGAAGAGGTGGGAGTTAACCACGTCATGTCCGTGGAGTCAGAGAGCAGAGGAAAAGAAGAGATTTACACTCCACTCTGCAGACAGGTCAGAAGCATGGTCTGTGGACACAGCTCAACCCGATGCCAGCTTCCCCTCTGCTGAGGACCGGGGTGGGGGGGGTTGGAGGGTTGAAGGGTTGGCCTCTTCGCACTCCAGGAACTGGAGTCAAGCTCATCACAAGGCCTCCCTGGGTACCAGCAGAGAGGGAGGCGGAGGATGGACAGGAAGCCTGGGGTGGGGGTGGGGAAGGTCCATTCATTTTCCCTCGAGGGGCATCTGAGGCACAGAGATCCCTGCCTTCGGGATGTTTTTCTCTGACTCAGACCCTCTACCCAGTTCTGAGACCTGGCCCTCCCAGCAAGGCACCCTCCTCCTGGAGTTCTGTTTTCTCCTAATGTAACTACATATGTTTAGGCCTCTCTGTCCTCACTCTAAAAAAAGACAGGAAAACAATACCAAAGCTGAGTCCTCAGTCTGTGTAGGCTTTCAGGAGGGCTCCAAGGGACCAGGCCTTCTTGAAGGCAGGAAATTAGGCACCCATACAGAAAACATCTAAACCTGGGTCCCTCCAGCAAATTACAGTCCTCCCACCTTGTAGTCAGACGGAACAGGCCTCCAATCTTGGCTTTCCCTAATTTGGCTTCATGACCTTGGGCAAGAGAACTACCCTCTCTGGGCCCCCATTGCTTCGCCTGTAGATTAGGGAGGGAATGAGGTTCCAACAACACAATTTTTTAAGGTGCTCCAGGCAGTGGTTGGCATATCGTGTGTGCTCGTGAAAGATCATTCTTTTTAATTTTTTAATGTACGTATGTGTTTTTGGCTGCGCCGGATCTCCATTGCTGTGCGGGCTTTCTCTAGCTGGGGCAAGTGGGGTCTACTCTACAGTTGCTGTTCGAGGGCTCTCGTTGTGGCGACTTCTCGTTTTGAGCACGGGTTCTAGGGCAAGCAGGCTTCAGTAGCAGCAGACTCTGGGCTCCGGAGCACAGGCTCAGTTGTTATGGTCACAGGCTTAGTTGCTCCACGGCGTGTGGTATCTTCCCAGATCAGGGATCAGACCCATGTCTCCTGCACTGGCAGTGGGTTCTTTACCATTGAATCACTAGGGAAGCCCAAAAAGTCATTCTTAATTAGCAAGTTACATTTTCTGGACACTCTGAAGATATAAGAGGGCAGTGCCCTGAACTTGGGTACTAACCTATTGTAAAAGGATGGTTCAGTCAGTTCAGTTCAGTCGCTTAGTCGTGTCTGACTCTTTGCGACCCCATGAATCGCAGCACGCCAGGTCTCCCTGTCCATCACCAACTCCCGGAGTTCACTCAGACTCACATCCATCGAGTCAGTGATGCCATCCAGCCATCTCATCCTCGGTCATCCCCTTCTCCTCCTGCCCCCAATCCCTCCCAGCATCAGAGTCTTTTCCAATGAGTCAACTCTTCTCATGAGGTGGCCAAAGTACTGGAGCTTCAGCTTTAGCATCATTCCTTCCAAAGAAATCCCAGGGCTGATCTCCTTCAGAATGGACTGGTTGGATCTCCTTGCAGTCCAAGGGACTCTCAAGAGTCTTCTCCAACACCACAGTTCAAAAGGATGGTTAGCCCTGCACTTTTTCCAAAGCAAAAAATAATCATAAATTTGCTTAATTCCCTTGTGGTTTAGGTGGTAAAGAATGTGCCTGCAATGCGGGAGACCTCAGTTCAATCCCTGGGTCAGGAAGATCCCCTGGAGAGCGGAATTGCAACCCTCTCCAGGATTCTTGCCTAGAGAATTCCACGGACACACCATGGGGTCGCAAAGAGTTGGACACTACTGAGCAACTAACACACACATATCCAACGTACTCAGCCTTCAAGAAGCAAACAGTTACAGGCCTCCACCCCATCTCCCACCTCCGCCCCCAACACGACCCCCCACCCCCACCTCTGCCCCAACACAGCGCTTCCTGGGCACAAAGGAATGAAGCTCCCTCACCCCCGCACCAGGAGAGCAATTACCGTCAGAGCCTTTCATCCGGTAATTAATCACGGAGGGACCCGTGACATCTTTGCTGCTGTGCTGGAAGTGCTGCTCATCGCGTTCCCTGGCCCTGCACCTCCCTTAGGTCGGTTATCTCCTCTCTTCGACTAGACTACAAGCCCCTTGAGGACGAGGCTGCTTCCTCTACTTCTTCCTGTTTCTCTCTTCCGTCGTCAATGGGCTTTTCATGTTTCATGTTTCTCTAGGTCCTGCCCACAGAAAGTGCAGCTCTACTTGGCTGGTGCAGGGTAGAATATTTGTAGCTCAAAACACATCAGGGCAGCTCTGTGACGGGCTGCTTCCACAGGGGAAATGCGAGCAATCTGCATTCTCTGATTCTGAGCAGAAGGCGGGGGTGAGGGCATGGGGGGTACAAAGCCAGTGCTGCTAAATCAAGGGTTCGATGTGTGCCTGGGGTGATGCCAGGACACGGGTTGCTTCTTGCACCCACAGCTGCTTCTGGGGGTCCTATGTCCCAGGGAAGCTGGACTTAATCAGTAAGGGTGGGGGCAAAGGGGCCATGCAGTCAAGCCAAATCTGGAATCATTCGGAAAAGGGACTGTCAGGACCCTGTTCCTCCTCCCTCTCATCTCTGCTCCCTGGCCTGGGCTTGTGGGTCCTGGAGGGCGCTAAGGAGTGCACCCCCAGCGGGAGCAGCTGTGTCCCCGCCTCCCTCCGCGGCTGGGGCACCTCTGGTCAGGGCAGGAACTGTCACATGCAGCTGACGGATGCAGGGGCACCAGGGCTCAGGCGCCCACCACATGGCTTCCTTTCTGATCCAGGCCCTCCCCTGGGCTGGCGTCCCCCACCACCAGAGCAGCAAATGGCCAGCAGGGTCCTCGGAGAGGGAGCAGAGCGGGGCAGGGAAGGGCTAACAGCACCTGCTCCCTGATCACCCTCCTTCCCTTCTTCAAAGTTACAGGACGGTGCCTCCCTTTCCTCGTTGCATTCCTGCAAATAGGAGAATTCTGGCTTCAGCCATGCTGGTTGTTGGGAACTCGGAAAGGAACTTGGGAAAGAACGGTTGAGTGCCAGCCAGGCACCACTGGAACCCCACCCCAGGGCGGGCTAAACACCCACTAGCTGGACCCCAGGGCAGAGCTGAGGGCCTCTGTGTGCTGGTCCCCCATTCCCCGCCCCCAGTATTTTAACCTCTACACCGCCCAGCCAAGGGCCAGCATCTCCCACCTTCATCCCACCGCTGCCCCTTCACCGGGCAGAAGTTTTCCCTCAAACCTCCACAAAGAGGTTCTTCTTGGTCCTACGACGTGGCTAATAGCTGCGGCCGTGAGCTCTGACGGGGGAAGGAGCCGCGGAGGAGGAAAGCCGGCTGGCCGGGGGCGGCGGGTGAGGGAGACCTCTTTTCCTCTCCAGCAGCATCTCCGGCCGCCTGGACCAGTGGTCCAGACTCTCCTGACGGGAGAGCGCCCCCTGCTGCCCGAGCCCGGCTGGTGTCGCACAGCCCGGACACCTGCAGCGCATCATCTGGGAGCCGGTCATCCAGGGAACCCTAGGGCGGGACCGACTGGCAGGAGGCGGATGCCGGCTCTCTGTCCCGACGTCCGCCTGGAGTGGCCAAGGACCGGACCAGCCCCATCTGGGCGGCGGTTCTCTAGCACAGCGTGGTTAAGAGCATGGGATCTGGTTCAGAACACAGCTCACTGCTTGCCGACCGCGGACACGCGGTTTAACCTCTAAAATCCCAGTTTCTTCATGAGAAACTGGATGAAGACCCAGTTCTTCTGGATGAAGATCCGTATTTCTTCTGAGATTGTTAATAGTATGTATATCACAGAGATGCTTTAAGGAGATAATTAATGTGAAACACAGAGTGAGCTTTCAATAACTAACTATTATTATCGATTCCGCTGACACCTCTACAACTATGTGATAAGAGACGAACTGACAAGATCCCATGGACAAAAGCCGGGGCATCTGATTTTTTTTTTTTCCAAAGCATTTTCATCATTAAATGGATCTGATCTAGCTCCATGGGCATATCTGAGGGAAACAACTTTGCCTAAAGGGGAAATAAATGCCAGAGACATTCACAGAAACATCAACCACAAACAATTACTAAACACATTGATCAACGCTCAAGCTGTGCAATAAAGAAAAAGGGAAAAAGTCATGTCTGGGGAGACTCTGGCCTGCATTGTCAATTTCTTCCACTTGGCTGGGTTATATCCACCAACTACAAATGTGTTGAAACATCTCCCATAGAGGGAGGAAAAAAAAAAAAAACCCCGACTCTACATCCCCCCAGGCTAGCTCCCTCCCCAGCTTTTTCTTTCTTACAGACTTACATATTTTACTGACTCTGCTTCCTCTCCTTCGGTTAGCTCTTGAACCCACTCAGTCAGGAGTCGTGCCCAACATTCACTTCCCTTTACCTGCCCTTGTCCTGGGACCAGTGACCCTCACACAGCCCACCCAGTGGTGGTCCAGCGTCAGGCCTCGTCACTCCGCCCCTTAGCAACATTCCCACGGTGGATGGGCCACCCCTTCTCCCTTGAAACGCTTCCTTCCTTCCACCACCTCCAGTTCTCCTCCTGCCTCCCTGCAGAGTTCTCAGTCATCCTTAGCCGGATGCCCATCTTCTCAGTCTCTAAATGTCAGAAGGCCCTGGGTTCAGTGTTTTTATCTACGTTGACTCTCTAGGGGGCCACCACCAGCCCCGTGCTTTAACTCCTACCCTCCGGTGATGCCCCCATTCATGTCCCCTCTCCCTGAACTCCACACACTGTCTCCACCTGGTGGTCCTCTCGTCACCTAATGTGTCACATCCAAACAGAACTTCTGAGCCTCTCTCCTCTCTCTTTCCCTCTCCCCCACTTTTCCATCTGAAGAAATGGCAACTTCACGCTTCTAGATACTCAAGAGAAACACCGTTACCACTCTTATTGCCTCTGTTTCTTCCATTCCCTACATCAGTCCATCAGCAAATCCAATCTGTTCTACCTCCAAAATGTATCAAAGTCTGACTGCTTCTTGAATTCTCCGCTGCTACCTCTGGTCTGAGTCACGATGGTTTCCTGCCTGGCCTTCCAGTTTCCACTCCAAATCTTTCCACATAGCAGCGGACAGAGTCTTTGATAGCAGAAGTGAAGTCATGTCAGTCCTTTGCTGAAAATTCTCCAAAGGTCTTCCTCCTCACCAAGAATAGAATACAGTGGTCTCCAGGGTCACACACGATCACGCCCCTGGCTTCTCATCTGAGTCCATCTCCTACCCCTTGTTCACTGCACCTGGGCCGCACTGGCCTCCTGGTTATTGCAGGAGTGTGATGAGCACGGCTCTGCCTCAGGGCCTTTGCACTTACTGTTCTCGCTCCCTGGTTCTGACCCCAGACCACTTCCCTCGCTCTTTCAATCTCTGCTCATCTTAGCAGAGAGGCCTTCCCTGATGACTCTAAACAAGACCCCACCAACTTCTTCCTCCTTACGATGACGTATTTTAATTGCATTTATAACCACTTGACATATGAATTTAATAGTTATATTTTCTATTTCCTCCAAGCAGATGCTTGCTCCAAGGAGTAAGGACTTTGTTTTGCTCACTGCTATAGCTCCACTTCCTAACACACTGGCCAGCACAGAATCTCTGCTCAGTAAATACCTGTTGACTGCAGAAATGAAGTCATCCACATGAGCCTCCTCTCCCTGTGATCAAGAAGCAAAAGACCCAAAGTTAACCTCAGCTCTGATTCCAGAGATGGGTTCACAGCCCTGGGTTTTGCCTTTAACCAGTAACCTACTAGACAGGCCTTTATCTTGAACAGGAGCAATAAGGCCTCAGTCTTCTCAGTCTCAAAAGTATTGATTGGATGAAGCACAAGCTGGAACCAAGATTGCCAGGAGAAATATCAATAACCTCAGATATGCAGATGACACCACTCTTATGGCAGAAAGCAAAGAAGGTGAAAGGGAAAGAGGAGAGTGAAAAAGTTGGCTTAAAACTCAACATTCAGAAAACTAAGACCATGGCATCCGGTCCCATCACTTTATGGCAAATAAATGGGGAAACAATGGAAACAGTGACAGACTCTACTTCTGGGGGCTCCAAAATCACTGCAGATGGTGACTGCAGTCATGAAATTAAAAAACGCTTGCTCCTTGGAAGAAAAACTATGACCAACCTAGACAGCATATTAAAAAGCAGAGACATTATTTATCAACAAAGGTCCATCTAGTCAAAGCTATGGTTTTTCCAGTAGTCATGTACGGATGTGAGAGTTGGACTATAAAGAAAGCTGAGCGCCGACGAATTGCTGCTTTTGAACTGTGGTGTTGAGGAAGACTATTGAGAGTCCCTTGGACTGCAAGGAGATCCAACCAGTCCATCCTAAAGGAAATGAGTCCTGAATATTCATTGGAAGGACTGATGCTGAAGCTGAAACTCCAATACTTTGGCCACCTGATGCAAAGAACTGACTCATCGGAAAAGACCCTGATGCTGGGAAAGATTGAAGGTGGGAGGAGAAGGGGACGACAGAGGAGGCAATGGTTGGATGTTGTCACCCACTCAATGGACATGAGTTTGAGCAAGCCCTGGGAGTTGATGATGGACAGGGAAGTCGGGCGTGTTGCTGTCCATGGGGTTGCAAAGAGTCAGACACAACTGAGCGACTGAACTGAAAATTCTAAGACAATATGTCCTTTTTCACTTCTGGGTTGGTCAGTTAGACTTTTTTTTTTTCCATTATAAGAACAGAGACAAACTTGTGAAATAATCCACCTCAGATTTTCTTCTGCTATATCACACCTTCAGTCTGTATCATTCACTGTTCCAACAATAGAGTCAAAGAAATGATCATTTTGGGTAACACCAACTGGCTTACCTTCTTTGGCTTCAAATGTCAGTTCTTCTCCTTGGCTTTGACCTTATTCTTTCATTCAGGAAACATTTGGCCATATAGACAACTGCATAAAAGATAATTTCCATTAATGGGAAACATCAATATAGGTTTCCCTTCCTTCCTTACAAGGTACAAGAAAGCCCAGAGAAAGATGACTGGAGCGATATATTAATAAAAGGGGAATCAGGGCACTTTCCTGTGGTCCAGTTTCTAACACTCCATGCTCCCAGGACAGGGGGCCTGGGACAATCCCTGGTGGGGGAACCCTCTCTCACACGCTGTGATCAAAGATCCCTCATGCCGCAACTAAGATCCGGCGCAGCCAAAGAAATAAATAAACATAAGGAAAAAATAAACTCATTGAAACACATTTTGAAAGGTAGATTTGGGTGGAGTGGGTACTGAAGGCAGCTCATCAATTGGGAAACTAATGCAATAGTCCAGGCAAGACCCAGGCAGAGCAGTGGTGGGCAGCAGGGCTGCTGCTGGGAGATGGGCTGGACAGAAGAGAGACGCCAGAGGTGATGGGAGGGGAGGGAGAGGCACGGGTCCAGGGAGGCTCTCAGATTTGGGGGCGGATGACTGCACGCCCAGGAAGATCATTTGCCAGCCCTTCCTCCTCTTCCTCCTACACCTTCGGGCTCTATTTAATTGTCTTCAGTGTGTGCACAGACCGAAACGACCAGCCTCATCTCACACTGGTTCTGTGCCTCAGCTTCCTCATCCGTCAGTGAGGGCAACAGTCATTTCCACGTAAGATTTTAGTGAAGAATAAACAACTGATTCACATTGAACAGGACCTGGGGCATAATGAGCACTCAGAGAGCGTTAAGCATCGCTCACCAGGACTCCTTATCATCGCCATCGTCACCGCCAGCAGCAGCAGCTTAACCATCACCATCACTTATTCCCCAGCCTCCTACCCTGAGTCCCTGTGTTCTCGCCTATCCCAAGGAGCCGTCACTGCATTCTGGGGGCCTCCTCGAGACCAGTGCACAGCCTCACATCTTTTTCCTGCTTCATTTTTCTGGTATTTTCAAGACACCCAAATATCTGCCCTGGAGGAAACTTTTGCGACAAGACGCTCTCTCATTCTCAAAGTGAGCTGATTGAAAACCGAGGCTCGCTCCCTCGGCCCCGAGGCCTTCCCTCCCTCTGCAGCCAAGGCCCCTCTCTCCTTCTCCCTCGGGCAGAAGCTTCATCCGCCAGGCAGGAGGGCGCTGCCAACCGCCTGACGGCTCTGGGGGAAGCCTGCCTGTTCCTCCTTCCGCTCTCTAAACGCTCACAGATGTCTGTCTGCTTTCTTCTGTTGTGTGCCTTCCAAAAGACGGGGGAAGATCAGACCCTTGTAAATATTTTAGTCCCGCTTTTTCTTTCTCTCTTACTATCAAAAGAAGTAGGAGGTGGTTAGGGGATGTTTTTCTCCTTCCGGGTGGAGTTGAAGTTGGCTAAACCCGAAAACAACTTCATTTCCTTTCCTTGGGGAAGAGGATTGGTGAATTAGCTGACCAGGGAATTACAGTGAACTCTTAACCCCTTGTGCCTGCTCCATAGACTGTTGACAAGCATTAAAAGAAACTTAAACTAGAGTCAACAGCAGACTGAAGTAAGGACGGGGCAGGGTCCAGCGTGGGCAGTTGGCCTCTGAATTGTTGCAGCAACCTTAGATAAGGGAATCGCCCCCCAGGAGGAAAGGACAGAATGACCACTGGCAGCCTAAGATGAGACTGGGAGAAGCATGCATGTTAAATACCACAATAGCATTTTTTCAGAAAGAACCAGAAGGCTTAAAATAGGCAGGAATATTGTCACAGGTGTCAGAACCTTCAAAGTTTATATCTGAGCAGTAAAATATTTATTCTAGAAGGTGTGGTATATGGGACAAAGTCACTCCAAATTGAAAGACTCAAATCAAGACTCCTGTGGGAGTGTAAATTCATGCAAAATCTTTGAAAAGCAAATTGGCTAAATGAGTCAAGAGCCATAAAAATACCCATCATCTTTGACTCAGAAATCCCGTTTCTGGGGTTGGATCCTAAGGCAATTGCTCCAAAAATAGAGGAAAAAAAAAAAAGATGTTTGCTATGGTGTTATTTATAATGGCAAAAACAAAACAGCAAAAATGGAAGCAGCCCATCTGCCCATTTATAGGGAAAGAGAAAAATCTTCTGGGGGAACCATCTGGCAGCATGCCTCTTATGAAGAGCTCGTGACCACACGGAGGCGTTTTATCACAAAGTTGGAAATGACAGTTACATAGAAACCTGTGTAGACTAGACTCCCAATCATCATCACAAAATGATGGGGACCGTGGACTTAAAAAAAACAAACTACTGAAATAAAATAGACAAAAATATGTATTTATGCTTGTGACTGGGTGATGGGGCTAGATTTTTTTCCCTCTATATTTCAGTCTTTTTTTTTTCTCCCAAGAGTTTTTAAAGGAGTGTTTCACTTTTAAAATGGAAAATATCATTATTAGCCTTCAAGTTAGGAAACCCATCGAGAGTTGTTGCGTTAATGTCTAGATGAAAAGTTTTACAGGGAGGCCATCTTCCCAGAATTCTTTTCATTCTTGTTGTTAGCGGTGTTAAAATTCTGCTATTCTGAGCATAGTATTGCATTTCTACTCCCTCAAAATGCCTACATTCCCTCAGCTTCCACCCCAAGCAGAGAAAATACTGGATAGGAAAGAAGCAATTATGGTGTGTACAGTGAAATATAGACTTGGTTACACAGGAAGACCCACAGGAAGGTAAGATGCAATCTCCCACTGCGTGACCTGATTTTCCTGCAACACTGCATTCTCCTGGTCAGATCTCCTAGACGATCTGACCTTCCAGCCTTCTGTGTTTGGGGCCAGCATCTTGCAGAATGCAGATAAGGGGGGGACAGCAGAAATGGAGAAGCAAGAGGGTCTGAATACGAGAAATCCTTCTCCGCAGGCCTGCAGAAACAGTCTGAGACCTATAGGCTGGGAGGGTCAGGAGCCTGGGCTCGGTCCCCAACACCCAGAAGTCCCCTCCCCACAGCTGCGGCAGAAAAGAGAAACACAGGCAGGTAGGAAAGTCTGGGACTCACCACCTTGGATCCTAAAGACCCCAAGCTGCTGGCAGGGAATCCCTCGGCGAGTATGAGACAGGGAGCCCCAGCGTGCTACATGAGGCCTTGCTCGAGTTCCTGTTTCCAAGGGCTGAAGCCCTCGGTCAAAGGATCATCAAGTCACCCCGAGTGAGTGAACTCCAGGGACAGGGGATTGTTGCTTAAAGGATATATTTTTGCCTCCTACTTGAGATAAACTGCAAGACTTGCCTCTTAATTATGACTGTCCTATTTATGAAAGTGAAAGGGACCTGTTAATAAACGCATAAGGTAACAAACGAAAAGGGTGCCATCCTCAAAAGGCCCTCACTTAGTCAGAGTCAGCCCTGATCTGCAGCTTCCACATGACGTGATCGGTTCTGGGTCTTTGAACTCTCTGACTTTCTCCTCATCCATACCCCTCTCAACACGTATCCTCTGAACACCCATCCCACCTCTGTTCACATACCTTTATTTACTTATTTATTTTTGTCTGCACTGTGTGCAGGCTTCCTTTAGCTGTGGCAAGCAGGGGGTACTCTCTATTTGCGGTGCATGGGCTTCTCACTGTGGGGGCTGCTTCTGTTGCGGAAGGCAGGTTCTAGGGTGCACAGGCTTCAGTAGTTGGGCTCGAGGGCTCTAGAGCAAGGGCTCAATAGTTGTGGCGCACAGGCTTGGTTATTCCACGGCATGTGGAATCTTCCTGGACCAGGAATCAAACCCGTGTCCCTCGCATTGGCAGGTGGATTCTTAACCACTGGACCACCAGGGAAGACCCTGTGCACGTACCATTTGTTCAGCCAAAGAACTGGAATTAAATAAGTAAGTGAAAAGCAAACTTACAGAGAAACATTTCAGAGTATAATCAACCTATGTACCTTTTCCCCAGATTTAATAATTATCAACTCATGGCCAAACTTACTTCATCTGCACTCCCACCATTTCCTCCTTCTCCACCAATCATTTTGAAGCAAATCTCAAATGTGACATTATTTCATCCATAAAGAGTTCATATCTAAAAAATAAAGTCTTTTTCAGAACCATTGCCACTACACCCTAAAAGAGTTAACAATAATTCTTCAAGATCATGTATCCAGGCAATGTTTAATTTTTCCTGATTATTTCATACTTTTTTTCTATTTTTTTGAGTCAATATCCAAATACGGTGCCTGTAATTGTAATTGATTGTCATATCTCAAGACAAAAGCCGATTCCAAATTCTGAAATTACAAAATCCAAATTTAAGACAGGTATCAAAATGAGGATGTAAACAGGTGCCAGTCATCAAAACCAAGCATTCATTCATTAACTCATTCAACAGATATTTATCAAGGACCTTGGGTATACCAGGCCTGTGCACTCCACTAGTACATAATGGTGGATATAATTGCTTCTAAAAACTGCACCACAGAGGGAGTCTGATGAAGAAGGCAGACATTAATCAAATGTTTATAAGTATCAAAAGTAAATGTGGTATTTAAAAGGTTGAGAAGTGCTGTGAGGAAAGTTCCTACACGTACCATAACTTGGAGTCTATATAACTCTAAAGGACAGAATTAAGATCAATAGATTAACTATTGGGGAACCAGATTTGGGCACAGTAGTGGGAAAAAATTAAAAATCACTGAGTATGAAAAGAAGCAAGAATATATGATCCACTGGGAAGAGAAAAATCAACTACCAGAAATAGATCCAGAAGTGACAAAGATGATAGAATTAATAGAAAGGGTGCTAAAATAGCTAACACCCAATATGTCCAAGAAGGCAGAGGAAAGCACAACCATGGTAAGAATGGACATGGAAAATATATTTTTTTAAAGGCTCAAATAAAATTTTGCCAACATTAAGCAGAAGAAAGCAAGAGTTGCAAAATATCAAAGTGTATTGCAGAACAAGAATATTTGCAGGTTAAGAGAAGGGTCATTTTATAATAATAAAGAAGTAAATTCATCAAAAGGTCATAATAATCATAAATATTTATACACCAAAAAAGAGAGCTTCAAAATACATGAAGCACAATGTTATTCATAGGCAACATAACTGTGTACATGACAATCCAAAAAGATATAGAAAAGAATTAAATTAATAAGCAATTTACCAAAGTGACTAGATAAAGGATCAATATACAATCTTTTCCATTTTAGCCACTCTGGTGGGTGTATAGTAGTATCACATTGTAGTTTTAATTTGCATTTCCAGGGTGAAATTTTAATACGTTTATTGACTATTTAAGAAATTTCCTGTACAAGTGCTTTGCCCATTTTTCTATTGGGTTGTCTCTTTTTTCGTTATTGACTTATAGGAGTTGTTTATATATTCTGTATATGGGTCCTTTGATAGACATACACATGGCAAATATTTTCTTCCACTCTCTGTGGTTTGCCTTTGCACTTTTGACCCAGTTGTAAATTTACTACATTTTTTGTTTTGCTTTGTGATTCTGGAACTGAACTCTGAAGATATTTCTCCTTTGACAGCTGGCTTGATGACATGCTTTGTCAGTAGAAGTGACTGGAGGCTGGTTGCAAGGCTGGAAGAAGAGGCACCTTATGCCCTCTGTTGTTCCAGTTTTGCATGGAGCAGGGAATGGGCAGTGTACCGGGGCCCCAGCAGTTAACCACAGCAGTGGGCTGCCTTTGCAGTTCACGGGCAAGTACTCTTCAGCCGTTTGCTTTTCTGCTGCCAGATCAGACAGGGAGTTCCACGGCAGTCACGCCGCCTCCTCAGAGGGGAGGATCTCAGCCTCACGGGGCTCCCTTTCTAAGTTTTAGCTTGTTTACCTTTCCCTCTGGCTGGGGTAGTGGCTCTTTCCGGTAGTTAACTACTTTTATTATACCTTAGCATTCTCTTTACCTTTTAAAATAATGAACCCTCCTTTTCCTTTCCTTTATATTATATTTTTATATTAAATTTCCCTGTTCATATTGTTCCATAATTTGTCCCCTGACTGGATTCTGACTTCACTTTCATGATAGCAGCATTTAGTGAATAAAATCTTAATGTGCTTTGACAGCTTTGTCGACAATCAATTGGTCCAACACGTGTAGGTCTAGTTCTGGGCTTTCTCATTATGTTCTATTGATCTGTGCAGTTGTCTTTATACCAATACCACCTTCTTGATGATGGAGACTATATAATAAGTTCTCAAAATCAGATAGTATTAGTTTTCCAACTTTATTATTTTTCAAGTTTGTTTTGGCTATTTTAGGCTTTTTGAATTTTCAGGAAATTTTAGAAACAGCTTGTCAATTTCTATAAAAAATGTCTTCTGGGACTTTAATTGGGATCTGTTGAATCTATCAATCACTCTGGGTTGAATTAACATCTTAACAAAATTGAATCTTCTGATCCATGAACTCAGACTGCCATAACAAAGCACCATCAACTGGGTAGCTTAAACAACAGAAATTTATAGGGACTTCTCTGGTAGTACAGTGGATTAGAATCTGCCTGACACCAGAGGACACAGGTTGGATCCCTGGTCCGGGAGGATGCCACATGCCGCAGAGCAACTAAGCCCATGTGTTACAACTACTGAGCCTGCACTCTAGAGCTCGAGTGCCCTGGAGCCCGTCCTCTGCAACAAGGGAAGCCAGTGCAATCAGAAGCCCACCCTCCGCAACTAAACAGCAGCCCTACTCCCTGTAGTTATTAATAGAGGAAGCCCGTGCACAGCAACAAAGACCCAGCAAGGCCAAATATAAATCAATAAAATAAAAAGAATAAACCCAAAGAGGACTTAATTATTAAAAAAAAAAAAAAAACAGTAACAGAAATTTATCTCTCACAGTTCTGGAGGCTGGGAAGCCCAAGATCAAGGTGGCAGTCAGGTAGGTTTCATTCTGAGGCCTTTTCTCTCAGCTTATAGATAGCTGCCATCTGGCTGTGTGCTTACATGACTTCTTTCTGCATACACCAGAAAGAGAGAAAGAGAGGGCTCTCTGGTGTTGCTTCTCATATGGACACTAATCCTATCAGATCAGGACTGTCTAACCCTACAGCTTCATTTAATCTTGACTACTTCCTAGGAAGTTCCATCTGCAAATACAGTCACATGGTTGGTGAGGGGGTTAGAGCTTCACTATATGGATTTAGGGGATGGAGGGAAGAACACAGTTTAGTCCATAGCAAACATCATATTGGAGAAGGAAATGGCAACCTACTTCAGTATTCTTGCCTGCAAAATCGCATGACAAAAGAGCCTAATAGCTGGCCTAGACTGGCCTTGGCTTGTTCCAGACAGTCTTTTTTTTTTTTTTTAATTGAAGTATAGTTGATTTACAATGCTGTGTTTGTTTCAGGTCTACAACAAAGTGATTGACTTCTATCTATATATAAACTGTGTGGGTATTCTTTCTTCAGATTAATTTCCATTATAGGTTATTATAAAATATTGAATATAGTTCCTTCCCTATGCAGTAGTTCCTTGCTGTTTATTTATTTTATATAGCGAGTGTGTATTTGTTAATCTCAAATCCCTAATTTATTCCTCCCCTCATCTACAGTTTAGTTCAGTTGCTCAGTCGTGTCCGACTCTTTGCAACGCCATGAATTGCAGCACGCCAGGCCTCCCTGTCCATCACCAACTCCCGGAGTTCACTCAAACTCATGTCCATCGAGTCGGTGATACCATCCAGCCATCTCATCCTCTGTCATCCCCTTCTCCTCCTGCCCCCAATCCCTCCAGCATCAGGGTCTTTTCCAATGAGTCAGCTCTTCTCATGAGGTGGCCAAAGTACTGGAGTTTCAGCTTTAGCATCATTCCTTCCAAAGAAATCCCAGGGCTGATCTCCTTCAGAATGGACTGGTTGGATGTCTCTGCAGTCCAAGGGACTCTCAAGACTCTTCTCCAACACCACAGTTCAAAAGCATCAATTTTTTGGCACTCAGTTTTCTTCACAGTCCAACTCTCACATCCATACATAACCAGTGGAAAAACCATAGCCTTGACTAGATGGACCTTTGTTGGTAAAGTGATGTCTCTGCTTTTTAATATGCTGTCTAGGTTGGTCATAACTTTCCTTCCAAGGAGTAAGCGTCTTTTAATTTCATGGCTGCAGTCACCATCTGCAGTGATTTTGGAGCCCCCAAAAATAAAGTCTGACACTGTTTTCACTGTTTCCCCATCTATTTCCCATGAAGTGATGGGACCAGATGCCATGATCTTCGTTTTCTGAATGTTGAGCTTCAAGCCACCTTTTCACTCTCCTCTTTCACTTTCTTTTTTTTTTTTTTTTCAGTGTTACAGCTCTATTTTATTTAGAAGATAGCAGGAGAATCCATCCTTGAAGCATGAGGGCATGCCAACCCAAAGACTTGAAGAGAAGAGAGTGGAGGAGCACGTGGGAGAGGGCGAGAGAGAGAGAGAGAGAGGGAGAGAGAAAGAGCCTGCTTTGGCTCCTCCTTTTATATGTTTTCCTCCACCTGGGCCTGCCCTATGCAAATTGGGCTTAGCCAGGAGTGCTGTTTCTTCTACCTGAAGTCTTCACTCTGGTCCTCGGACCTTCCTTGTTTTTTTATTTAGCCACCGCCATTTTGGACTCCTTTTCCCTATTCTACCTACCTAACATTCCCCCCTCAAGAGATGGGAGGCCCAATTCTTTGGGAATAGGGGCGTCGAGGTCTTTCTGGCTACTTCCTGCTGAACTGGGGCAGCGAGGGGTATTGGGCCTCCCCCTCTTGCTAGTCTCAAGCCTCAGAGTCCTTATAGTGGTGTCCATCTAAAGGTGTGATATTTTTCGTGGTTGGCTGTAGTTTTATATCTTTGTTGGACTGGCACTGCATGTTGTAGCTTGTTGACCTTAACTGGAGGTCTTCTGGGATCTGAGACTGGGCCACGTGGGCTTTCCGCTGTCCCAGTTTCCAGCATGATGGGCCTTCCCCTGCGCTGGATTTTCTTTGTGTTCCGCCTCTACCGTGGGAGCTTCACTGAGTTGGGCTCCGGCTCTGCTTGGCCTCTTCCACACGGAGATTGTTTCAGCCAGGTTACGGCACCATAGATATCACACAAGTGTATGTTCCTCGGTTCTTTGTCTCGTCACAATGAAGATTTGGAGCGACGGACATTAAAGCCCTCGGCACGCCACAGCTCTCGGGTCTTGGGCAAATCGTGTTATAGCTCTTAGGCAAATCAGTGTTACAGCTCTATTTTATTTAGAAGATAGCAGGAGAATCCACCCTTGAAGCGTGAGGGCATGCCAACCCAAAGACTTGAAGAGAAGAGAGTGGAGGAGCATGTGGGAGAGGGGGAGAGAGAGAGGGGGAGAGAGAGAGAAAGAGTACACGCACGCAGGAGAGGAAGGTCCTCTTTCACTTTCATCAAGAGGCTCTTTAGTTCCTCTTCATTTTCTGCCATAAGGGTGGTGTCATCTGCATATCTGAGGTTATTGATATTTCTCCCGGCAATCTGGATTCCAGCTTGTGCCTTTTCCAGCCCAGCGTTTCTCATGATGTACCCTGCATATAAGTTAAATAAGCAGGGTGACAATATACAGCCTTGACGTACTCCTTTTCCCATTTGGAACCAGTCTGTTGTTCCATGTCCAGTTCTAACTGTTGCTTCCTGACCTGCATATAGGTTAGGACAGAAATGGTATGGACCTAACAGAAGCAGAAGATATTAAGAAGAGGTAGCAAGAATACACAGAAGAACTGTACAAATAAGATATTCACGACCAAGATAATCACGATGGTGTCATCACTCACCTAGAGCCAGACATCCTGGAAGGTGAAGTCAAGTGGGCCTTAGAAAGCATCACTATGAACAAAGCTAGTGGAGGTGATGGAATTCCAGTTGAGCTATTTCAAATCCTGAAAGATGATGCTGTGAAAGTGCTGCACTCAATGTGCCAGCAAATTTGGAAAACTCAGCAGTGGCCACAGGACTGGAAAAGGTCAGTTTTCATTCCAATCCCAAAGAAAGACAATGCCAAAGAATGCTCAAACTACCACATAATTGCACTCATCTCACACGCTGGTAAAATAATGCTCAAAATTCTTAAGAGTAACTATCATAAATGGAGAAATTTTGTCAAAAGCATTTTTCTATTGGAATGATTATATAGTTTTTCCCCTTTACTCTGTTAATAAGGTTAATTCCCTTCTGGTGGTTTAGTTACTAAGTCGTGTCTGACTCTTGTGACCCCATGGACTGTAGCCCGTCACGCTCCTCTGTCCATGGGATTTTCCAGGCAAGAATACTAAAGTGGTTTGCCATTTCCTTCTCCAGGGTAAATAGCTTGATTGATTTTTAAAATACTAAACCAACCATGAGTCCCTGAGACAAACCCTAAAGGATGAGCTATTATTTTTTTAATATATTTCTGGATTTGATTTCTTAATGTTTTGTTAAGAATTTTTGCATCAGTATTCATGAGGGATACTGTTCTATAATTTTCTCTCCTTGTATTGTTTTTGATTTCAGTATCAGGTATTATCTTCATGAGTTATGAAGTCTTCTCTAATTTGGGAAAAAATTGTATAAGACTGGTATTATTTCTTCCTTACTGTTTGATATAAATCACCAATTAAGCCATGTGGGCCTTGAATTTTCTTTATAGAAAGGTTCTCAAATTATAACTTTAACTTCTTTAATAGAAATAAGATTGCTTGAATTTTCTAGTTCTTTTTTGAGTCAGTTTTGGTAATTTGTATCTTTGAAGAAGTTTGTAAATCTCTCTTTAGCTGTTAAATTTCTTGGTGAAAATCTGTTCATATTATTTCCTTTTATCTTTTATTGTCTCTAGGCTACAGAGTGATGTCCTCTCTTTCCTTCTTGGTATCAGTAATTTGTGTCTTCTCATTTTTCTCTTGATCTTTCTAGCTAGAGGTTTATCACTTTCATTCAGTATTTTATGAAATAGCTTTTATTTCCATTTATTGTCTCTATCATTAGATTTTTACTGCATTTATTTCTGCACTCAGCTTTATAATTTCTTCCTTTGACTTACTTGAGTTTATTTTGTTTTTCTTTTTCTTCCTCTTAAAATGTAGACCTGTCATTTATTTTAAGCCTTTCTTCTTTGCCAATATAAGCATTTAAAACTCTAAATTTTTCTCTGTTATAGTTGCATTCCAGGTAGTCTATATTGATTTCATTGTCATTCACTTGAAAATATGTGTGATTTCTTCTTTGACCTAAAGACTATCCAAATATTGTTTAATTATCAAATACTGTAGTGACATTTTAGATATCTCTTTGTTATTAAGATCTATTTTAATTCCACTGTGGTCAGAGAACATATTCTACATCATGTCAGTCCCTTTAAAGTTACTGATTCTTTTTTATTATCTAGTATGTGGTCTACCTTGGTGAAGATCCTTGTGCACTTAAAAGGCTGATTTATTCTGCCATTGTTCAGGACAGTGTTCTCTAAGTATCAATTGACAATGATTGACAGTGTTGTTCAACTTTCTAGAGCCTTGATGGTTTTCTATTCTTTCTGTCAACTACTGATCATTGCCAATTATTAGTTCTTACTATAAGTTTTTGGTTCTTATATTTTGAAACTATTAATAGATGACTTCAGATTTTGATTTGTTAATGTTTTCTGTTTATAAACTATGTTTTCCCCACACAGTTAGAGCAAAAAACAAAAGGCGATAACCAAAAATACTTGCTAATATTTTTTAATAAATTCTAGTTTTTAAATAAATAGCCATAGAATTGAGTTAAAACAGAGAAGAATAAAAACTCAAACATAACTCCATCTCTAGAGAGATAAAGCAACATAGCCATTTTTAAACATCTTTCAATACATTTTCCAGGAATATGGTAATGTCTTCTTGCAACCAAATAAACATGAGTATTTTTTGTATCATTATTATTCAACATTATTTTTAGCAGCCATATAATATTCCATATGGATGACCTATAATGAAATTAACTTCACATTGACACTAATCTCTTTAATCTTGTAGCTACCCACTCACTGGAATCTTCTTTCCAACTTTTTTTCCCTTTATTCTATTGCCTTTCCTCTCAGTTTAGGGTAATCCACAGATTTACTTGAATGAGCTCTCCACCTGCCTCTAAGATGTGGATATTAATGTTTCACAGCACCGGTCCCAGGTGGAGCCCTGTGGTCTGCCCCTAGAGCTGGTCCTCCAGCTAACAGCCCTTCATTCCATACTCTTCTGAAATGTTTGTTCAACCAACTCTGCATCCATCCAAGTGTATTATCATCTTGCTCCTTCAACACCATTCTAAATACCTTGTTGTAGGAAGCTCATTCACTTCACTGATTTTTTTTGTTAAGGTTGAGCCGTTAAAGAGCCATTTGTGTGGCATACTAGGCATCCGTAATGGACTCCACCAAAACCCTTCCTCTTTCCTCTCAGATTCCTTTCACCAGCTCCTCGTGCCTGGTTCCCCTCCCCCGGGTACTTTGCTATTTGCTAACAGCTTGCACTGATGATTTGCAGAGTGTTGACCTTGGGCACTGAAGCTGCTTCACTCTAGGATTTTTACACTTTCCCCTGGACAGACTCTAGCCATGACTAACTGGCTTGAGAACATAAAAGCCCAGTTCTTTTGATTCATGGTGGTAAATTCTGAGTTCTCCATGGGATCAGACTGAGTCTGGGGCCTGAAATCCAACCTTCATTTGGTTTCTTCCCCTTTCTTATCCTGCTTCTCCTATTCTCTATGGATTTCTTCTGAGAGCAGCCCCTTTAAAAATCCTTGTGCCCAAATCTGTGGCTCAGGGTTTTGTTTTAGCAGATCCCAAACTAAGACAGCATCCAAATGCCACCCAAAGTATTATACAAAGTAGGTCCTCCGGAACTCTCACCCACTCTACTAACCTCTCCTTTACCAACTCCTAAAAACTGGTGTGCTAGATTTTAAGACAATTTGACATGTGAATATCTATGTTTGTACTAAAAGAATCACAGGGGGTTTTATTCCCCTGTAGAAGAATTCACAACGGAGTTCTAAATATAGGGAATTCCACTTGTGTGTTTAAAATAAAACTACATAATTTTACCCACCCACCCCCAAAATTGACCTAGAGCAACTTTTCCAGAAATAATGTATCCTATATAAAGCAGTGCCTCGTATAGCAACCCAGTAGCTGAGACTTTGAAATCCCTCTTTGTGAAAGCGGCTTTCTCCTGGGGCCCCCTGGTAAGTTTCTGATTCTATCCCTCAGTCCCCTCCCTGTACCCTGAAGGGAGTTGCCATGGTGACCGTGGGCCAGTGACCTCTGGAGTAGCTCTGACTCAGAAGAAAAGGGTTTCTGCTCTCTCACTTGGCTAAGAAGCAGGGAGCTGAGATGCAAATGGCGTTCTCCTCGGTCAGTGGGGCAGATACTTAACTAGTTTAGCCTCGGAGGCAGGAGGAAAGTGTTCAAACTTCAGATGCCCCTGATCTGACACTGGGCTCTCCCTTCTGCCCAGGAGTGGAAGCATTAACCATGTACCTCAGAGCCGAGTTCAGACAGAGGCGTGCGCTCCAAGGAGGGCCATCCTCTGGGAGGCGGGTTGGGACTGAATGGCTCTAATTAATTTATTATTGGAGTTCACTAGTACAAAGAGAGGGTCACTACATATGTAAATGAAGCTGTTTTTATCCCAGGATCTAAATGCACTTAACCAAAGAAATGAAAGCTATCTCACGTTTGTTTAATTAGCTCATTTGAATAGAAGAGAAGCCTAGGAGAGACAAATAGGCCTGAACTCAGAAATCGGCTTGCCTGAATCATGCCTCACCCCATTAAGAGAGATCCTGCTGAACTCTTTCTTCGGTACTTTTATAAAAAAAGATGTTATTAATATTTGCAATTACAAAAAGAGTATGTGCTCAATTGTAAGGGGTCTTTCATACCTTTCTTGGTGATGATTTCAACAAACACAGTCATTCCCAATTGTCTCCCCCACTCCCCCACAGGCTATGACACCGCTTCTGCTGCTTAGCCTCATATCATGGGAATTCCTTCAGGTCAACATATATAGAACCGATCTTTCTTCAATACCCCCATAATACTCTGAAAGTGAAAGTGAAACTCATTCAGTCATGTCAGGCTCTTTGCGACCCCATGGACTGACTATACAGTCCATGGAATTCTCCAGGCCAGAATACTGGAGTGGGTAGCCATTCCTTTCTCCAGGGTATCTTCCCAACCCAGGGATCAAACCCCGGTCTCCTGCATTACAAGCAGATTCTTTACCAGCTGAGCCAGCAGAGAAGCCCCCATAATAGTCTATTAATAAACTATTCTGTCCTACAATTTTCTGTAATACTATAATTTATTCAGAGCTTCCCTGGTGGCTCAGCAGTAAAGAATCCACCTGTCCAGGAGACCTGGATTTAATCCCTGAGTGGGGAAGATCCCCTGGAAAAGGGAAGAGCTCCCCACTCCAGTATTCTTGCCTGGGAAATCCCATGGACAGAGGAGCCTGGTGGGCTTCAGTCCATGGGTTCCCAAGAGTCAGACACAACTTAGCGACTAAACCACCACCACCGTAATTTATTCAACATTTATCTACTGATGGACAATTCTTATTTTATTATCTTTTGTTACTATAAATATAGTAATACTCTTGTATATAGAGATATATCTATCTGTAGATATATATACATCTTGCTGTATGTATACAATATTATATATCTTAATATATATAGATATATATACGCTTACTGATGTTTTTGTTTCAACAGGATACATTCTCAAAATTGGAATCAAAGGATGTGTTCATTTTCACGTCTAACAGTCACCTTGAGATTGCTTTCCCAAAGGGCTTTAGCAATTCACATACCCATTAGCAATGTATGAGAGTCCCTGTTTACCCACGTCCTTGACAACATGGGATGTTATCAATCTTTAATTTTTGCCAATCTGATGAGTGAATATGGTATTAATTGTTGCTTTAGTTTGCATTTCCCCAACTATAAGTGAAGTGTCTTTTCAAATGTTTATCAGGAGTTTGAGTTCTCTCATCTGTAAAATGCTTGCTCCTGTCTTGCATCCATTTCTTTTAAGCTTGTCTTTTCCTTATCGGGTTGTGTATGAAGCATATTATATATTGTCTGTCATAGATGTTATTGTGGGCCTTTAGACTCAGTGATATTTGATTATTTTCGTCCTTTCCTTGTCACTTGTGAATGTCAGCTTTCACCATTTTCCCCAAGCTAATGGGCAACGTGTGGGAATGGGGAAGAGCAGGTTGTGAATACAGACCAGGGAGGAGACTCAAGTGACCGGAGGAGCGAGCCTGTGCTGAGAGGCTGGGGAAACCAAGCTGGACAGCAGTAAGCAACTGTAGCATTCATATCTGCTAGACAGATGAGCAGTGTTTCCAGAATTCAGTCAATTTCTGTTTTGCTTTAAATGTTCTTCCTTCTCGTAGAGTAAGATCGTTCCCAGGCGGTGCTAGCGGTAAAGAACCCTCCTGCCAAGGCAGGAGACATGAGATGCAGGTTCGATCCCTGGGGTGGAAAGATCCCCTGGAGGAGGGCATGGCAACCCACTCCAGTATTTGTGCCTGGAGAATCCCACAGACAGAGGAGCCTGGAGCGCTACAGTCCACGGCCTTGTAGAGTCGGACATGACTGAAGCAACTTATCATGCACATCCATATTCCTTTATCTGGCTCACTCCCCTATTCATCCTCCAAAACTCCACCCAACATCACCTCCTCTGAAAAGCCTTCCTTAATCCACTCCCAAGCTGATGCAGAATTCCGTCCTATGTGTGATTCTCTTCTAGCTCTTGTTGGACCATATCACAACCCATCTCCCTCACCCAGGACTCCTTTTGGAACTCTTGTCCACCCTCAGGGTCTGGTACCGTTGTGAGTGCCCCGTTTGTTCAAAGAATGGCTTGAACGAATTTAGCAAACTATTCTTCAGTACCCCTGATCCAGGTGCTGTGGGAGTGACAGAAGAATTATTACATGATCCCTGATCTCAGAGTGATTGAAATCTAACTAGAACCTAGATTTCAAAGAACTAGAAAATTGAGACAACAGCACGTGAAAGTACCTACTTGTGCTTCAGTTCAGTTCAGTCGCTCAGTCGTGTCCGACTCGTTGCGACCCCATGAATCGCAGCATGCCAGGCCTCCCTGTCCATCACCAACTCCCAGAGTTCACTCAGACTCATGTCCATCGAGTCAGTGATGCCATCCAGCCATCTCATCCTCTGTCGTCCCCTTCTCCTCCTGCCCCCAATCCCTCCCAACATCAAAGTCTTTTCCAATGAGTCAACTCTTCTCATGAGGTGGCCAAAGTACTGGAGTTTCAGCTTTAGCATCATTCCTTCCAAAGAAATCCCAGGGCTGATCTCCTTCAGAATGGACTGGTTGGATCTCCTTGCATTCCAAGGGACTCTCAAGAGTCTTCTCCAACACCACAGTTCAAAAGCATCAATTCTTCAGCACTCAGCCTTCTTCACAGTCCAACTCTCACATCCATACATGACCACAGGAAAAACCAGAGCCTTGACTAGACGGATCTTAGTCAGAAAAGTAATGTCTCTGCTTTTGAATATGCTATCTAGGTTGGTCATAACTTTTCTTCCAAGGAGGAAGCGTCTGTTAATTTCATGGCTGCAATCACTATCTGCAGTGATTTTGGAGCCCAAAAAGATAAAGTCTGACACTATTTCTACTGTTTCCCCATCTATTTCCCATGAAGTGATGGGACCAGATGCCATGATCTTCGTTTTCTGAATGTTGAGGTTTAAGCCAACTTTTTTGCTCTCCTCTTTCACTTTCATCAAGAAGCTTTTTAGCTCCTCTTCACTTTCTGCCATAAGGGTGGTGTCATCTGCATATCTAAGGTTGTTGATATTTCTCCCGGCAATCTTGATTCCAGCTTGTGTTTCTTCCAGCCCAGCGTTTCTCATGATGTAGTCTTAGGTAGGATATTATGTAACTGAGACTATACACGTTATAGGAGCTCTGATTTGGGGTGGGGGTGCAGGAAACAGGGAGGACTTGGGCTTGACTTGGATTTTGATGGGTCAGCGAGATTGGGGTAGGGAGTAAGGAAAAACAAGGGCAGTCTGATACAGCAATGGGCAAAGGTGTAGTTTGGGGAAGGGGGAGTGCACATGGTGATTGTGAAACAGTGGGAACACTAAAGTGACTAGGACAGAGAGTTTGTGCTGGGAGGAGGAAGAAGACAAGCCGAGGAGTATCTAGCTTCCCGGAAATGAATTTCTGGAGTATTATGAATTGGCATGCTGCCTCCCCCAGGCTTGATGGATGATTCTGACTATACCATGTACTCTAAAAATGTGTTCACATGTCTCTCTCACTAAATTGAAAGTTCCTAGTTTGGACTGTGGACACCAAAAGATGTCCATGTCCTAGACTTCAGACCTATGAATAAGGTGCATTACCTGGCAAAGGGGAATTGAGGCGGCAGGTGGAATTAAGGTTAGGGTTGCTAATCAGCTGATCTTAAAACAGGGAAAATAATCTGAATTATTCAAGTGAGCCCAATATAATCATATGAGTCCTTGAGGGAGGACTTCCCTGGTGGTCCAGCAGCTAACACTCCACACTCCCAACGCAGGGGAGCCCGGGGCCCATCCCCGGTCGGAAAGATTACACATGCCTCAGCGCAACTGAGCCCATGCGTCACAACTACTGAAACCCACAAGCCTAGAATGCACGCTCTGCAACAAGAGAAGCCCCTGCAATGAGGAGCCTGCACATTGCAACTAGAGAAAGCACATCACAGCAACAAAAACCCAGGCAGCCAAAATAATTTAAAGTGTTAGAGGGAGGCAGAAGAGAAGAGTCAGAAGAGCTGGCACTATGGAAGATGGGCAGCATGATATGAGAAGTACTTGGCTCCCTGTTGCTGGCTTTGAAGATGGGGGAAGGAGGCAACAAGCCAAGGAGTATGGACAAGCTCCCTGAAACTAGAAAAGGAAAAGAAACCAACTCTCTCTAGTGGTTCTGGAAAGAAACACAATCCTGCTGACCTTGATTTTACCCAGTGAGGCCCATTTCAGTCTTTCAGCTCTAGAACTATAAGATGATAAATGTGTGTTGTTTAAGTTACTAAGTTGGAGAGGACTCGTTGCAGCAGCAATAGGACACTAACTTGAGAGGGACCATGTCTTCCCTGTATTTTCATGTACACATAACCTGGCTCTTGTTTCCTGTGGTGCCCCCAAAATGCTTACTTAATACACCTGCAGAAAGAATTCCTCCTGACTCAGCATCCCTCCCAAAAAACACAAAGCAAACTGGATCAACACCCCTGGGCTCAAAACCATGTGCTCTGAGTCTGTTTGCGGCTCAGCATGGATTTTGTTTTTGCTATTATAACTAACACCAGAGCAAACATCTTCCTTCTGTTTTGAAACCATTTGCTTATCCTAAGCAAAATTCCTGGGTCAGATGATGGACTTTTTTTTTTAATATATATATTTATTTGTTATTTTGACTGCTCCAGGTCTTAGCTGCAGCATGTGGGGTCTAGCTCTCTGACCAGGGATTGAACCCAGGCCTCTCACATTGGGAGCTCAGAGTCTTAGCCCCTGGACTACCAGGGAAGTCCCTGATGGATGTTTTTTATAGCTCTTGACCCATTTAGTCATCTTATGTTCCAGAGAGTTAGAGCTAATTTACACATCCACTTGTAACTGAGCACCACCCTCTGCCACAGCTGGACCCAGCAGGGCCCTCATGCACAGCCTCCTCTCTGCACATAAACTTGACCTTGCTCTGATACCAACTGTTTAGGTCCTGGCCCCTGAGACTCATGGGGCCTCCCACACTGGGCGGAGATTCTGGTCATTTTGCTATGGCAGCAAGAGAGACTTCTCTGTGCAGCCATGAGAGGCATTCCTTAGGGATGATGCTGGCCCAGGAGGGAGAAACTTGACACATCTCCCTAGCTTATTTTTAGTCAGCAATTAAAACAAGAGGTTTTTTCCAAGGGTTACGAGAAACGATCTGCCTGTGTTCGGGAAGCTGGTAATTTTCCAACCTCTCCAAGTAGGTGTCCTGGGAATTGTAGTTGACTGATCCAGAGGCTGAAGCTGGGGGAGTTCAAGGTCTGGTTCTTTTTTTCCCCTTTGCAACCTACTGGGCGCTGTGTTTGGGGTCTGGTTTTGTTGTTGATTGTGCTACTAGGAGTATCGAGAAAACAGGATCAGTCATTTTTCCACCTGCTTCCAGCCAACAGGACAGAGACGGGTCTGCAGGCTGAATCTGCCCTTAGGAGTGACTACCTCCTGGCTCTAGGGAAGACAGACTCCTGTGAGCCACACTTTAAAAAAATTTTATCTATTTATTTTTGGCGGCACTGGGTTTTCGTTGCTGCACACAGGCTGCTCTCTAGTCACAGTGCATGGGCTTCTCATTGAGGGGGCTTCTCTTGTTGCAGAGCACGGGCCTCAGGGCGTGCAGGCTCAAGAGCTGTGGCTCTCAGGCTTAGTTGCTCCAAGGCACGTGGAGTCTTCCAGGACCAGGGGTCCAACCTGTGTCCCCTGCGTTGGCAGGCGGATTCTTAACCACTGAACCACCAGGGAGGTCTGAACCAAACTTGGCTTGCGTCTGCTTCCTCACTCTAAAGTCTTCATGGGCTTGGGTGTGGGGATGGTGTTTAAGCCTGGAGAGGCCACCAGGAAGGGGTGGGGCCACCAGGCCTCCCATGAAGTGTGCAATCAGGGGCTTCTGGGAAGCGCCCCTCTGTCTTGGGCTCTCTGATGTGGGCAGGCCACCCAGTGGCTCTCTCCTCCCTCTGCTGTTTGCTCTTTGCCCTAAGTCTGGCCTGTCCATGTGAAATAGGGCCTATGACAAAGCCTAACCTAGGACGGCAGAGGACTGTCCAAAGTTACCTTGGTTTGACCCAAATGTACCTGGTGCAAAGAATAGACCTTTCCAGACCTTTGGAGTCTGGATATCTCCATTTTAGTCCTGGCCTCTGGTCAGACTTCCCACACAACTTGGGGCCTTAGGTTGCCTCTCTGTGAAATGGCCAAACAGTCCTCCTTCCTGGGGAGCAAGCCCATGCCCGGGGAGAAAACATCAACAAATGTTTATAACTCCATCACTGATGTCGCAGCTGAAACAGCTGACAGAGCAAAGCCCGAAGAGGTTCCAGATCCACCCCCCTGGGGCCTCTTCCTCCCACTGCCCACTGCCTGTTCTGCACCCCAACTGAGCGAGCCAACCTCCAGCCTCAGGGCAGGCCCCAGGCCTCTTCCCAGGCGGTGAATTTCCTCTGGCACTTTGAGGCTCCCCCAGGAGGATGCATGAGACCGCAGCAGGAAATGAGGAACATATTTTTAAATCAGAAGGGGAAGCGATGTCTTTGTGTCAGATAAGTGGCCTGGATCCAGGGCTGAGACGGTGGCCCCTTTCCCCTCGCAGACAGCAGGTGCTCTTCTCGATGTGGTTATGGCAACAAAATAAATGACGGATAATTGCTTTTGTGACAACTTGCCAATTAAATTAGACTCAGCAGAATAACATAATGACAATTTGTTATGCTCCGGTGGGCACTAACATACCAATCATAATTAAATGCTATGACTGAAATAGAATACCACTCGACGCAGGAATATATAACCCCAATTCCCTCTCTGTGAAACATTATACGTTGAGGCTTGATTTTAATTTCGGGAAGATAATGGCATTAGTGCGTATCCAAGTGGGTTTGTGGAGAGGCTTGCGGTGAGGGGAGATAGGCCTGGCTGGGAAGACTGGACCTGTGAGGAAATGCCCTGGGGGCTGCACTCCAAGGTCAAGGGGAAGAACGGAGGGGCCCCTGGTTGTGCAAACAGTGCTTTGTGGTCTGGGGCCATACCTGGTCGCATCAGCCCAGCTGGCGAGGCCCCAGTGATGACTCTGCAGCAACAGGAGCTATGCTGCAGCACCTCCAAAGCCCACTCCAGAATGTTCCAGGGGCAGATCCTTGAATGAGAAGCCGAAGCTCACATTTCGTGATAAAGGGGCACCGAAGGTGTGCCCGGCCTGGATCCAGTACTCTTCACCCATAAGGCATTTTCTCCTGCACAACCCTTAACTAACATGAGGAGCCAGCCTCAGAGAAGCGGGATTTACTGACAATCACTGTTTGTCCTTCCAAACCCAGACTGTCTGCCTTCAAAGCCTCCTCCCCCGTGCTTCCACCGTACTGTCCTCTCCACGCACTTGCAGGCCGCGCAAGGAAAGTTAGGTCAACAGCCTGAGGGAAGGAAACTCAGGGGAGAAAGGTCAACGCTGACCGAGGCGAGGTGGACTATCTGCCCCGCCCACCCCGTCTGTCATGTACAGCCCCTCTCTCCTGGTCACAGCTGATTGGGCCCGGAGTGGACAGCTGATTCAGCCGATCCCATTCTCCCTCGGGGAACTTCAAAACGGAGCTGCTTCAGTGCCGTGAAACGGTCATACACGCACACATCTATCTCATTCTCTCTGAGCACTGTAACAAAATATAAACCGGTGGTTTATGAACAAGAAAAACTTATTTCTCACAGTTCTGGAGGCTGGGAAGTCCAAGATCAAGGTGCCGGTAGATTTGGAGTCTGGTGAGACCCACTTCCTGGTTCACTGCCATCTTCTGCCTCATGGGGCAGAAGTGGCAAAGGCACTCTCTGGGGTCTCTTTTATGAGGGCACTAATCCCATCCGCGGTGGCCCCACCCTCCTGACCTAGTCACCTCCCAAAGTTCCTGACTCCAAATAGCATCACTTTGGGGGTTAGGATTTCAACAGATGACTTTTGGGGGACACAAATTTTCAGTCTATACAACACTGGGAATTGATAAGAGCTTATTTATATTATAATCTACGTACAGTACATGCAGCACTTAAAGGTTACAGTTCAGGTCAGTCCAGTCGCTCAGTCGTGTCCGACCCTTTGCGACCCCATGAACCGCAGCACGCCAGGCCTCCCTGTCCATCACCAACTCCCGGAGTTCACTCAGACTCACGTGCATCGAGTCCATGATGCCATCCAGCCATCTCATCCTCTGTCGTCCCCTTCTCCTCCTGCCCCCAATCCCTCCCAGCATCAGAGTCTTTTCCAATGAGTCAACTCTTCACATGAGGTGGCCAAAGTGCTGGAGTTTCAGCTTTAGCATCATTCCTTCCAAAGTAATCCCAGGGCTGATCTCCTTCAGAAGGGACTGGTTGGATCTCCTTGCAGTCCAAGGGACTCTCAAGAGTCTTCTCCAACACCACAAATGCATCAATTCTTCGGCGCTCAGCCTTCTTCACAGTCCAACTCTCACATCCATACATGACCACAGGAAAAACCATAGCCTTAACTAGATGGACCTTAGTCGGCAAAGTAATGTCTCTGCTTTTTAATATGCTGTCTAGGTTGGTCATCACTTTCCTTCCAAGGAGTAAGCGTCTTTTAATTTCATGGCTGCGATCACCATCTGCAGTGATTTTGGAGCCCCCCAAAAATAAAGTCTGACACTGTTTCCACTGTTTCCCCATCTATTTCCCATGAAGTGATGGGACCACATGCCATGATCTTCATTTTCTGAATGTTGAGCTTTAAGTCAACTTTTCCACTCTCCTCTTTCACTTTCATCAAGGTTACAATTCAACTATCAAATATTTGATCTACACTGGATGTTCTGATAGTAATAAGTATTAATTATGTATTCTAATTTTAATATCCTTATTGCTTTATTAACCCCAAACCATTCTGTAAAAGATTGGAGGTGGCTTTTTAAAAACCAAATAACAACAACAAAAAAAATAACAATGATTTTATTTACTTTTTTAAAGGCTGTAAGGGAGTCTTCTAGAGATAAAAAGAGGGTTGTGGTTTCTCCCTTACTTTCTCAGAAATCTTTACTGAGCTTTCTTTTACTGCAATCATGTAAAAACAAATTATACAATACTGAAAG
The DNA here is from genome assembly GCF_014754425.2 of Oryx dammah. Taxonomy (NCBI): domain Eukaryota; kingdom Metazoa; phylum Chordata; class Mammalia; order Artiodactyla; family Bovidae; genus Oryx; species Oryx dammah. Next base: position 53,447,762 of record NW_024070192.1, on the reverse strand, counting down.
GCTAAAAATAAAAGTCCACCCCAGTTAAGCCACTCTTCAAGGATGACCACTGACATCAAGTCAGTATGCATCCTTTCTTCCCTGGCTGCACTGTCCTTTGAATGTGAGCGTGCACCTGATGTAGACTACTTAGGGATACGGTGATAAGATATTTGGAATTTTCTTCAAATAACCCATGGGTTGAGGAGGCAAGTGAATGAAATGGAAAAAGACAGAGAAAGAATAATCAAGAGTTGAAAATTGTTGCAAAAATATTTGAGGACTAGAGGGGTTCAGTTTCTTTGTGTGCTTGAAAACTTTTACAATAATAGCTTAAATTTGAAACTATTCTTCTACTTTTTAACTATTTAAAAAATAGACTCATACTTTATGTAATAATTTTCAATTTGCTTTTTCCTGTAACTAACAACTTGTTGTGGACATTACTCCAAATCTGCACAACATAGATCAGCCCTATTCTTTCTAGTAGTTTTCCAGTGTATGGATATTCCACAGTTTATCTAACTTCTCTTACTGTGAAGGTTTATTTGCAGTGTTTTTCTATAACAAAGCTAAGTGAACCTACTTAGGCATAATCTTGTCTCTCTTGAAGGAAGATTTCTGTATGATAAATTTCTAAAAGTATAATTTCTGATTCAAAGGGCAAATGTATTTAAATTTAACTGATACTGCCAAATGCTTCTTTAAAAATGTTACATCAGCAAAAATCAACAGGTAATACTATATCAAATGGTATTGCACATTTATCTTGTAGAGACACAAAGATGGTTGAGGTTTGATTTTTAGCCTAAGAGCATATGTGCATCAAAAGAAATGATCAGCAAAGAAAAAAGGCAACCTACAGAATGGAGGGAATATTTTACAAGCCAAGTATCAAATAAGGGGCTAATATCCAAAATCTATAAAGAATTCATCAAATTCAGCAAAACAAAATACAAGTCAAAGCTACAATATCACCTCACATCTGTAACAACGGCAACATCAAGAAGACCAAAAAAAAAAAAGAAAAATTGTTGACAAGATGTAGGGAAAAGGGAACGCTCGTACAATGTGGGTAGGAATGTGAATTCATTTAGCCACCATGGAAAACGACATAGAGGCTCCTCAAAAAAATCAAAAATAGAACTAACATAAGATCTGGGAATCCCACCTCTGAGTACTTATCCAAAAGAAATGAAAATAAGTTATTGAAGAGACATAGCACTTCCTGGTTTACTGTGGGAGGGGCTGAGCTTTAGCAAGTTTCAGTTTCAACTATGCATGTGTTTTTATCTTGTCCTATATTGCTAACACGGAGTACTAGCGATCTGGTTAGCTTGTGCCAATTCTGACAGGGCAAATGCTTTATGATGCCTTCATTGTTGCTGAGGTTGTGCATTTTTTATGTGCCATATACATTTTTTCTTCTGTGAATTGCCAGTTTGCAGAGCTTGCTCATTTGTCCACAATATTTCTCTTTCTTACTGATTTGTAGCAGCTCTTTGTATATGGTAGATGTTAACCATTTGTCTAGTACCTGTTTTTAAAACATTTTTTCCATTCTTTAGCTTTTGTTTGTGGTACTTTTCACCTTCCAGAAGTTGTTATTATTCTGTGTAGTCAGAACTGTTGCTCTTTCCCTTTTGTCTGCTGTATTCCATATCATGTTCAAAAAGGCCCTATATTTTCTTTTCTTCTAGCACTTTAACAGTTTTAAGTTTTATTTTTAGAGTTTTAATTTATGTGGGATTTATTTGCGTTGTGGTACCAGATAGAGAAATAAATTTAAGTTTTCTCTGAAATTCACCACCTACTCCCAACACTGTTTAATAATCCATCTTTTTCTCTTTGGTGTGCAATGCTATCTTTGTCATTTAGTTAATAACGATACAAACGCAAGTTGTTTTTCTGAAATCTGTTGTACTTCCCTGGTCTAATTGCCTATTTATACCTGTATCATGCTGTTTTAATCATTGTTGCCTTATAATACATGTGATAGCTAGAAGATATCTCACATTCTGATATTTTAAATTTTATTGACTACCTTCATGCATTTATTCTTCTTGATGAACTTTATTTTCACGTTGTTAAGAATAAAAACGACTATTTGATCTGATTAGTTGCCTCAACTATATCGTTGGGAAGGGTGGTCCAAGACATTTTGGGTAAAAGAGAAAAGAAACACTTATCAGTGGATGCCCACACATTCCCAGGATATCAGGACTGAAATCCAGCTCAGTATCAGTACAAAGAATGACCCTGCCCCACACCCATGTCCTTCTCCACTCAGCCTGCTCTGTATCCAACTCTGGCTCTTTTCTATTGGGCTTCAACTCTGATTTCTACTTGCATATGAATTATGTATTTCTCTGGCCTTCCAACCAGCTCTTGTTCTGTTGGCATGTTGCGGTCATTCTATAACCTGCTCCCTCTCGCAGGTGAGTGGTCCCACCTACTGAAGTTGGCCTGCGGGTCAGAACTGGACAATGTCTTCAATGCCATAATTACAGAAGGAAACAGGGACATTCTATTCTTCCTTGCTTTGACTTCATCTCCATAATGCAGAAATCATAGGGTTATGACACTGGGCTTAGACAAAGTCATAGAATAATTGGCACATTGAAAAGGTGCTTTGAAATTTTTTAGCAGTAATTACAAGTAACATTTTCTCCTTGTGTTCAGCCTTCCTATCCTGTGCTGAGAATTAGAAAGGAAATATTCTAGAATTATGTTGTCCAAGGTTCCACCATTTCCAGAAAGAGACTGACTTCAGGGGGAAGTTTATTCTGATGAACCTGAAATCTTCACCACTTACTGATATTAGATTTTCAAGAATGTTTGATAGTCTACGACTAGTGCCAAATCTGCGCTTGTATGACCTTGAGAGTGAGTAACTCCTTAAATATGGGTCCTCTGTACCTCACTTTCCTCACCCTAGTTTCCACCCTGGAAGATCCCTGTAGTGGATACTGTAGTCCATTGCCCAGACCCCCTCAGCACACATCCCTGTGGCGGGGGCTATCAGCTGATAAGGGCTCAAAGCTGGCTCCCTCGCTGGGAATTTCTCTGGCCACAGGGAACTGCCTTGCTCAAAATTACATCCCTTCCAGGGCCAAGGACTGGCAGGGCTGTGAAGCCCCGGCTCCTTGTCCCTGAAGCACAGTCCCAGCACCAGAGCCTCCGTTCCCACCACCAATCAAGAAGCAGATGTTTGGTAGATTCTGGTGGTACCACAGCCCGTGCTTTCATGGAAGTCTGCCAGCTTGGAGTGGGAACCAGGGCAGGAAGCGGCTCCAGTCAGGTGCAGGCAACTCTGCCTCTTGTTCTTTTGTGACCCAGCAGGCTCCCTGGAACTGGAGGATCTGTGGTAGGAAAAGATGCCACAAGTTTCTGGCAAGCCCCAGAAAGAGAATAATATTATAGACCCCTTTGGTTCTGAAGCAAGACAGGCCATCTGCAAGAAGAACTACAGGCCACCGTAAAAGCAGCTCCCAGATGCTGCAGAACCTGGGAGATCAAGTTCTGACCAAGTGACACCAAGTGATCAGACAGGCAACCAGAGCTACCCCTCAAGAGCTTGGTTTCATCAGGCAGGCCCAATAGTGATCCATCGTAAGATAAAAGTGGTACATTGAGGATCAGCGCGAGTGAGCTGCAGGAATAGGTAACTCAGATCCCATATTATGCACCAGTGTTGCCCCAGCCCCAAACCTATGCCTGCACAGGGGTCCTGCATGGCCAGCTGACAAAGGAGGAAAAAAAACCGAGGCAAGTTCACGCATAGATCAGCTCAGTTTACGTTAGTGTGAACCACAACTGCTGGTTCTCAGCAAAGGTGGAGAAGAATACACTTGACACCTGGATGTTCCACTTGGGGCATTGCTTGGTGTTATCATACCCAGGTTTAATAATAAATGGCTAAGTACAGCAGCCAAGGCATGAAAACAGCATGATAACCAAAACGGCTCAGAATCCCCAGGAATGAGAGTCTGGGTCATCACCCCAAACAAGCCACTTAGACCAGCAAAGATGCCAGCCAAGGGTAAGAAGAATGTAGTACAGGTGGTGGAGAGTGGGGTATTTGGCTATTAGAGTCTGGAGCTCAAATGCAGTAGCAGGGGCTGCCCTTCATTCCATTAGCCCTTTTCTAGTCTATTTCCCTTGGAAACAATCTGCAGTCCTAGAGAAACCATCAGAGATAGGTCAGACTTACTATGAGAAGCAGGTGAGTCTGAGCAGCTCAAAGGTTAATCTGTCATGGATACTGCCCACCGCTCTTCAGGGCCACCCACCTATTCCCAGCTACTTTATGGACTGCTTGTGGCTCAGAGCTTCATCCCTCACTGGAAATTTCTTTACCTGAGGTACATGCTCTCCCTGGGATGGCTCTGGCCAGTGACTGGCTGATGGAGGAGAGCAAAGGCCCAGCCTCCTCGCCCCGGAACAACACGGAAGAGCCATCTCATTCACAGAGCTCCCCAGACAATTCGCTAAGACTCCAAGGCAACCACACTGGCGGGAAGTCCAGCCTTCCTTGCCCCCTTACAGGAATATCTTCTGAAAATGCTCCTAACTAAAATTTTGCTTGCAGCTCTCCATCTCAGAGTCTGCTTCCAGGAGACCCAACCTAAGACATCCCCCAAGTTCTGGCTGAGATATTGGAAAACTGAAATGATGCTGACTTGGTTCTTTGACACAAGGAACTCCGATAGTTTCACAGCAACCTACTGATCAATAGTTAATCCTTGGATCAATTTTCACGTTAGTTGCTTGCATCTTGTCCCCTTTCACTGGGATTTCAGGAAATTACCCAAAAAAGGAGAGTGCAGCCTAAGCCATACTTCATTGGTGACTTCCACTCTTGTGCCTTTCCTCCTTATTTAAAATCATATGATTCAGGAAAAATTTAATGAGTAGTAGTAAAACCTTCATCAAGACAAGGTCAAATCCAGGGACCTCTGTTAAGGAACACAACTATGCTTGTCCTTCAAAAGGGAAGGGAAGGGAGATTAGCATTTAAGATGTCTGCAGGGGACTCTGCCATACAGGAATATTTTTAGTAAATGACAAAGAGAAAGGTAAAATACAGGCTGATTGACTGACTGACAACTCAATTTTTAATCTAGACATCTTTAATAAATTTCTGCAATGCAGGATTATCAATCTTATCTCACCTGGATTTCTACCCTTCACAAGGAGATGGCCTTGATTTTAGAGGCCAGAATAAGTAGCTTCTTTATCAAAAGGTTCTCTGTAAACAGCCAAGTCTGAGCAGCCTTAGATGGGCCCCAGGAGCTAAGTCTCATCAACTTTTCATGGTTAGAGAGTTTTTCTGACTAGTTACACATAAAGCTTTCTTGGATTTAAATGCAAGCAAAATGCAAATGCCAGCTTCACCTGAATAGGTAATGCTATTCTAGGAAGTTAAAGTCACATTGGCAAGTTTCCTGGGTCAGCAGAGTGCAAAGCTCTTTCCACCCAGGATCTTTTTTGACTCTTTCAACCCTCTGAAGCTGATACAGTGCTACTATTATTCCCATTATTCAGATGAGCAAATTGAGGCTCTGGGAAATAAAGTAACTTGCCCAAAATTACAAAATGTTGTGTCAGAGCTGAAACCCCAATGCAGTCTGTCCAAGGTAGAGCCATGTTTTTAACTATGATGCAATACTCTGATATCCTATGGGTTTTTAGCAATGACATATAAATGTCATAGCATCATAACCACTTACATTTTTTAACACTTACAAATCAAATGTAACAGTACATTTTCTATGACAATTTAAAAATGTGAAGCGGTATAACCCTTTTATTTGCAGGACAGGGGTGTGGTATATTGTCAGTTATCTATTTTCCAGATTTTTCAGTCAATTTAAGTATTTCTTACTTCCAAATTAGTGAAAATTCAAATTATATTTTTTAAGTCACAAATAAGAGCCAAAGGGAAGGTCTACATTTGATATTCATTTTTGAAGACAAACTTACTGAGAATAGATCGATGTCTTTTCTAGGTTTTCTGATACCAAGCTAAGTGAGATTTCCATATTGAATTCTGCTGCCCAGAATTTCTTCTTTTTGGGGGGCAACATGGGTTGAGGGTGGAATGGGATAGGAGAACGGTGGATAGATAGCTGGCGTATTTGTCCTATAACAACTTCTCTTTTTTCTGCACAAAGAGTTTTTTGCAGCCAAGAAATTAAAAACCGCTTACTCCTTGGAAGGAAAGTTATGACCAACCTAGATAGCATATTCAAAAGCAGAGACATTACTTTGCCAACAAAGATCTGTCTAGTCAAGGCTATTGTTTTTCTAGTGGTCATGTATGGATGTGAGAGTTGGATGGTGAAGAAAGCTGAGTGCCGAAGAATTGATGCTTTTGAACTGTGGTGTTGGAGAAGACTCTTGAGAGTCCCTTGGACTGCAAGGAGACCCAACCAGTCCATCCTAAAGGAGATCAGTCCTGGGTGTTCATTGGAAGGAATGATGCATGAACTGAACTGAACTGAACTGAATTCAGGCAAAATTATTGAAGTCAATAAATCTTTAAGAATTTCACATGTTCTGATTCTTTAAACTGCCAGTCACCTTAGTTCCTCCAAAGTCATAATCTTCCAGAAAAGATAGCCCTTTCAAAAAGAAGTTCTGCTCGGTCCACAGCTGTCTTGTCAGTCGGTTCACAGGTCTTTTAGTTGGACTTCTTTGCTTTCCAGTGGGATACAGCACACTTCAAAATCCCCCACCTGTAATCTTCAGGATCCAATCTCCTCAAGCAGTTTACTTTATCTGGAGATAGATCCGCCTGGTTCTGAATTTGATGCCCTCTAAAAATGTGTGTGTGTGCACTCAGCAGCCCAGTCGTGTCCAACTCTTTGTGACCCCTAGCCTGCTAGGCTCCTCTGTCCATGGAATTTTCCAAGCAAGAATACTAGAGTGGGCTGCCATTTCCTGCTCCAGGGGATCTTCCTGACCCAGGAATCCAGCCCACGTCTGTTGTGTCTCCTGCTTTGACAGGCAGATTCTTTACCACTGTGCCACTTGCGAAACCCCTGTATTAAGTTCAAATCATATTCACTCCTAAGCCATCACGCCCTAGAACAGTACTGATCATTGGGTTGTGCCAATACCTAAGATAAAGAAATCGCACCCCACTCCAGTGTTCTTGCCTGGAGAATCCTAGGGATGGGGGAGCCTGGTGGGCTGCCGTCTATGGGGTCGCATAGAGTCGGACACGACCGAAGCGACTTAGCAGCAGCAGCAGCAAGATAAAGAAAGTTTCACTGTTGGGTTTTTCATAGTTTACTTGGCAGCTCTGTCTTCTTGTTCTTTCCCATGGATCTAACAGGTAGTTCTATGAGTAAAGGAGCTCACACAGTTACTCTATGAGGCGTTTCCAATGATGTAGGTTTATAGAACAATCTTCTCTTTTATTGTCTATTCTCTGAAGGTATCTTAAAGTTTATCTTTTATTTACTTAAATATAATAAGGCAGAAAATTCATTTATTTTCAGTAGTCTGATGGTTTCAAGATCCAAAATCTTTATAGATCTGTTTCTGCTGCCTGTTTTTGCTGGTTCTCACTCATGGAGTTGGGTTTCCTTGTATGCCTGGTTCTCATCAACCACAGTCCAGTATTTTAAAAATGATTTATAGGAATAATATGTGGCCCAGTGTCCAGAGATCTGCTTCTGTAATGTGGAGCCATTCCAGTCTGGACTCACCTTAAAGCACATTCAAGGCTGCGATTTCCTGGACCTGGACAATCTGGGTAATTGGAGCCGGGGTTGTAATTCTGCCTGAAGGCTGCTCCACCCTGAGATCACCTCTCCCGAGCGGGTAGCCCTGGGGGTCCCCACGTGCTGCAGAGAGGGCTGCTTTCCGGCTTCCATCGCTCTCTCTTCCGGGAGCTACAGGACTGTAAGCATCAGTAACCCTCAGGGCCAAGCTGTCTCTGCTTAGTCACCTCTCCTGTTCCTGATCTACCAATGAGCTCTCTGGTTCTTATTCTTCCATCTCTGCTGACCTAGTCATTCTTAGTCTCCTGTCAGGAATATAATTCTATCTAAGAAAATTTCAAACAATGTTTTAGGCAGTATCTTGGGGCTTCACTGAGTCTTTGTTGCAGTGCAAGGGCTATCTCTGTGTTGCACGGGCTCCAGAACGCGCAGGCTCAGTAGCCGTGGCACACGGGCTCAGTTGCCCCAGGCATGTGGGATCTTAGTTCCCACACCAGGGATCGAACCCATATCCCCCTCATTGGAAGGCAGAGTCTTAACCACTGCACCATGAGGGAAGTCCCTATGCAACTTTTATGGTTCCTCCAGTGGGAGAATTGAGCCAAATAGTTTCACCCACCATTGCTAGGGAGTCTCTCCACCTATGAGCTTTTCAAGAAATAACAAACTTGAACCAAATTTGAGGCCTTACTAATACCAGACATTTGATTTATGTGTCTTAAAATAAAACTTACTTTTTCAGCAAACACATCTTGAATTGTGCTCACTGAGGTCTGCTGTCCACAGAGCGCTGGTGTAGGGTCCTCAAAGGAAGGGGGGTGGTCAGTCTGGAGGTGGGAGGGGAGTTGGTTAGAGCCGCCTGCAGCATCAGGCCCTGCCTGCGAGCAGCTGTGCAACCTTGGCTGGTTTCCTCATCTGGAAAATGAGAAGAAGAATGCCTGTCTCACAATGTTGTCATAGGGATTAAATGAGATTAAATAATACATGCAAAGCCTTTGGCACAATGTTAAGTGTCCGATAAACACGATTATTATTATTATCCCTGAGATGCTAATGTCCTCAGACACATGCACACACATGCTCGCCAGACTGCCTGCTTTTCTCCACACATGCCCACAGATTGAGTCGAGAACCACTGCCTTGGTTAACGATGATTTGAATAAATCAGTCAATTCCAATGGTCTGGTTGCTAAGGACATCATTCCGAAGGCCTTAAAGGCAGGCTGCTTGGATTTTATCTCCCCTTAACTCATTCTGCGGCCCACAAATCAAAAGTATGACCATAACTCAGATGGAGAAAGGACCTGGGGATCTCCCCCCAAGAAAAAGTACCCCCCCACCGTAGCCATGTGGCAAGTTGTGCTGTTGTGATAAAGCTGTTTGGAAATAATCAAAAATTCTCTCAGGAAGCCCAATTATACTTTTACATCAAGAATCAAAACGCTGGTGCTGCAGACTTCAGCCCATCATTCACAAACCTTTTATCCTGTAATTAAGCCAGACCTGCTGCTGGGCTAATTCTTCCCTGAATGCCACCACCCTTTGAGCCAGCCCGTATGTCGGCAGAAGACTTCACTCTGATGATCTATTATACCAATACATCACCGCGGTGAGCTGCCTCCTTAATGACTTATCCATAACACATCATCGGAGTGAGACACACTTGTAATATACTGCTCAATAAGTCTGCATTGACCAAGGTGGGGAGCCACCAACCGCGGCCGAGTTCGTGCCCTTACATGACCGGAGTCAGCACACGGGGCCCATGCTGGGCTCTCCCTTCCTAAACAAATGTGTATACAGGTGGGAGGGCTTCCAGGCCAATAGGCTTTTAGAACCTGAAGCACCAAGACCCTAAGAAATTCCTATAAATCCAGACCAGAAAAGCCCCTCAGTGGGTAGTGGTGCCTACCCTCCTAAGCCTATCAGATAGCCTGGAAGCATTTTCCTTAAGCTCTTACTTAGTAGAAGGCCAGGGCTATGGCACTGGACACCTCCAGGGGGCGCTGTTCACACGGCAGTCTGTGCAAATTGTGCCTGAGTCACCCCATGTGGGCAGCCCCCTCGGTGGCCTTGATTAAGAGCAGAGACTCTGGCATCACTGCCTCCTTCGAATCAAGGTTCTTTGACTCTAACGGTCTTATATCATAGGGTTGCTGTGAGATTGAACAAGATAACGTGGCCAGGGCACCTGTGACCTAGTGAGCACTCGGTGCTCATATCAACCGTAACTGATAGCAACCTTTCCAAACGCCGAGAGCCAGGACGCCTGCAGGGCCGGGGTGGGGGTAGCTGGCAGCCCTGTATTGTGACCTCCATTCTGTGAGGCCCTGTCTAATTCTTATGCATTTAGATCCTACTTCATTCAAAAGAAAATAGGAGGGTGAAGGGACAAAAGAACGCTTATAGAAATGGGCATGAGGATAAAAATGAGTAGATGGGGACATTTGGACAAAGGGAAAGAAAGATCAAGCAAAGTGTAAGCAAAAGTAGCACACAGAGCACCGTTAGGAGAGGCCCAGGGTGAGAGCGATGGACGCACTCAGCCGCTCAGCACAACAGTTCTAGAACAATGTGGTACCGCCCAGAGAGTGAAAGACGGGCACGCCCTGCAGCCCAGCCGTCCCACTCCCGGGTGTGTACTCAGCTCAGAGGAACTCTTTCTTGCACAAAGACACATTTACAATACTGTTCCCTATGTCCATCGACAGATGGGTGGATAAAGAAGATGTACATATATACACAATGGAATATTAGCCATTAAATGAAGTTGGGTCATTTGTAGATGGACCTAGAGACTGGAGAAAAACAAACATCATATATTAAAGCATATATGTGGAATCTAGAAAAATGTTCCTGATGAACCTATTTCAGGACAAGAACATGTGGACATGGGCAGGGGGGACGTAAGGGTGGGGTGAATTGGGAGACTGGGACAGACATATGTACATACCTACCAGAATCCTCCATCCATGGGGTTCTCCAGGCAAGAGTACTGGAGTGGGTTGCCATTCCCTTCTCCAGCGGATCTTCCCAACCCAGGAATCAAACCCGGGCATCCCGCATTGCAGGCAGACATGTTACCATCTGAGCCACCTTAGATTCCATATATACACGACCATGTGTAAAATAGGTATTAACAGTTAGTGGGAAACTGCTATACGGCACAGGAAGCTCAGCTCGGTGCTCTGTGGTGACTGAGAGAGGTGCAGTGGGGTAGAGGGTGGGTAGGGGATGGGAGGTAGGTCCAAGCGGGAGAGAATTTACTGTACATATGGCTGATTCACTTCGTTGTACAGAAGAAGCTAACACAATATTGTAAAGCAACTACATCCCAATTTAAAAAAATAATGTTCCCTGCCACATCCTGGAGACAAAACAAAACAAAACAAAAAACTAGAAATAGCTTAAAAGCCCACCAGCAGGTAAATAAATGTATAGCTGCCAGCTCTTAAAGAGCACACCCCATGAATCAGGCATATTTTAGACACTTCATATCTACAACCTTATTTCAAATCTTTATATCAGCTCTATGAGGTACATGCTATCCTTGGTCCCATTTTATAGCTGAAGAAACTGAGGCACAGAAAATTTAATTTGCCCAAGGTCACAGATCTAGAAAGTGACAGAGCTGGGATTTGAACCCTGGCATTCTGGCTCCAGAGCCATGCTCTTAAACACTACAGCATAATTTCTCTAGTCTTAGAATAGAATGCTGATTTGAGTTGTGGCTGACTGACCTAGTGGTTTTCCCCGCTTTCTTTAGGTTAAGCTTAAATTTTGCTATGAGGAGCTGAGAGATCAAACCAGTCAATCTCAAAGGAAATCTACCCTGAATACTCATTGGAAGGACTGATGCTGAAGCTGAAGCTCCAATACTTTAGCCACCTGATACAGAGAATTGACTCATTGGAAAATTTTTCCCTGATGCTGGAAGAAATTGAAGGTGGGAAGAGAAGGGGATGACAGAGATGGTTGAATGGCATCACCAATTCAATGGACACGAATTTGGGCAAACTCCAGGGGATGGTGAGGGACAAGGAAGTCTGGTGTCCTGCAGTCCATGAGGTCGCAAAGAGTCAGACAGGACTTGGCAACTGAACAACCACCATAATAGAATATTACACAGCAGTGAAAGTGGAATTAATTTCGTGTGTCAACACAGGTCTCAAAATAAGATTTTTGCATAAAAAGAACAAATTATACAACAGTGTGGGCTTCCCAGGTGGTACTAGTGATAAAGAACTAACTCGTCTGTCAATGCAGAAGATGTAAGAGACTCGGGTTTAATCCCTGGGTCGGGAAGATTCCCTGGAGGAGGGCATGGCAACCCACTCCAGTATTCTTGCTTGGAGAATCCCATGGACAGAGCAACTTGGCTGGTTGCAGTCCATAGAATCAAAAAGAGTCAGACACAACTGAAGCAACTTAGCATGCACACACGCACGTATATGGTCTACGTGTAGTGTGAAACCACTAATATAATGTTTTAAGACATGCAAAATAATATTGTGTGTTTGTTACAGATGCATACTTTGGGAAAAAAAAATTTTTCTAATTTATTATTTTTTAAGTGGGAAGCATAAATACCTAGTGTAGGAAGCTATTTATCACAGGGTAAGGAATCAGGCCTGAGTACGCAGGGGGCTTCATTTGTGTGCTTATTTTGCTTCTGAACCTGGGGGGTGGGTAGTGAATATTTGTTGTATAGTCTCTGTAATTTTAGCATACATGAAATATTCCCTATCGAGCAAGTTCCATTGTAAGCCCCTACACCAGAGTTACACATGACTGATACCTTAACTCTGAATTTCCTCACAGCCAGAACTAAGGGGAACTAAGATACTAGATTTTCCAGGACCACAAAAGTAAGCCATCCGAACTGTACAGTAAAAGGCACAGATTTTCTTTGAATCAAGATGTGAAAGAAACTTCTCTCATGGATTTCCAGAGTGGAAAAGATGGTGAATAACATTCCTACAGAATAAAAAGAGAGCATCACTCAATCATCTTCTAGCGTCTCCCAATGCACACTGGTGCTTCATGTCAAAACCAGACTCAGAGGAAGCTGCTCTGTGAAGACCCATCTCCACAGCCTGCATCCGGAAACTTTCCAGAAGAGCAGGTCTCTGAGAAGCAAGAGGGAAGCAGGTGGGGGCTGGTGCCTAGAAGCACGTGAGATAACGTCAACTCTGGGCAGGGCTCTCCTTCAGCTCCTACTGGGACCGCCTACAGCCTTCAAGCTGGAGCAGCTGACCCTAGCTCGGAAGAATGCGCCCTTTGCCCACGGCAGCTCTTGATCCCTCTGACTTCTCAGACCCTGGGTCCATTCAGCTGCCTGTTGAAACATTTGGTTCTTATTCTCCTCTTACAAAATATACAGTCAAGGTAGCTGATGGAACAAGAAATAGAGTTGTATGCATCTTATGTAATTGTGATGTTGTGATTTGTAATTAGATAAATACATCGGTCTCTATCCCTAGCTCCTGACACAGCGCTCCCGAAACCTTTGTAATTTCCAGCGGACTAGGAGTGTCTTTTGTTCTAAAGCAGTGGGCTCTTGGATGGTTCCTGGTTGAGGTGCTGGTCACCGGAAAGACCAAGCTACAATCAAAAGCTTGGAATTTTTAGCCCCGACCCCCCATTCTCTTCAGGAGGGAGAAGGGCTGAAAATGGAGTTAATGATTGATCATACCTACATGGTGAAGCTTCCATAAAATCTCAGAAGTGTGGGGTCCAAGATGCATCCAGGCTCGTAAACATGTAGCGGTGCTGGGAGGGAGAATCCCTGCAGAGGGCTTGTCCCGTGCATCTCTTTCATCTGGCCGTTAATCTGTGTCCTTTATCACATGTAAACTGGTAAATGTAAGTAAGGGTTTCTCTGAGTTCTGTGAGTTGCTGTAGCAAATTAATCATACCCAAGAAGTGGGTGGTTGGAAGCTCTGATCTACAGCTGGGTGGTGTGAAGTACAGATGATAACCTGGATTTGTGACTGGCATCTGAGGTATGTGCAGGGGAGATGGGGTGGGCAGTCTTAAAAGACTGGGCTCTCAACCTGGGGACCTGATACGCTATCTCTGGGCGGACAGGGTCAGAACTGAATTAAATGGTAGGAGACTCAGCTGATGTCTCAGAGAATCGTTCGTTGTAGGGGGAAACCACCACACGCTTGCTGTCCAGACATGTTATATGTGAGCAGTAAAGGCAACTCACAGGAGGAAATACCCAGGAGGGAAGAAATACCCAGGAGGGAAGAAATACCCAGGAGGGAAGAACTGGGTTTCTCCCTACATTGTTGTTGTTGTGTAGTCATAAGTTGTGTCCAACTCTTTTGTGACCCCATGGACTGCAGCCAAGCCAGGCTCTTTTGTCCATGGGATTCTCCAGGCAAGAATCCTGGAGAGGGTTGCCGTGCCCTCCTCCAGGGGATCTTCCTGACCCAGGGATCAAACTTGCGTCTCTTACGTCTCCTGCATTGGCAGGCGGGTTCTTTACCACTAGCGCCACTGGGAAGGCCCTGTACTGGTTTCCTGGAGCTGCCATAACAAACCACCACAAATGGAATAGCCTGAAACAAGAAGAATTTCTTCTTTCACAACTCTGGGGGCCTGCGGGGCCACGCTGTCCCTGAGGGGCCTAAGGGGGGACCCCTCCTTGCCTCTCCCAGCTTCTGCTGGTTGCAGGCAACCCTCAGCACTCTGGTTTTTGCTCACATCTCTCCAGTCTCTGCCTTTGTCTTCACAGAGCCATATTCCCTCTTTGTGTGTGTCTGTTTCCAAATATCTCTCTCCTAAGGATGCCAGCCATTAGATTTGGGGCTCGCTTTAATGCAATACGATCGTGCATTCGTTTGTTTACATCTGCAAAGACCTGATTGTCAAATAAGGTGACATTCACAGGCACCAGAAATTAAGACTTCAGCATATCTTTGGGGGATGACACAATTCAACCCGAAGTAGAACCTCAGTCAGTGTTACCATTAGGGGAACCACTGACTGGAACTGCCTGCCCTGACCAGGCAAGATAGTAGCCACCTGCCTGTGTTATCTTACAATAGGAGGTCCTGGTAAGGAACACAGAACTAACAAGTTATCACCAACCTGAAGAATTCAGGAAAAGAATCCAGAAGAATTCACGAAAGGCCAAATGGAGAGAGGAGACACCAGTCCATATGTCCTACCAACCTCTCAGAGTCCTTCTCACTGGAATCCATCTTCACTGAGTGATGCGTGTCCATAGGAAAGACCCTGAGTCAGAGCAAGGGGCCAAAGAAAACCCAGAAACCAATCCCATCGCCATAAACCCTGAGGCTGCCAGCCGCATGGCAGAGTGGGCCTCCTGGTTTCCCTCCCCCTGCTGCTCTCCGCCCGGGCGCCATAAAGCTTCTTGCTTCGTCAGCATACGTCTCCTTGGACAATTCATTTCCAAGAGTTAGACAAAGGCCCACTCTCGGGCCCTGGAAGGGGTCCCCCTTCCTGCAACATTACTATTCAGAGGAACCAGGTGGAAATATACCACAGCAGAAGCAAGAGAGACTCTAAGTTAGCTGAGTCTTCATCCATCATAGCAGGAAGCTCAGACACTGTGACTGCAGATGGTAAACAAGAATTGGTGGTATCAACTATGATTTCTGGAAAGGGAATCACCCGGGCACTAAAACTAGACGTAGTGAACAGTGGTTGGTCCCAGGGACTGACGTGGGGTAGGAGAAGGCTAGGAGCCTGTCCAGCGAACTATGGGGAAAGGCAAATATGGACTGGGGATTGCATGCATGCAAGGCAATGTGGGATCTTAGTTCCCTGACCAGGGATCAAACCCACGCCTTCTCCAAGTCTTAACCATTGGACTACCAAAGAAGTCCCTAAATTACTTTTAATTGCCATCTTCTCAGGCCTAATGATGGTATTGTCAAGGTCTTGTTTTTCAAAGAAGCAGACTGTCAGTTCAGTTCAGTTCAGTCGCTCAGTCGTGTCCGACTCTTTGCGACTCCATGGACTGCAGCACGCCAGGCCTCCCTGTCCATCACCAACTCCCAGAGTTCACCCAAACTCATGTCCACTGAGTCAGCGATGCCGTCCAACCATCTCATCTTTTGTCATCTCCTTCTCTTCCTGCCCTCAATCTTTTCCAGCATCAGGGTCTTTTCAAATGAATCAGCTCTTCGCATCAGGTGGCCAAAGTATTGGAGCTTCAGCTTCAGCATCAGTCCTTCCAATGAACACTCAGGAATGATCTCCTTTAGGATGGACTGGTTGGATCTCCTTGCAGTCCAAGGGACTCTCAAGACTCTTCTCCAACACCACAGTTCAATAGCATCAATTCTTCAGTGCTCAGCCTTCTTTATGGTCCAACTCTCACATCCATACATGACTACTGGAAAAACCATAGCTTTGACTAGACAGACCTTTGTTGGTAAAGTAATGTCTCTGCTTTTTAATATGCTGTCTAGGTTGGTCATAACTTGTCTTCCAAAAAGCGAGCGTCTTTTAATTTCATAGCTGCAGTCACCATCTGCAGTGATTTTGGAGCCCCCCAAAATAAAGTCTGTCACTGTTTCTATTGTTTCCCCATCCATTTGCCATGAAGTGATGGGACCAGATGCCATGATCTTAGTTTTCTGAATGTTGAGCTTTAAGCCAACGTTTTCACTCTCCTTTTTGACTTTCATCAAGAGGCTCTTTAATTCTTCTTCGCTTTCTGCCATAAGGGTGGTGTCATCTGCATATCTGAGGTTATTGATATTTCTCCCAGCAATCTTGATTCCAGCTTGTGTTTCATCCAGCCCAGTATTTCTCATGATGTACTCTGCATAGAAGTTAAACAAGAAGGGTGACAATATAGAACCTTGACATACTTGTTTCCTGATTTGGAACCAGTCTGTTGTTCCATGTCCAGTTCTAACTGTTGCTTCTTGACCTGCATGCAGATTTCTCAGGAGGCAGGTCAGGTGGTCTGGTATTTCCATCTCTTGAAGAATTCTCCACCATTTGTTGTGATCCACACAGTCAAAGGCTTTTGCATAGTCAATAAAGTAGAAGTAGATGTTTTTCTGGAACTCTCTTGCTCTGCCCTTGGGGAATCTCCTCACAGTCACTCCAGCACCACGTAGAAGCAGACTGTAGCCTTGGGTAAAAATGTAAGTTGTTCAGCCCTATCTGACTCTTTGTGACCCCATAGACTTTAACTTGCCAGGCTCCTCTGTCCATGGGATTCTCCAGGCAAGAATACTGGAGTGGGCTGCCATGTGTTTCTCCAAGGGATCTTCCTGACCCAGAGAGTGAACCCAGGTCTCCTGCTTTACAGGCAGACTCTTTACCAGCTGAGCCACAAGGAAAGACTGAAGCCTTGGGTGACAGACACCATGTCTGGACTTACTTTAAAAATATGTCAGCTGTTTCTGGGTGGCACATGAGGTTGGAGGCTGAGAGCTTCCCCTGCCGCCACCAACATGGAGAGTTTGAACCGAGTCTTGTTCTTAGTGCTCAAATGCCCAAACCTGAAGCTGAAGAAGCCGCCCTGGGTGCACATGCCATCTGCCACAATGGGAGGTACACTCTGGTGGTGGTGTCTTACTTCCTCATTACTGGAGGAATGCTTTATGATGTTATTGTTGAACCTCCAAGTGTTGGTTCAGTGACTAATAAACATGGGCATCAGAGACCAGTCACCTTCTTGGCCTAAATGGATAGGGTACCATGGAAGGACTTGCATCCAGCTTCCTGTTTGAGTTTTTTCATGGCTAGTGTCTTCATGAGAATGAAGCTGCTGGGGTATCTAATGGGTTAGTGTCTTTTGAGAAGAAATCAGCAGGTACTGAATTTTCTCCTGTTAATGAAATTTTAAAGGCTGTACCAGTCTTTGGATATGAAATACAGAAAAGGATAAAAAGTAGCAGAAAAGAAACATCTAGTGAAAAAATACGAACCGTATTGAAGCTTGGACTAGAATGTCTTTTTGGTGTCAGAAACAAGCTTATCAGTATTTTTTCCTGCTGGTCTTTACTGACGTACCAATGATGTTAAGTGGCATTTTCTTTTTTTTAAATTTCTTAAAGAAAATGTACTTCATTTCTACAGCTATAATATCGAATAAAGTGATTATTTTTTACAAACCCCTTGACATTTTTTGGAGGTGACTTTTCTGACCTTCAGAAATTAACGTAAAACCAGAAAGTGAAACCCCATAAGCTGAGAACTCTGGACAGCTGATCAGCTTTATCAATGGTGCTTTGCCTTTAAACAGAGTGTGTGACGGTACATCGTTTCAGATATGTACAGAAGACTGTTTCTGGAACAATAAGATATATGAAAAGCGCAGAAATAAATGATTTTTCTAATTAAAAAAATTTTCAAAAAAAATACAGATGAGCAGATATGGCAAAATATTAATGAGTTAAGTCTACATGATGAATATATGGAGGGTCATTGCACTATTTTCTCTACCTTTGTGAGTGTTTCCATAATCAACATTTAAAAATGGAAAAGATCTTGAGTATGTATTTAGTAAGTCTTGGAGCATGCTTTCTTGCCCCAGCTTTGCGGTTCTTCTCGGACCCGCAGACCCAAAGACTCTGCCTTCTGAAGTCTTGCAGTTCATCCCTCTATTTTACAAATGGCTGAAAAGGTTCACGACTTCCCAAAGTCACAGCCAATTAGGGGATGAGCTGAGCCTCCACCTACTGTCCCCCGTCATCTCCTGCCTCGGTTTGGGGCTTAAAGGAGCTATTTTTAAATGCCAGTAAGCAATGGCGGCACACTCAGTTCTTTTGTACCGTGTTGTGTTTTTAAGGCAGACATTGCCTGTGGGTCACTGAGTTCTCATAGATACGAAATTTTGATTATACCCTGAAAGTTCTGTTCTCTTCAACGTGACAGTAAAGTACATTCAAGTCCTTTAGATCTTAAAGTAACCCCTATGGGCTTTGGCAGCGCGTATGTCGGTTGAGCAATAAGCATCTGTCATCTGTCTTTCATTAATATTAATTATAAGTGGCCTACAGCTCAGGGGAACAAAGTCCTGTAGATGAGACTTTTCTAAATTCGACCTTCTTGACTTCATAGGTGTTCAAAGTGGTTCTTTTCAGAGGTTCGTCTGAATTTGATTTTGATTACTTCAGTAATCAAAAGGGAAGGAATAAACAGGTCCAATCCTGAGAACATGCTGGATTGGCACTTAAGTTGCCCAGGCCAGGAGACACCGCTGGAAAGCTGTAGGACTGTGGAAAATTCTGGTGCATTTTATCTGCCGGGAACTCAGGTTACCAGATGTTCCTACTCAGCTGCCCTGTCTCCCACAGCCCCTTCCTTTTTTCTCACATCCAAAAGTAGGAAAGTGGAGAGAGGGCGAGGTTGCCTTCTTAGGATTTAATTTGTTGTTTTTCTGAGGTTAAGCCTCTTGTTCTAACTTCAGGGACCCCCACGAGCGTGGCAGGAGCCGGGTGCGGTGAGATCAGCCAGGCACCGGGCCTGGACCCTCCCTCTGCCCGGTCTGAACCGGGGACCCTGCCTTGCCGTGTACCCTCGTGCGGGGGGTTGGGGTAGGGGGGCTGGAAGCCTCGAGGGGCCGAAGCGACACATGCGTCAGGGCAGGGGCATGGAGCCCGGCGGGAAGCCGCCCGAGCAGGTGATGAGCTGCAGGAGGGTGCAGAGGCAGGGAGCCGCCGTGAGCTGGAGCCGGGCCGTCTCGAGGCCAGGGAAGCGGGTGAGAGAGCTCAGGACCCCCTCGCCCCGCGTCTAACGTGCCTGCGGAAGGTGATCCTGAGCGTGTCTGCAGGGGGTTGTGCAGAGCGGGGCTCCTCAGCAAGAGAGACCGCCGGCCTCCTCGCCGCTGCTCTGGGCCCCTCCAGAGTCCACGCCTCTGCTCTCCTGGGGAAAGCCTGGCTCTGTGGCGCCACTTCCATCGCTCCACACCACTATTTCCTGTCACTGCAAGAGGCTTGAGCGTTTACACCATTCTGTCACATCCGTATCTTATGTGGGTTTTGCCCCCAAAGCATACACGGTGTTGGTATGAGTCTCCCCACGGTATGGGTGGGGAAACGTTTCTTTGTCCATTCGTTCACTCAACAAACACACTTTCAAGGACCTAGTAGGCTCTCCTGTTCGATTCCTGGGTCAGGAAGATCCCCTGGAGAAGGGAGAGACTACCCACTCCAGAATTCTTGGGCTCCCCTTGTGGCTCAGCTGGGAAAGAATCCACCTGCAATGCAGGAGACCTGGGTTCGATCCCTGGGTTGGGAAGATCCCCTGGAGAAGGGAAAGGCTACCCCTCCAGTATTCTGGCCTGGAGAATTCCATGGACTGTTCAGTCCATGGGGTCACAAAGAGTTGGACATGACTGAGCACTTTCACTTCACTTCATTTCACTGGAACTGAATATTTTGAAGGATTAAGTGACCTGCTCAAAGCCACAGCCACACAGGGAAGCAAACACCAGGACTCGAGCACAATTCTTTTGACTGAGACCTCCGGAGGAAAAAGGCCAGAGCTCTTCCTCCAGGCCTCTAGGTCATGACCCCCTGGCTTCCCCCTACAGTCTAGGGTGCAGAGGAGAGAAAGAAAGGAGAAAAGGTTACCACAAGGAAGGCAGGGGAGCAACAATGAGAAAGGGAAAAACGGACAGAAGGAATGCCATTAAGACACCAGTTTCCACACACACACACAATCTGCTTAAGAAATAACTAAAGAAAAGCAAGTTTTTCAGTGAAACCTACGAGCATTGGGTAAGTTCCAGTAATGGACAAGTTCCCAGGACGGTCTTTGGTTTCCTCCTTTGTGTTTTTTGGTTGATTGATTGGCTACTAGGAGGCTGGAAGAAGATAAAGGAGATGGTAACTACTCGGGGAGAGGGTTGAGAAAAGATAAATGATTAAACAAGCATCTGGTGAAAAGGTATATGACACCAACGTTTTGTTTCTTCTGCATTGTGGTCTAAAGCACGTTCATTTCCACCCAGTGGGAATCAACAGTTGCTGAAGCTTTCCAAGCAGGGAGAGCGAAGACAGATCCGGTTTGTGGACGCTTGTTTGCTGCGTATCACAACTCCAAGAGGTAGCTGTGGGTTTTCCTGTCCTGCAGATAAGGAAAGTGAAGCACAAGCTAGTCACTTGCTCACTCCCCTCATGTCACAAGACAAAGCAATCGATCAGGGTTTTAGTCTCAGGTCTGTCTGGCCACAGGCCTGGGTGTTTTCCGCGGCTCCGCACTGTCCCCTCTGCCTGCACCATTCTCCCCCTCCATCCTCCGAAGCAAATTTGCAGACATGTCCCTGACTGGACAAGGGCAGAGAACGAGACTCCAGGGACTCAGTACTGGTTAGGTCCTTCCCCTTCTGCTCCCGTTAGGGTGCAGACCGCGCGGGGTCGACCCACCCCCACCCGTCAGGTCTTGGCGTGTGTCCTGTGGCCCTTCCACTCCCATCTCTACTGTACCCCCAGGCACCCCCAGGACCTCAGCTTCCTAAATCTCAGCCAGAACATCATTTTCCAAGGACACTCGCCAACCTTGAAAGGCGAGGTATCCCGAGGCAAGGAAACGAACGGATCCGTGGCCCATCAGCGTGAGAGGGCAGCGCCATCTAGCGGTGCTGGGGCCAAGGTCCCAGGCGGTGACATTTTCAAACAATCAATATCTCATTATTAACCATAATCACAACCTGATGTTTGCTTTTGGAGAAATGTTCAGCAGCAAGGGATGCACATGCACTTTTCCGCATGTTTCTAGAGGTCTGAGATGCTAAATGCCACAGTGACTATTAAACAGTGTCCTGCCTGTGAGCAAACAGGAGGGAGTGGAGATTGATTGTGTATCTTTTTCATCTAAGCTGCTCACCCAAAACAAAGCATCCGTTG
Source organism: Oryx dammah (assembly GCF_014754425.2). Lineage (NCBI taxonomy): Eukaryota > Metazoa > Chordata > Mammalia > Artiodactyla > Bovidae > Oryx > Oryx dammah. The sequence goes on along the minus strand of NW_024070192.1, from coordinate 53,426,200 downwards.
AAGCCACTGACCTTTCACTAACTGCTGGAAGGAAAACGCTTGATAAATAATAAATGGACCACTACTGGATTTTGCTTAGAACCATCTTTTAATTAAAAGAACTAAGCGACTAGAAGGTCAGGTGACTGACATTTCAGTTCCAGTTCAGAAAAAGCATCAATCGAGGGTAAAACTATACCCCAAATGTAATTTCATTGTCAGCTAGCATTTAAGGAAAATCCCTTCTCTGTAATCTGCACCGATGGGCCGGGGGGCGGCGGTGGGGGGACCACGGCAACGGCATTGGTAGGGGACTCAGCACTTAACTTCCTGCCTCCCTTGCCTTCCCCTAGCAACCTTTTAATTTTCATGCTGCAGCAATAAACACTTGTCTGGTTCAACCTCTCCACAGAAACTGCTCCGGTGCTGGGCTCATCCAATCAGAGACCCGCTTGCCACACTGAGCGCTACCCTGGGAGTGACAGGAAAGCCATTTCCTGTCTTTTCCACAGGAGGGCAAGTGCCCTTCTTCCATCAGCCAAGGTGACCTCAACCAAGTTGTTCACTGAACCTGCTCAGGCATCTGTCTCGTCGAGCCCCATCAAAAGCTCAGAATGCATGATTAACCCAGCCAGTCAGTCTCCCACCTTTTGGCAGCTCTGGGATAGAGCTCAGGAACAACACCCAACCCCACAGACACAGACACACACGCACACACACTCAACTCACATTTCCTCGTTCCCAGCTCCACAGTGCCAGCTTGCTTTCACTCTCAGAGCCACCCTGTCACATGCCGCAGCTCCCAGGTAGTCAGGGAAATGGACGGCCCAGTTCTGAGCCAGGCTTGGTCGGAGCCTAGAAGGACGAACGAGGCTGCACAATGCGAGGGATCCTCGTCTGGGTGCCCAAGAACAGAGGCGGGCATCCGGGCTGGCCTCAGAGAAAGCCTTATCATCCTACTTGAATCGGATGATAAGATTCTCATCCCACTTTGCTTGAAAATAAAGAAGCAGCCGGCGAGTGTCTTCAAGTGGCAGTCGTCATTTGTTTATTTGACTGTGTCGGTCTTGGTGGCCGGTGGCACGTGGGAGCTTCAGTCTTCGTTGCGGTGGTCTTCTTTGCTGCATTGGAGGTCTTTACTTGCTGGCATGCAAGATCTTTAGTTGTAGCATGTGGGATCCAGTTCCCTGACCAGGGATCGAACCCAGGCCCCCTGAACTGGGAGCGTGGAGTCGTAGCCACTGGACCACCAGGGAAGTCCCCAGCCATTATTCATTTGAGGAAAGGGTATCCTTCTAAGAAAACCAAGAATTCTTCGGAGGCACAGTCTTGCCTGTAATACCAGTTTCACTATCAGAGAACAGGATATTGAGTATTAAACAAATGGTCCCCAATCTTACAACAGTTTGCTTACAATTTTTCAACTTTACAATGGTGTGAAAAATCTGCATGCCGTAGAAACTGTACTTTGATTTTGGAATCTTGATCTTCTCCTAACCTAGTGATATGTACGATATTCTCTTGCGATGCTGTCAGCCAGGCAAGCACAAGGGTAAACAACCGATACTCTGACAACCATCCTGTTTCTCACTTTCAGTACAGTATTCAACAAACTGCATGAGATATTCAACACTTTATTATAAAATAAGCTTTGTCTTAGAGGATTTTGCCCAACCATAGGATAATGGAAGTGTTCTGAGCGTGTTTAAGGTAGGCTGGCCTAAATTCTGATGTAGAGGGGAGGTAGGTGTATTAAACGCATTTCAAACTTACGATATTTTCAACTTATGATTTGTTTGTGGGGACTTAACCCCATCATAAGTCAAGGAAGACTACACAAAATTACAAAAAGAGTTGTGCTTGCCTTTTAAGGATACACAGTCAAGGATCAGTTCTACCCACAGGACTTCTCTGGTGGACCAGTTGTTAAGATGTCCCCTTCCAATGCAGGGGCTGTGAGTTTAATCCCTGGTCAGGGAGCTAAGGCACTAAATCCCACATGCCTCAAAAATAAATAAATTAATTAAATTAAAGCAATATTGTAATAAGTTCAATAAAGGCTTTAAAAATGGTCCACATTTTTAAAAACACCTTTAAAAGAAAAGTACCCAACAAAAGCAAACAAAGAACTGTATAAAACCTGGTGAGTGCAGGCCCCTGCAACAAGCCTCACTATTTAGACGCAGGAATATGACGGGCCTGCTTCCTTTGCTAACATTCTTACTCCCCAGTCCTAAGCCCTCACCTGGTTCAGCTCCCACATTCTGCGTCTCCTTCCTCTTCCCTTGAGAGCTCATTCGTTCTCCTGGCTCCAGCCCTTCCCTGTGCTAAAGTTTCCTCCCCATCTCCCAGACCTCCAACCCGTAACTCTGTCTACCACTTGAATGCTGTCCTCTAACTCAGTGTGTTGAGAAATGCAGCTCTCTTCCCCACCTTGACCTCTGTTAGTGACGTCACTATTCTTCCGGTACTTAGGTTGGCAAGCTTAAGAGTCTCTGCCTCCAAGTGGGAAGACTGCAGAGACCGAAGTCTTTCTGACATGTTTCTTCCTCCCTCCCTCACTGCCCACCCCCTATCCCATCCTGTATGTCACATCTGGCCGAATCTTCCTTTGACCTGACGCTGTCTTCACTATGTTACTTCTCTGCTCCAACCTTCTTACACCCACTCAACTCCTCTGTGTAGTTAAGGAGGCCACTGTGATCTGATCCCATCCTATCTGTTCAAACCTGTTTTCCTCTGCTCCTCAAGAGAATAATGAAGGTACCCATCACACATATTACAAGTGAGTTTTGTGTTCATTATCTCAAGTAATTCTCATAGTATTAACACTAACTGGAAGCCAAAGAGGCAAACACCATCCCTATTTCGTAGTCAGAGAGACCATGATGGGCTCAAGGTCACACCAGTAAAAACTGGAACAACTGGAACTAGAACCCAGACCTACAGACTCATCTTGTGCAGATTTCACTGTAACCTGGACATATGCCTTCCTTGGCTTCAGCTCCGCAAACCCCCATGGAGGGCCCACTCCTGAATTAATGCTTCAGTGCGTACACATAGGATTTCTGCCCTTGTTCCCGCTCTGAATGGGAAGAGGAGAGCTACCCTGGCATGGAAGACTGGAGTCAACCAGAGTACAAACGGAGGATCTGGGACTGCAGCGAGCACAGCCTGGAAGGGGCTCAATGGGAGACCTGACGTGAATGTTAGTAAAGCTTTTGAGCACAGATACCATGTGAAAAGGCCAATGAATGGTTTTTAAAGACCATGGTGGCAGGTAGGTGTTCTTGGCAGAAAAAGCAGCAGGCACACTGTCAACATCCCTCCCACCCCCTTTTCAAGGCTCTCCAGGTCCTAGACTAGTCCAGGGCTGCTCCCTCTTCCAGTCTCTCTACACTTCACTAATTTAAAAGGATTCCTGTTCATCTTGCTTTGAAAGTCACGTTATCTTCCCAACAAGTTTCTTTAAGTTAAGAAAGAGGTCATAGGACTTCCCTCCTAGTCCACTGGTTGAGAATCCACCTTGCAATGCAGGGGACATGGTCAGGGAACTAAGGTATCACATGCTGCGGACCAACCAAGCCTGCAGGCTGCAACTAGGCTCAGTGCACCGCAATGAAAGATACTGCAGGACACAACGAAGACTCCCCCCCTACCCCCAGCCGCAACTTAGACCTGACCCGCCAAATAAATGAGTAAATTTCTAAAAAGAATGAGATCACACTTCACTCTCCAAACACTATAGGGACCTGGTGGCGACTTTTGCTCACAATGGCCATGGGAAGAGTTCTGAATGCCCCAAGGAAGCCTCTCACCTTTGACCTTGTTTTTTCCCTTTTATTTATTGGCATGCCACGTGGCTTGTGGGATTCCCCGACCAGAGATTGCATCCAGGCCCTTGGCAGTGACAGCAGAGTCCTAACCACTGAATCACCAGGGAATTTCCTTGCTTTTTCTTTTTAAAGATTTTCCGCCCTGGCTTCCTCGGAAGCCTACATTTTTGGTCACCCACCCCCTCATCCAGGGACTGCCAGTGGGAAGGGAGCAGATGTTCAAGGATCCTTTGGGGGGGTTCCGTTCAGGGCAGTGGAGCTCCTAGGTTCTCTCTCCAGCTCCAGGTGGGTGGGTGGGGGTGCCGAGCACACTTCCAACTTAGCCCAGCAGCTCACAGACCTCCCTCAAATCGTGGGACCCAACCTGGCTCTGTGTGAACTGGTGCTTGGCACCACCACCAGCTGTTCATAGTGGCATCCCCTTTGACGGTTTTGATCACTAAGATTCAACCTAAAGGCTTGCTATGCATCCAGAGGATCTGAGACTTTAAGTGGAGAACCAGGTATAGAACACTATGCAGTATGTCCCCTTGTACACGCTCAAAATTATTTCTGCAAACAGGTGATAGTGGTGGCCTTACAGAAGGAAAAGGGAGGGCCAGGGGATACAGTGGGGAGGATATTGGCTTTTCACCATGGGCATTATTTTTAACTATGCAACCAATAAATTGTTAAAACATTTTCACTATTAGGACAAAGAAACTGCCTTTTAAATCCTAGAAAGGTTTAGAAAGGTAACAAGTCAGCCCTGATTGTTCCTCTGAGAACAGAACAGTCTCTTCCAGCTGTTGAAATCCTTCTCCCAAGGCCTGCCCTGGTATTTGGCACCCAATGTTGAATGGCCATAATTTACTTCCCCACCTAAATGCAAAGCATTCCCTAAACAAGAGGAATTGTAGAAGACAGACAAAGGTAGGGGGGTAGGGGAAGTAATAGGGCTGAGAATGGCTTTTGCCTCGTATATTCCTTGACCTTCCATGACCTGAGTACTGCGTGCAAGGTATCTGGATGGTGGGATGTGGACCCTGCCCCTAACCTACCAGGAGACAGAAGACACTATGCACAAAGAATAGGGGAAGAAAGCTACATGGGTTTGAAAGGAAGAAGTTTCTGAAGAAGCTCATTAATAATGGCTGAGGAGTATTTATTCAGTAAAAGATAAGAAAATGAATAAAGCAGGAGAGCTTGATACCAGGGAGGCAGGTGGATGGGGGTGGGGAGTGTCATCCCTCTCGGCAGAGTTACCTACAGAGACATCACCTGAATTCATTTTTCAGCTAGATGTGATCAGTCATTCATTCAAGAAATCTTTCCTGAGCAGCCTACTATGTGCAGGTCTATGCTGTCTCCAGCACTCAATTCATGAGATTGTAGTTTTGACCTTACTTCATCATCAGTGATAGGTCCTTGCTCTTACTGCAAAGCACAAGTCAGCCTGGCCTCTCAAGCAAAAAGTACAAAGATTATTCACAGACAGAAACAGCTGGCCAGGGAACCACATGTGATCTGGAAGTGACAGGCGGACGGTTCCGAGAAAAGAAACGTACCAGAGAATCAAATGTGAACACAAGGCTCCAAGCAAACCAACTCAGAGTGAATCTCGTTCAAACGATACTTATAAAGGTTTGCTCATGCTATTTACAATTTTTAAATAGATTTACTTTACAAGCACTGAGGAATTCTTTATTTAGTACCACCATAACATAAAAGTTCACATAACTGCTTCTTCAAACCATAATAGAGCTTTATGACAACGTAGAAGTGGGAACCCAAAGAAGGCAAACCCGATGCCTCAGAGGTCAGGAAACATTTACAAAGTTCAACGGTTAAAAACAGTCCAACATTCCAGGAGTGAATCCAGTTTGGATGTCAGTATACACGGTATACACGTTCTTCAGGGAGGTGAGAGGCCTTTCGACTCTTCTCCAGGTGCCTCCAGATGCTGGGCCTGTGGAACTTCTTTCAGAGGCGGGTTCTCCTCCAACGCAGTTTGGGATTCGACACCCATGGATTCAGATTTCCGGGAAACTTGACTACCTTCCTGTTGCTTAAAACACCAGATATAAGTACATCCTCAAATGGTATCACTCAATTGGCTGAAAGTATTAATATATGACTAGGCACATTCTATCACTGAGTCAAAAATTTAGCATTACCATCTCAGGTCAAATTCAATTACACACAATAAACATGAAAACTCTCTACAGAACCACAATTTTAAAAGCCCTCATGACAATTCACTTGTTTCATGCAGCAATCCTTACCACAAAATTCTAGTTTACTTAATCTAACAGGATTTGATCCGGAACCATGGATGGAGAAAGAAAACCAAGCCTTCCTTTAACCTCCGACAGACAATCAATCCTATAATAGCTGTGATAATAAAATACTCACAGTCCTTGCTTTTTCTACTCGTCTTAAAATGACACCTTCCGCCAACAAAGCCTTCCCTGCTTCCACAAATAACTTCTCTTCATCTGTTTCTCCAAGTTTCTGTAGCTCAATGTACTTCTCCACGAACCTAGAATTCCAAGCAGTCACATCTTTGGTCTGTATACTGAGAGTTGTCAAATCCTGCTGTTACACAGTACCAAGTATTCCCTTAAGAGATTTTCCCATAGGAACGTCTTTTTCCTCAAGTGGAATTCAACAAGACTCCTCAAACTGACAACTAAACTCTAAAACAAGGAAAGGTAACCCAAGACTTGTAGACTGACTTACCGTTGGCAGGTAGACTTAAAGTTTGGGTTGAACAGATCAAAAGCTTTTGGACCAGATCCATAGGCTGAGTAAAATTTCCTTGAAAATACAAAACAACATAATATAAATCTCCAATTATAGATCATGGCCAAGAATGGAGTAAAGAATAATTGCTGGACCCTGAGAAACTGAGTATAACATGACTTACAGACCCTGAGCCAAACAGCTTTTGTCTTCAATAAGCAATGTGTGCATATGGTAAATACATGAAATGTTACAGAAAGGTGTCCAGAGAAAAGCAGCACTCCCCCTCACCCCTGTACCCCAATCTCCCAGTTCCCCTCCCTGTAAGCAACACTAACCAGTTTCCTGTGTATCCACCCAGGAATGTTCTATCAATATGAGCACACACGTACCTATCATTCCCTATGCTCAGCCACACTGTTTAACCCCCAGGACAGTAAACACATCTTGCCTTTCTACTTATTATTTCTCAGAGATCACGTCAATTCACTGCACGTAGATTGCTTTTAGTCCTTGGCTATTTTAGTGCTGCAATGATTACCTTATCTACATTTCTTGGTGTACCATGGAATAACTTCATAAAAATGGATTATTGGGGCTTTCCTGGTGGCTCAGTGGTGAAGAACCCACCTGCCAATGCAAGAGACACGGGTTTGATCCCTGGTCAGGGAAAATCCCACATGCCACGGAGCAACTAAGTCTGTGCACAACTATTGAGCCTGTGCTCTAGAACCTAGGAGCTGCAACTACTGAGCCCATTTGCCACAAATGGCAACCCACTCCAGTATCCTTGCCTGGAGAATCCCATGGACAGAGGAGCCTGGTAGGCTACAGTCCACAGGGTCGCAAAGAATCGGACACGACTGAGCGACTGCACTCACTCACTGAAGCCCGCACATCTTAGAGCCCATGCTTCCCAAGAGAAGCCACTGCACTGAGAAGCCAGTGCACCACGGGAGTGTAGCCCCCACTCTCCGCAACTAGAGAAAAGCCTTTGGAGCAATGAAGACCCAGCACAGCCAAAAATAAATAAATTAAAAAATTATTTTTTAAAAATTTGTCAAGATACCTTAATTTGTAATTTGACCTTCCGAACTGCCAAAATGCTTTCCAAAGGGAGAAGCTGTATCCATTTATACCCAGACAAGGGTATCAACAGGCAGATAGGAGACTGTGTATTCCCCAAACCCTGACCAAATTATATTTCCCAACTTTTTGATCTTTATCAGTCTGACAGGTCACATACTGTACTTCACTGTAGTTTTGCTTTTCTTATCAGACTCAATATCTTTTCATGTTTAAAAGCAAAGGAATTCCCTTTTCTGTGACCTATCCATGTTCTTTGCCCATTTTTTCCTTTTAGTCTTTTTAGACTTACAAGCAAACTTTACAGCAACATAAACAGGAAACTAGCCCTTTGTCACACATGTTGCCCAAGTTCTTCCCAGTATGTCAGCTGATTTTTTATTTTGCTTATGGTAGTTTATATGTGCAGAAAACTTTAATGCTTTCATTTATGGCTTCTAGATTTGGTGGGGGTTTTTAAAAACTTAATGTTTATTTAAATATTTACTTATTTGGCTATGACAGGAATTAGTTATGGCACAAGGATCCTTAGTTACAGCATGTGAACTCTCAGTTGCGACAGGTGGGATCTAGTTCCCTGACTAGGGATTGAACCTGGTCCCCTGTATCAAGAGCAAGGAGTCTTAGCCACTGGACCATCAGGAAAGCCCTGGCTTCTGGGTTTTTATGTCACACTTAGGCAGGCTTTTATCAATATCATTGAGATTATTTTTCAATTATCCCATGTTTTCTTCTATTACTTTCATGATTTCGCTTTTTCCATTAAGGTTTTGGCTTCCTAGATGGCTCGGTGGATTCTTTACCACTGAGACACAGGAGACTCAGGTTCTATCCCTGGGTCAGGAAAATCCCCTGGAGGAGGAAATGGCAACCCACTCCGGTCTTCTTGCCTAGAGAATCCCATGGACAGAGGAGCCTGGCGGGCTACTGTCCGTGGGGGCGCAGAGTCAGACGCAACTGAGCAAGCACACATTTACTTTGATACACCTGAAATTTATGTTGTTGTTGTAAGTCCTTAAAATATCAAAAACACCAAAACAAACAAAAAAAGCCAAAAAAGATAAAGGTTCAAAAAACTATTTAAGTCCACAGTGTTATAATCTGGGCATTACGAGTTACAAAAGAGGACGCAGTAAAATATTCCATTCTCCAATGACCACCACCCAGTTCCACTGCCATGAACACAGCAGCACAAAAGATGTTAACATACAAATAACCCTGAAAGAATCCCGACCAAGTGAATGGAATGGACCTGAGCAGAAAGTACTGGAAAAACATTTAATGCCCTAAAGATCTCTGAAAATTTCCAAATAGAGCCAGTACATACTTGTTCTCCTACCTCAGAGGTGTATTGGGCAAGAGGGGCAGTGTGGTGTTCCTCAAGTGAAAGGTGGGCACCTGGACGTCAGTAAAGAATATGACGACTTTCTAAGTTTTTTTCTTATTTAGGAATAGGGGCAAGAATAAGGGGTATGTATTCATTTCAATTAGACACAGTCTCTAATCCTAACATTCCAGATGTTAAAAACTGACATCAGTAATTAAGAGAAAGCGATTTGTCCTGTGAATTCCCAGTCAAGTTGACCTCCTTGAGCCTCATAGTTCTCATGACTAAAACGGAGAGGAGGATACCTATCTTGCAGGGTTAGAGTAAGACCTAAATGAAGTAACATTTGCTAGGGGCTTAACACAGTGCCAGCCACCAAACAGATGCCCAGAAACAGGTAGCTTTAACTGCAATGGCTGGTCAGCTGCTGGGCACCAGGTTCTACTCCGAACTTCTGCTTCTCTGTCCTGGGGGAGGGGCACTGATTCCCTAATATGGCGAGATGGACAAGACCACCTACACAGGGCAAGCCCTTACTCAATTCCTATGTAAGTGGCCAGTCTGCTGGCTAAACCTTTCCTTCTGAAGTTGTGCTGCCTCTGGTCCGCCGCATGGGCTCCACACTCACGCTCTAATCTGATCCTCGTGGTAAAAGATGTCCTGGGTAGGAGATTTAGCTTTGCCATATCGCAAGCGAGGCCTTCGGAAGACCGGCTCCCGCAGCGGAGGGAAGGCGTTATATATGTCAAACCAAAGGGGTTTCTCCTTCAACACCCCAGCCCGAATCAGGTCTCGCGTCCTGAAGGAAGGGTAAAGAACAAAGGTCAGTAAGTGACAACAACCCTGATGCAGCCTGAGACACTGGCAGGGTCACGGAATCCAGAAGACAACCAGAAGGAGGGCAGGTAGGGGATCCCCTACCTGTTAAATGGTAAAATGTTTCCAAACTCCAAACCAACCAAACAGTGCTCAGGGTTCACCTCGCCTCATCCACGTCCCATCAAGGAAAATGCAGACTGTTCTGGCCAGGCCCAACAGCCCCATCCTCCCTTACTTTTCCCAGAGACCTACACTTGGAGCTCGGCTGGTAAAGAATCCGCTTGCAATGCAGGAGACCCCGGTTCGATTCCAGGGTCGGGAACATCCCCTAGAGAAAGGATAGGCTACCCATTCCAGTATTCTTGGGCTTCCCTGGTGGTTCCGATGGTAAAGAATCACCTGCAATGCGGGAGACCCAGGTTTGATCCCTGGGTTGGGAAGATTCCCTGCAGAAGGGAAAGACTACGCAACGCACTCCAGTATTCTGGCTTGGAGAATTCCATGGACTGTGTAGTCCAAGGGGTCGCAGAGTCGGACACGACCGAGCGACTTTCACTTCACTTTCCACTTGGAGAGCGGAAAGTTGCGATCTTGAACGTGCGAGCTAAGAAATTCGAGGGGTGACGCAGCCAAGCACAATTTTTCAGAAGCAGGACAAAGCACGAGAGAGGCCTGGCCAGGATCAGACCCACCCAAGAAAGGGCGTAAAAACAGGAGACGCCCTCGCGCCCTCGGCACACCCCCGGCTCCGAGCACACACCGCGTGAAAACGCTCCCCACAGTTTCCAGCCGGCTCCCCGCCATGCCCGGGGCCTTGGATTCCGCGTTGTGCCTGTACCGGAACCGGAAGTGCCCGCGGCAGGCAAAGTGGGAGAAAGTCGCGGGCCGAGCCAACGATCGCAGTGCCCGGGTTGCGGCTTCAACGGGAGGGCGGGGCCAGGCAGAAGCAAAGGATGGCCGAATCTCCGCACTCTCGGCTACTCGCCAGGCTCAGACAGGAGCACTCGATAGCCGAGCCGCCAGGGCGGGAGAGAGCCACAGCCGAGCAAAAGCAATACATGACCGATCCAGGGGAGGGGTTAATTGTCGCTTTACCCTTTCTGGCCACCTCTGCCTTCAAGGAACGAGAGAAGATGACGGGGAGGGAGTAGGGAGACGCAGCCTAGGTCCTGAGGGAGCCAACAAGGCCAGGAATTCATAAGGCAGAGATCAGAGATCACCAGCTCTAGGCTCCGTCTGCGACTCATTTTGGTTGGAGTCGCATGTGGTGACCCAAGGACGGAAGAGCAGATAACCAAGGAGGGTCTTGGAACGCAGGAACGGAAAAACCAGACCCTCATCGTCCTCCCCTCCCCCATGGTGGAACTATTAATGGAGCAGTATAACCTGTCTCGCCTCCTACCCCGTAGGGAGGAGGCATTTGCCCTACTCTTTTCCACACCCAGCATAGGAGCCTCATCCAATCAGCAAATGACCCGCAAGACCCCTATCGCACTCCTTGTACCCTGGCTATGAAAGTGGACTAAGACCCCCCTGAACTGAACTGAAGGCCCCCCCCCCCATTCAAGGTCGGTTCTCCCTTGAACTGGCTCGCTGTTCTAACAGCATCTCCCACTCTAATAAGCTTTATTCTTTCATTCTAATGTCTGGAAATTCTTTTCCAGCCCGCGCCGGGACCACGATATCACGGTCTACGCAGAAGGAAACCGAGCCCCGAGGAGGGACGTCACCAGACCAGGGTCACTCTGGAGCCCAAGCCTCCTTCCTGCATCTCCTGTCCTTAAGCGCTCCCCACTAAAGCCTTTGGCCCTGAAGCGCCACCTGCATCCGGTCCCTGCAGACAGCTAGTGTTTTCTCCCCGGGAGGCGTCGCTAGCTAGCTGCTCCTAGGAGCTTGAAAAGTAAAAGTGTCCGGAACAAACAAATTCCGAGAAGGAAACTCAAAAATCTGGGGGAAATACACTCTCAGGATAACCTTTTAGCCCAATAATCATACTTTGTGTAAAGTATCCTGTAGAAATTAAAGCACAATTTCACAAGGATATTTGTGCAAGGACCGTCGCTGCAGCATTGTTTGTAATGCACCCTCCCATCCATCGAATAGGAAATGGCTGGAAAACTACCCTTCATATAATCTATGGAGTCTTATGAGCTATTAAAACCAACGAGCTAGACCCACATGTATTGCCGTAGATGAATGCCCATGACTTACTGTAAAATGAAAAGGGAACTTGCAGAGAAGCGTCTTTAACCTGTTAAAAGGAGAACGTTTTCCAGTGTTTGTTTGTATGGAGATAGAAACTGTGGAAAGGCACCCATGGGCTGTGAAAGCTGATGATCTCCAGTGAGATTGCAGGAGGGGAAGAGAGACTTTTTTTCTTTATGTATCCTTCAGAGTTTGACCTGTGAAGAGTCTATATTCATGTTTTGGGGGTTTTTTTTTGTTTTGTTTTGTTTTTTAAGACAGAGGTCTTCTGGGGAGGTGGGGGCAGCTGTGCTGGGTCCTCATTGGTGTGTGGCTTTTCTCTGGTTGCAGCTGAGTAGGGGCTACTCTGGTTGTGCCGTGAGGGCTTCTCATTCTGCCGCTTCTCTTGTTGTGGAACACAGGCTCTAGGGCGTTCAGGCTGCAGTCATTGCAGCTCCCTGGCTCCAGAGCACCGGCTCAGCGGTTGTGACACACGGGCTTAGTTGCTCCCATGCCTGTGGGATCTTCCCACGCCAGGGATCAAACCCGTTTCTCCTGCATTGGCAGTGGATTCTTTACCACTGAGCCACCAGGGATGCCCCTGTATTCATTTCTGAACTTTTGAATCTAAGGGAAAAGCTCTTGGGAAAAACTGATGTGGGGAAAGATTGAAGGCAATAGGAGAAGAGGGCGGCAAAGGATGAGATGGTTGGATAGCATCACCGATTCAGTAAACATGAACTTAGGCAAACTCCAGAAGATAGTGAGGGACAGGGAGGACTGGCGTGCTGCAGTCCATGGGGTCGCAAAGAGTCAGACATGACTTAGTCAACTGAATAACAACAAATCCAAGGAAATGTTTTGAATCACGTATATACAAGCTATCTCTCAGGAGTCCATTATCTTTGTCAGCAAGAAAAAGTGTCAAGCCATCCCAGAGTCCTCTTCTAGGAGGCTGGTGAGGTGGAGGAGGGGATTGTCTCATAAGCTGTTACTGTGTCTTTGTGTTATCTCACTGAATCCACACACCTATCCACAAGTGGCTGTTGTTATCCTCATTATAGATGAGAATGTGAGGCCACAGGGGGTTAAGTAACTTGTCTGATAAGTAACAGTCAGAGCTAGGCCTCCAACCCCGCCTGGGCACTTTCTGGGACTCCACAATGCCCCTTACCGGTGCCTCCAGCTGGAGACTGGTAGGCTGAGGAAGACAGGCAAAACAGGCCCCAGGGCCCGGGGACAAGCTGATCTGAGGCCAGGGGCTGAGAGCGGGGTTTCACCGCTGCCTTGGGATCCTCTGGAACAGGGAAGAGAGAGAATAGGTCTGGCCGCTGGACCAAGCATGAAGTCCTAGGCAGGTCTGTAAGACCTTGCTCTAGGAAGCGTAAACACACTCCCAGCTAAATATAGTCTTTCCAGGCTTCAAAACAAGCTTCTAATTCTGTCCAAGTCAGAGCCAGCTGCCAACCCCGACCACAGACACACTTCCCTTCTCCCACTCAGGCCTGCCCCGCGGGCCACCGCCGTTACCCAGTTACTGCTGCTAAAGAATGAGAAGGGCTCATTCCAAGTTCAGGGAGGGGAGCCAAAGACCCAAACCGTCTGTGGAGGAGGGATTGCAAGGGGGCAGTTTTCTCTCAAGATCTTCTTAGGGAAGTCCCTTCCTCTTCTGAGCCTTCAAAGTTTCCCCTCCAGCATCCTATTGTATGTTTCTGTGACTGAGAACAGAATATTAATGGGTAGAGTAAGGGTGGGCTTCCCAGGTGGGGCTACTGGGAAAGAAGCCGCTTGCCCGTGCAGGAGACATGAGAGATTCAGGTTCAAGCTGATCTCTGGGTCGGGAAGATCCCCTGCAGGAGAAAAATGGCAACCCACTCCAGTGTTCTTGCCTGGAGAATCCCATGGACAGAGGAGCCTGGCGGGTTACGGTCCATGGTGTCACAGAGTCAGACATGACTGAAGTGACTTAGCGCACACACACACACAGCAAGATGGATTGGGAAGCCTCTGAGCCTGCAAGGGGAAGTGTGCACTCCAGCGAGCATTCGCTCTTCACGCAGGAGAAGCTAGGGGCAAGCAGAATGGACAGTTAGGGTTTTCTTTCTCCTTACCCAGGCCTCTCAAGGCTGCAAAAAGCTGATGCACCCATGCCAGGCACCACTCCAGAGACCTGGATTATCTCCTCCCATTGTTCAACTCCCTGAGGCCATCGGTCATGTCCTGACAGTCGTACAGATGAGAGAATAGAGCTTGTAAACTCTCCAAAAGGCCATGCTTGCCTGCGCGCTCAGTCACTTCAGTTGTGTCCGACTCTTTGCACCCCCATGGACCGTAACCCGCCAGGCCCCTCTGCCCATGGGATTCTCAGTCAAGAGTAGTGGAGTGGGTTGCCATGCCCTCCTCCAGCCAAAAGGCCATATTCCTTCCATGACACCACTCAGCCCCATTTTGTCACACTGTAGATGTGCCCACTAATCCTGGCATCTTGGGTAACTTTTCAAGACTCTGTTTCCCCAGCTGACATCTGTCAGCTATCTAAGTGGCCTGCTGCCAGATTAAAAGCGATCATTCGTGTAAAGCACGAATCCCAGTGTCTGGCACACAGCGGGGGCTGGCGAGTAACAAACAAGTCTAGTGGCTGTTACGGCATCACTCTTGCTATCGTGTCCTGTAATCCACTGATTGCCACCTGAGACTTCAGCCTTTTGATGCTATTTGATAGATCACCTTAACGTTTTCTTCTCTTATGATCCATTTGTCCCAGAAACATTTCGGCACCTACCTGACCCAGTGCTGAGTCCTAGAGAAAATGGCTGTCCGGAGAGGAAGACAAGAGAGGCAAATCCATAATTGATGTCATACGCTGAATAATTTACCGACACTGTTGACTGGCTCGGCCTGCCATAACAAAAGACGACAGGACAAATGGCTTGAACAACAGAAATCTATTGTCTCACGGTTCTGGAGGCTGGAAGTCAGAGATCCAGGTGTTGGCAGGGTTAGTTTCTGCAGAGGTCTCCCTCCCGGGTTTGGAGACAGCTGTCATCTCCCCCATGCTTCACAGTCTTCCCTTTGTGTGAGTCCGTGTCCTCTGCTATGACCCCGTCACACTGGATTCCGGCCCAAACTAATGACTTCACTTTAACTTAAATGCCTCTTTAAAGAGGCTATCTCCAAACATAGTCACATCCTGAGGTACTGGGACCTCCACGTATGAATTTTGGAGGAACACCATTCAGCCCACACCCCTGAGCAGTAAGTACTTGTACTGAATATTTCCATTTTCCCACCCAGGGCCACACTCTCTCTGTGTCCTTCTCACCCTGCTCTGTACGCCCGGAGGCTGACTTCTAGGACTGCCTCTGCCAGCCCCTGGCCATCTGTTCCCAGTCAGGTTCCAGTTGGCATCACCAATGGGTGGCATTGGCCTGGGACAGAGAAGAAGAAGGAGACAGAAGTTGCTCCCCAGCCCCACTGTCGCCAATTCTCTGTGCAGTCCAGGACCATAAAGTCCGCAGGGCAGCCTCTTCATGCCCAGCTCTCCCCAGCTTCCAATCTTTGTCTCCTCCCTTCCCTTTAGGCCTCAACACGGCCAACTGTGCCCGTCTGTGCCAGCTGTAGGGGCCAGGCCATCCTGGCGACTTCCCTACACTCTGTCCACATCTTTGTAATTAGTGCCCAGGAGTTTGTCTGTCTGTCTGAAAGAAAGAGCATCTCCAGTGGCAGAACAGCTTTGGCAAGTCGATGAAATCCTGAACACTGCTGCTCCCCTTTGGTGGGGGAGCAGTTAGCTGTTGCTTTGAGAGAGGAGGCAAGCAAGAACATGCTTTCAATCCACAGGACAAGGCCCGGGAAGGAGAAGTGCATGGAGGCGGGGGTCCTCAAGGAAGCGGCAGGAGGGTCCCCTCTCACCTCCTGGCCCAGACCCTCCCCGATTCAAGGCCCATGCCTCCACTTCCTTTCACAGTCAGCCGGCAAGGTGTGTCAGCCCAGCACACACTCCACTGGACTGATGTGTCCCCGGGGCCTGTTCACTCCCTCAGCTTATCGTTCCCATACGGCCGGCCTGGTGTTGTAACACTGTCTGCTTGTCTGAGTCTGGGAAAGCAGCAATCGGGATGCTTATCTCTGCCTCCTGACACCCAGCCTGGTGCTGAGCCTAGAGCTGACTCTTCGAAAGAATTTCCTTGTTGAACAGCTCCGAGAAATAAAACCAAGATAGGGCAAATGAGATGCGGTGATCTCAGCGCTCCTCGCTGGAGGCCTTCCCTGGGTACACCCATGGGGAGAAAGCTGTGGTTCAGTGGAAGCAGTCCTCCACCCCATCACGCCCCGGCTCACTTCCAGTCTTGGCTGTCCTCTGTGCCTCACTGACAGATCCCTTTTACAAACCTCTGGGCCTCAGCTTTGTCATCTGTGAAATGGGCAACATCATAGCACCCCCCACACACACATAGCCTTGTTGTAAGGAGTCAGACCACTCCTTTTAAGCACTGCAAAGTGCTTAAAACCGTGCCCAGTATATAGTAATTGCTCAACAAATAGGAGTAATGATGATAATGATTTCTGACCACTCCATGCCTAAGAGCAATAAATCACATCTTATTCAATCGTGTGTATGTTAGTTGCTAAGTTGCGTCTGACTCTGAGACTGCATGGACTGCAGTCCACTAGGCTCCTCTGTCCATTGGATTCTCCAGGCAAGAATACTGGAGTGGGTTGCCATGCCCTCCTGGAGGGAATCTCCCCAACCCTGGGTCTCCCGCAGTGCTGGCAGATTCTTTACCCTCTGAGCCACCACGGAGCACACCAAACAATTTTCAAGGCATTTTCACATGGCTGCCCATTAAGTGCTTCAGCAGACAGCAGCCTTATCCCCAAGAATAATCCAGCTTAGGCAAAGGAGAGAGAAGCACTTTATGCCTACCTGCCCTGGGAGGTCTCACAGTATGACCGTGGCTCCTCTGGTAGCCAAGGAGATGGGAGCCAGTTAGTCCTGACCTCCGGTTCTCAAAATTAAAGGGCAGTTGGAATCACCCTATGGGGTTTTTGCAGCAGAAGATGAGACCCTTGAAAGCACACATTTCGGGGCTGGTGGGAGCCCTTCTTTTCTTGGGGAAAGCAGAGCCCTCCATCTTTAATGTGCCCTTGAAGCTCCTAGGATCCTTGGAAAATGCAGATTCTGACTCAGTAGGTCTGGGGTGATGCCTGAAACTCTGCATTTCCAACAGACTTCCAGGCTGACACAGAGGCTCCTGCTCTGCAGATAAGAGCCATAAACTTGTCCAACTTTGCCCCGGACTTTCCTGGTTTAGCACTGAAAGTTTTACATTGGAGGAAACCACTCATTCCTGGAAAACCAGAACAGTTGGTCACCGTATCCACAGACCAAACTTTGAATGGCAAGGTCAGAGCAAGGCAGGCTCGTGCTGAGTGTGTATTGAGCTCCACCAGTCCTTCCTGCAGAGTCCCTGAAATAATCCTCCTGGACTGATTTTTTTTTTATTTAAATTGTGACTCTATAGACATGACAGGCAGGGTAGAGGCTAGTTTTGTGGGGCCTGAAGCTTATATAATCCTAGTGACCCTTTTAAGAAAAAAAAAGTAGAAAAATATCTTTGCGAATTTTACCAAACGTAAGACCATGTGAACAGAGTAAACATCCTCTGTCTGTTTGGCTTTAGGAAAAAACGTGCTGAGGTCTTCCTTCTGGGATGGCGGTGGTCTGGCCTTGCAGTGACCAGCAACCGCCACTTCTGAGAGACAGCCACCAGGTGGCAGTAGACCCACACAGCCCCCTCAACAGCCTGCCTCCCCACCACCAGCTCCAGAAACTTCCACACCTTCATCCAGCTGGCCCAGCGAGTCAGGTCAACAAATATGTCTAAGGCCGTGATATTGGACAAAAGGGGTGCAGTGCTTCTCCCTCAGCAGCACATCTGCCGTCTGATGGAAATGCTAAGAGACTGTTTCTGTTACTAAAACCAAAGGATGCTAATAGCTGACTTTCCGGCATGCTGTTGGAAAGGCTTTGAAGCAGGTGGACCTTTCTGCCTCTACAGACTGCATTTATGCAAGGGTTCTAAGTCTTACCACCTGTTCCCCCACCCGAGTGTATCACCTAGTGTTCAGGCACCAGCTCGGAGTTCCGCTGAAAGTGAAATCTGCTCGGCTGTGTCTGACTCCTTGTGACCCCATAGACTATACAGTCCATGGAATTCTCCAGGCCAGAATACTGGAATGGGTAGCTGTTCCCTTCTCCAGGGGATCTTCCCAACCCAGGGATCGAACCCAGGTCTCCCGCATTGCGGACAGATTCTTTACCAGCTGGGCCACCAGGGAAGCTGCCTGGGTTCAAATTCAGGTAGTATCACTTACTGAATAAGGACCAGGTCATCTCTGTGCTCCAGTTTCCTGATCTGGGAAACGGAAGTATTAATACTGACTTCATAGCACAGTTGCGTGATAAAATAATGTGAGCAAAGCACCCCAGAAAAGTGACTGACATACAGTAAGCAGCTCTCAGCATCATCATTTCACATCGTGCCTGTCTTCTTCAAACCAAGTTTTCTTGTGTTTCCTGCAACCTCAACCCTCTAGCAGGTGCCTCAGAACACTAGAGAGGGGCTTCCCTGGCAGCTCAGTGGTAAAGAATCCACCTGCCAATGCAGGAGACGTGGATTCAATCCCTGGTCTGAGAAGATCCCATGTGCCTTGGAGCAACTAAGTCCAGGTGCCACTCTACTGAGCCTGCGCTCTAGAGCCTGGGAGCCGCAACTCCTGAGCCCAGCGTGCCACAACTGCTGAGGCCCGCGCACCCTAGAGCTCACGCTCTGCAATGAGAAGCTCATGCACCGTGACTAGAGAGTGGCTCCCGCTCACGGAAACTAGAGAAAACCCTGCACAACAGCGGAGACCCAGCGCAGCCAGAAATAAACACGTGAGCCTAGAGGGAGGCTGAGACCCCGCTGTGGTCATCAACAGCCTAGCTCCTCTGGGCACAGCACTCCCTAGTCCCGTGAGCTCCTCTCAAGCTGGGACTGAGCCCTGAGGACAGCAATGCATAGAAAGTGGGAAGGGATCTGGTTGGATCAAAGTCCAGATAGTCGGGCTCATTTTTGCTGAAGATAAATCTGCAGGTATCACCTTGTGGACACCAAGAGCCCAGAACCCACAGATGAGCGGAATGGGAAGGTAGATGGCTGGGGCAGTCACCTGGCCCAGCCGGACGCCTTCCTGGGTGCTCTATATACTGTTCAGCCAGGAGGAACTCCTTGTGGAGCAGGGGCCTCCTCTTCTGCACTCCTGCAGGGCCTGGTAAGCTCTCTTTGCCTTTGTCAGCAAAGTGATGTCTCTGCTTTTTAATATGCTGTCTAGATTTGTCATAACTCTCCTTCCACAGAGCAAGTGTCTTTTAGTTTCCTCTTGGTTTGCTGAGGTCCAGGCTCAACTTCCCAGGTGGCACAGTGGTCAAGAATCCCTCTGCCAATGCAGGAGACGCAAGAGATGAGGGTTTGACCCCTGGGTCAAGAAGATCCCCTGGAGCAGGAAATGGCAACCCGCTCCAGTACTCTTCCCTGGAAAATTCCATGGACAGAGGAGCCTGGCAGGCTACAGTCCACAGAATCACAGAGTAGGACGCAGCTGAGCACACAAACGCCAGGTCTGGGGCATCAGCGGGTATGTCCATCTAGGAGACCAACTTCATCTACCTGGGCTGGGGGTAGGGCAGGGGTCCGAGCAGAATCTTTTCTTAGGGGAGGCAGGAGGGAACTGCATTGTTTATCCAGAAGAAAGGCCACTGAACTCCAATACTGCATTGGGGGAGACTTGGCCCGGGTGACTCCAAGCCCAGATATGTGTGGTTGAAGCCACAAGGAGGCCCACCGCTCAATACCAGGAAGAACTTTTTAACCTTGAGAACTGCTCTGTCTGAAAAGGGCACCAGCTCCCTCCTTGGGAAGTGAGCTCCCTGGCCCGGAAGGCAGTAGGGAGAAAGCCAGAGAGATTTGAACTGGAAGATCTCTGTGGGCCCTTTGAAGTCTGAGACTGCACATTCCCGCAGCCCCAGGAGGCCGATACTCTGGCAGCTTTCTGTTTATTTAGGGAGGTGATCGGCTGGAGCTTCTGCAACAGACTGTCGGCAAGCGGTTTACCTTCCCAGGCAGACTGGAAAGCGGGCAGCCCAGCCGGCGGGCGAGGCTGTGGTGCGACACGGGTGTCACCGGGCCCCTGAGAGGCCATGCCCCGGGCCTGCGTTAGCTGCGGGTGCGCCAGGCCGGCGGCCCCGGGGCGTGGGGTGCCCGAGGATGCGGGGGTGCAGAGAGGAGAAGAGGGTCAGCCCAGGCGCCGTCAAGTCAGAGCACCAAGAGAACACCAAGTCTTTATTACACCAATTCCTACGAAACAGCTCCAGGAAAAAAACCCACACGGAGGAGAGACAGAACTAACAAAGTCACACGCGTGGACCGGGGCTCCCCCTCTATCGTGCGGGGGCTGCGGGGGATCGGTGGGGAGCCGAAGGGCGACTGCACTTCCGCCGGGCGGGGAGGCGGCCGGGGCCCCCCCAGCCCCGGGCACTGCGTGGGGCGTGCCAGGCCCTCTTTATCTCAGGGTGACTTGTGGTCACCCAGCCCTAGCGGGCCTGCCGTCTCCTCTTAACGCCCCAACGCTGTGCAGCTGGGCGGACTCCTCGCTCCAGCTGGAGCCTCTTACCCGCCAGGCTTCCCCCAGGTCAGCACACCCCCATCTTCAGGCGGGGGGCCACAGAGGCGGGGCTGGCCGCCCCCCAGCCCTCCCGCTGGCAGTGGCTGGTGCTGGCTCAGGTCCATAGGTCCCTTGTTCACCTGGCCATTCACCTTGTCGCTCTTGGCAAGGGGCACCCAGCACGCCCTTGTGGCCCGGGGCTGCAGGCCGGCTGGCAGCCTCCTCTTAGTGCCTCCCAGTCCCACACCTTCCCGGGGTTACCAAGGAACTGATCGCTGCCCACCCGGAGGCAGCAGAACGTCTAGTCCAGGTGGGAGCTCAGCGCCGCTGGACAGGGGCTGCAGGATCCCATCCAGAACCGGCTTTTTATCTTCTGCCAGACTGAAGACCGCCGCCCCCATCCCGACCCTGCCCCCGCTAGAATCCTCCAGCTCCAGGGTGGCCTGTCTCTGGATCCCTCTGAGGACCCTTGCCAGCCCCCAACAGAGGCAGCAAGGAGCCCATGCGGAACAGGCGGTACACACGGCTCTGCAGGGCCCGTCACCCCTCAGACAGGGCTCCAGGGACCGCCCAGGGCTCTGTGCAGCGGAGGGCCGCTGAAAGGCAGGTGGCCACGGGGATGAAGGGCCCCAGGTGCCCAGAGGGAGCCGGGATGAGGGCGGGGGGTCAGGCCGTGTCTGTGGTCTCTCCTGCAGGACAGGAGGGAGGCAGGGGCTCCACCCTCAGGCCAAGAAGGCTCTGGTAGGATCATCCTCCCCTTTTGGGTATTCCCACCTTGCCTGCTTTCTGTTTTGCTGGGTTTTCTTTTTCTAACAGAAGAGGGGTTAGCTCCTGCATCTCCATCCATTCCCCTTAGAACAGCCTGGTTACAGAGGCGCTGTGGTTGGCTGCTGCCTCCACCCTCCTCCCTTCCTGCAATCACAGCGGGCAACTCGGAAGTTCTGAGTCCCTTGGAAAGTGGCAGTGGCTGGGCTGGACTGTGGCCAGAGAATCACCGGGCCTCAGAACTGAAGCACCATCTGTCCGACGGCAGCTGGGATGCCTCTGCCGGTCGGATCGTCCCCGGCAAGGAGGAACTGCTGGTATCTGGAAGGAGAGAGGATGGGAGAGGTCTTTTTCAACAGAGCCCTGTGGTCTTCCCTCATCACTAGCTCCTGGAGAGAGAGTCTGGCGCAGAAGCTTCTAAAGACAGGGGCCCTCTCCTTCCCCCAGGGACTCTGTGTCAGCCTTGGAACTTGGGCTAGGGTCACACACGCCAATCCAAGGTCTAGAAATGTCCCAACGTGCAAACCAGGGGGGCCTCCGGCCGCTAGAGGTGGAGTGGGGGTCTGGAACGCCTGGTGGATGTGAAGCTTCTGTCTGTAGAGGGCTGAGAACTGTGCCGGCTGCCTGACCTCTTCTGTGACCAGACGCAGCGGGAACTCAGCAGAACTACACGGAAATACACCCAGGGCGCTTGTAGGGGCAGAAAAGCAAAACGGGGCCGGAACTTGGTGGGACCCCACACCAAGCCAAGGAGCCTTTATGTGGAAGACCCACTCAGAGAGCGAGGGAGAGACGGGACTCAAGAGGCGTCCCGGTGATGGCTGAGAGAGCAGGGGCAGGAAGAGCCCACAGTGGTGAGCCAGGTGACGAGAGTCAGCAGGGTGGTGATGAGAGGGATAAAGAAGAGAAGTGAAGGGGGACGTCAGGAGGAGGGGGCTGCCTGGCTTCAGTGAGTGGACAGCCGGGGCCAGGAAGACCGTGGTGGGCACAGCGGGGGCTGTGGGACAGATCTGGAGAACCAACACAGAGACTCAGGCTTTGGAGCCAACCGCACACGAGTGTTGCCGTGAGAGAGGCTGGTGGCATGGCTGCGAGAGTGGGGCGAAGGGAGACTTTGAGGGCGGTCAAGGTCAGAGCTGCCGGGAGCGCTGGGGGCCCAAAGGCACACAGAGAAGCAACAGCAGAGAGAAAGGGGGCCCAGGATTGCTGGGGCCACAGGAGGCCGTGGGGAGACAATGGGCACAGCAGGCAGAAGACAGCACCGGGGCAGATCGGTCAAAGGCCCCCGAGCAGGCAGATGACCGTGAGTCAATCTGGGGGTGGGGGGCAGCCAACCCAGCATGGGCGAAGGAGGGTGCGGCTTCTCTGCAGGTCGGGTGGCTCAAAGCATACTGAGGACTCCTGGCTTTTAAGGTGGGAAGCAGGGGGATGTAGGCTTGAGGACGGAGCTAGACAGGGAAAAGGTGGGCCGTTCAGGAGAGAAATAAATGATGAGCAAGCTCCTGACAGGGGGTGGCCCTGGGCCAGCGGGAAGGACGGCTGCATCCCCCACACTCTGGGGCCAGCACAGCAACCGGGGCAGGGTGGGCAGGCAGACTCGTGACAGGGGGAGGGGCTGGAGGCGGGACCGGGTCCTCCAGCAGTGAGGGAGGTGTGGGCATCCCCTGGTCCTCCCCAGGGGGTGGTCCTGGGGGAGGCGTCAACATCCTCTGGTCCTCCCCCAGGGTGGTCCTGGGGGTGGTGTCGGCATCCCCAGTCGTGGGACGCACAGGAAAAAAGGGAGAAAACCAGCCTGCAGGCCCAGGGCTCCGGCCAGAGATAGAGCTACCTTGAAAGGGGCCGTCTCCTCATCGCCTCCACCACCGAAGCCCAAGCCGGCGGCGGTGGAGTGAGGGCCGGTGTGGCTCCGGCCGGGGTGAAGCCATCTCAGCTTTTCTCACACCGTTCTTAGTGTGCTCTGTGCGTCCTGGACTTTATTCTCAACCGTGCTGTCAACTATTCAAGGTCAAAGCTGGTTTTTCTTCTCCTGTTCCTAGCATCTGGCACAGGCAGGTGTGACTGTCTTTTGTCAAATGAATAAATAATGGAGAAAATGTAAACCACGAGCTCCCCTGTCACAACGCTAGGGGAAGAAGCCGGGCCCTGCAGCATCTAGCTGCCTGAGCCTGCCGCCCCCACCCTGGGGAGATGGCCGGGGCGTGCAGCCAGCAGTCTTGGGGAGAGTGGCCCCGGGCCTTACCTCCTACTGCCCTTCCTTGAGTGCCTCCTCCACCGTGGGCACCTCCTGTCGCCTCCCCCGGAAGTCTTCATCTGAAAAGCAGAGAGAGGAAAGAACCTCAGCCTCCCCACTGCACAGCCTCGCTCAGGCACGTCCCCCAGGCTGGGGAAGACGGCTGACCCGCTCTCTGCACTGCGGTGGCTGAAGCACACGCTGACCCCTGGGGACCTGGGGAGAGGCTACAGATGTGGGGTCAGGACCCCTGCCTGCTGCTCTGTCTCCATCTCTGAGCTTGGAGAACTCAAGTTCTTCCCTCAGTTTCCTCATCTATAAAATGAGATGGGGGATGCGGGAGTGTCCCGATGACCTCCAAGGCCCTTCTAGCCCTTGTTTAGGATGTCTCCTGACCACCAAAGGGCCCTCCTACTCTGGGGCACCAGACCAGGGCTCAGCTGTGGGCCCAAGGAGGTCTGAGGCAGTGTCTTCTGGCCCACATGCCACTGGGAGGGACTGGATGGAGGTAGAAAGGCCTCTGGGCCCCAACACCGAGACTGCCCAGAGCATGGTTCTCAAGGTGCAGTCCTTCCATGCATCTGGGCTTGTCTGTCCCCTCACACCCAAGAGAATATTCCCCAGAAGTATCACCCGGCTCTTTGTGCTCCAGGTAAAGATCTAGGTGGAGATGTAGCTGGGCCCCCTTTCAGAAGTGAAAGGAAAGGAGAGGCAATGTGGACCAAGTTCAGTTCAGTCGCTCAGTCGTGTCCGACTCTGCAACCCCATGGCCTGCAGCACTCCAGGCTTCCCTGACCATCACCAACTCCTGGAGCTTACTCAAACTCATGTCCACCAAGTTGGTGATGCCATCCAACCATCTCATCCTCTGTCATCCCCTTCTTCGCCCGCCTTCAATCTTTCCCAGCATCAGGGTCTTTTCCAAGGAGTCAGTTCTTCACATCAGGTGGCCAAAGTATTGGAGTTTCAGCTTCAACATCAGTCCTTCCAACGAATATTCAGGACTGATTTCCTTTGGGCTGGACTGGTTTGATCTCCTTGCAGTCCAAGGGACTCTCAAGAGTCTTCACCAACACCACAGTTGAAAAGCATCAATTCTTCTGTGCTCAGCTCTCTTTATAGTCCAACTCTCACATGCATACATGACTACCACAGCTTTGACTAGATGGATCTTTGTTGGCAAAGTAATGTCTCTGCTTTTGAATATGTTGTCTAGGTTGGTCACAGCTTTTCTTCCATGGAGCAAATGTCTTTTAATTTCATGGCTGCAGTCACCATCTGTAGTGCTTTTTGGAGCCCCCAGAAATAGTCTGTCACTGTTTCTACTGTTTCCCCATCTATTTCCCATGAAGTGATGGGACCAGATGCCATGATCTTCATTTTCTGAATGTTGAGTGTTAAGCCAGCTTTTTCACTCTCCTCTTTCACTTTCATCAAGAGGCTCTTTAGTTCTTCCTTGCTTTCTGCCATAAGGGTGGTGTCATCTGCATATCTGAGGTTATTGATAGTTCTCCTGGCAATCTTGATTCCAGCTTGTGCTTCATTTAGTCCAACATTTCTCATGATATACTCTGCATAGAAGTTAAATAAGCAGGGTGACAATATACAGCCTTAACGTACTCCTTTTCCTATTTGGAACCAGTCTGTTGTTCCATGTCCAGTTCTAACTGTTGCTTCTTGACCTGCAAAGAGGTTTCTCAGGAGGCAGGTCAGGTGGTCTGGTATTCCTATCTCTTGAAGAATTTTCCAGTTTGTTGTGATCCACAGAGTCAAAGGCTTTGGTGTAGTCCATAAAGTGGGACCAACTTGGGGGGACCAATTTCTTTGGGTCACCTGCCCACCAACCCTGATATGTGTCCCATAGTTGGGAGGCCCTGCCCTGACAGGTTGGGTTCACCTGTGAAACACCCAGGCCCTACTCTTGGAGGACTACCCATCCTGGCAACTCAAAGCTCCAGCCTCCCTGCCCTCTCCACCTTACCACAAGCATGGCCCTCCACGTCATCCAGGAGATTGGCCGTTGACGCTGCGGCCCCCAGCCTGCCGGGTCGTTCAGGAAAGCTGTCCCAGGAGTTGGTGGGCACTGCCTCGGGCCTCCCAGGCCTCCCCACGCCCTGGCCCCGGCCTTCCACCTCCTAGCCAGAGCTCAGGAGGCCTCCCTCACACCAGCCTTATCCCCTGACAACGTCCCAGTACCTCCCACAGGCTCCTTTTCTGGGGGTCAACTGAGTAGCCAGGCCCTGACTCTCTCACCCGGCTCCCATCTCTGGGGACAGCTTTCTTTCTGTTCGCCTTTGGCTGCTGTGATGGCTCAGAGGGTAAGGAGTCTGCCTACAATGCGGGAGACGTGGGTTCAACCCCTGGGTTGGGAAGATCCCCTGGAAAAGGAAATGGCAACCCACTGCAGTATTCTTGGGCTTCCCTGATGGCTCAGCTGGTAAAGCATCTGCCTGCAATGCAGGAGACCTGGGTTCAATCCCTGGGTTGGGAAGATCCCCAGAGAAGGGAAAGGCTACCCATCCCAGTGTTCTTGCCTGGGAAATCCCATGGACGGAGGAGCCTGGCGGGTTACAGTCCATGGGGTCGCAAAGAATCGCACATGCCTGAGCGACCTCACTTCTTCACTTCACTTGGCCGCCCAGCATCTAATATCTTGGGCCCTGTCTGATGAGCATGGGTGGGAATCTGGGTAAAATTGTGGAAGGCCGTATTTTTACTGGAGGAACCAAGAGTGAGAAGGCAGGACCAACATCTGTGAAATGAGGAGGTGGGAAGGTCTGTGGAGCAATTCAACTTAAGAAATCAGGGAAAGGTTTGCTGATTTTGATGGAAGAACCAAGCTTTCTCCCAAGATGACCCCAGAGAAGAAGTTAAAAAGTGGTAGGACAACTTCTGAGCCCACAGTGGGTTGACACTGGCCTGCTTCCCATGCTGGGGGTGGGGGTGGGGTTGTCAAGAAATGGCACCCAGAGATAAGGCTCTCCGTGGAGACGGCAGGGGTGAGGAGGGCCCGTCCCACTCCTGGGGAGGGCGTAGCCCAAGGGAGCACAGTGCGGGGTTCAGTGCCCTTGGCGTCCACCGGCGCCGCCACCCAGTGCCAGGCTGGACAAGGATACGACTGATGCTTCAGCAAGTGTTTCCTCTTTGACTTCCTCATCTTGGTCTTCTCCGAGAAGGCCCTGGCCAGCTCAAACAGC
The DNA here is from genome assembly GCF_014754425.2 of Oryx dammah. Taxonomy (NCBI): domain Eukaryota; kingdom Metazoa; phylum Chordata; class Mammalia; order Artiodactyla; family Bovidae; genus Oryx; species Oryx dammah. The sequence goes on along the minus strand of NW_024070192.1, from coordinate 53,399,347 downwards.
TTCCTCCGGGTGGCTGGGGACAAAGAGACCTGTGAGCCGGCAGCCCCCAGGACCAGGGCAGGCTGGTGGGGGTTACTGCAGGGGCAGCTCAGGCCACCGAGTGCACGAGCAGGGCCCGCTGCCCGCAGCAGAGATCCGGGTGCTCCTCCTGGCCCCGCTGAGACAGACAACCACGCATCTGGGCTTCCTCTCCGGCCACCTCCCCGTCTCCCCCAGTCCACCTCCAGAGCTGGCTCTGGGATGTCCATGACGAATCCGAGACTCTCAAATGGGGCCTCAGGGCATGGCAGCCTCATTCACGCATGGCTGTGTGTCTGTGGGGACAGAGGGGAATGGGAAGGCGTGCCTGGGCTGGCGAGACTCCACGGGAAGAGGCCACTGACCTGGCGGGCCTCCCACCCACAGAAAGTGGACCAAGCTTGGCCTCCCCACTCGGTTGGCCCCGGCCAAGCAGTAGTCTCAAAGCACAGAGAATGTGAACTCTAAAGGGGGTGGGGTGGGGTGGGGGGGTTGGTCCCAGTACAATATTATTTCTCTGCAGACAGCTGGCTCAAGAGGATTTCAAACTTAATTTGTATCCAGACTCAGCTGCACAGGGAAGTGAGGCAGGGAAGCGGAGGGAGCCAGTCAGTGATTAAAATGTCACTTTGGTTCACCAAGAATCAGTGGGCATTAACAATGCCAGGTGGCTCCCTCCCCTCCCAGGAAGCCACAGGCCTGTCTGGGAGCAGCTGGGGAGGGGGCGTGGGCTGGACTCACATTTTCCCATGTGTTTCAACTTGTCCCTGAATAAGGCATCTTCAGACACAGCGGGGTTGGCGTCACTGTTTCCTGGAAGGGGGAAGACATCACTGAGGACCAGCTGGAGAGGGACAGTGTGCCCTGGTCGAGGCCTGAGGCGGCGGGTCAGGACTGTCCCCCCAGCACAGGGCCTCGGCCCCACCCTTCCGGGTGAGGAAGGGAGCACAGGCTTCCTCCCTAACCCGGAGGGAGCTTCAGGCAGGGGGTCACACTAGGCTTCAAGGAGCATTTGCTTCCTTCCTCATCCAAGTCTCACTTGCCCCTTTTCTGTAAAGATTCTGTGCGGAGGGCCGGCTCCCACCTCTGCTCCTCTGACCACTTTGTGTCCCGTGAAGGCTCTTTGGGAGCCTGAAATCAGCTGTGATTGGAGTATTCACACCATGGAAGCTACCAGATGCTAGGCCCCGGGGCTTCCCCCACACCCCTGCAGGCTGTTGAAAGTTCACCCCCATGTGGCCGGCTGGCCTGCGTCCTGACGCATATGAGAATTAACACGGCAGTGGAAGGAGGCTCAGGGCACACAGCAGGCCCCCGCCGTGGGGATGCCCTTCTCCCCCGGCCAGGGTTCACCTCTCCATGACTCCCCCAGACGCGGAGTTTCTGATTCGTTAGACCATAAGCAGGAACGAGAATGGGGCGAGTCCCTAAGTCGGAACCCAGCCAGCCAGCCGGCGTCTCACGGATCACTCAGCACCCACCTGGGTCCCTCACTGCCTTCCTGAGGTCCCCACGCTAATCCCGAGTCACCTTATCCACTAAGTCCCTGTGAGTCATTCTGATCCATCTCAGCCATCCCGGGGTCTGTGGTTAATTCGGGATCAAGGACACGCGGCTGCCGCTGCACATCTGGTGGGGCCTAAGCTCCCAGCCTGTTGCTTATGAATCAGTTCCACGGCGTTTTCTCTCTCCAGGCTGGGATCAACTGAGTCCCCCCTCCTTCTGCCCCCCTCCCCAACTCCACCACTCAATGCAAGATCTGTTTGGGGCAAAAGCTGCACATTCTTCCTCTGAGGCAGGAGGCCCATGTGCGCGTGGCGGGTACCGGCAACCAGGGCCACTGTACATACACACACAGAATCCAGATGTCGAGAGTGGAACCAGGGCTCTCGAGGGGTCCCCAGCTCCAGCTCCGCCCCAATCCGTGCAGCCTAGTAGCCTGCCGTCCACCCCAGGCCCTCCTTCAGCTGCTTGGGCAATTCCTGCTTCTCACCGTCTTGTATATAAAACTTCCAAAATTCTCTTCCTCCAATACTAAGGCAGGGCCTGGCCTGGGGGGAGATAGGCCCCAGCTGCTGAATGAATGAATGTGCCTTCCCCAGATGGACCCTCCCTGTCCCCCAGCGTGTGCTTGCTACAGTTAACCAGCGTCCTCAGCTTTGCTGGCTCGGGCTCCCTGTTTCTTGGAGGCATCTCCTGCACTCCCCACGAGACCATAAGCTCCCCTGGGCAGTACCTGGGTCTCTGAGTCCCTTGCCAGCCCCGGCACCCTATGGGACATTATGTGGTGTGCTGTGTCCCCTTCTTGCCCAGGCTCCAAGTGCCTCTAAGGAGTGGAGCCAGTCTGCAGGCCTGCCCCAGGTGAGGGCTTCAGCAGCCGCTGGGTTGGCAGGAACCGGGGCTGCCGAGGGGAGGGCCCATCTCACCCCTCTTGGGGCATATGCTGATAGGGCAAAACCATCCTCTGCAGCCTGTTCCCCACCCTCTCTCCAAACTCCAAATATGCAGACACCCCTGGGCTGTGAGCCCCTTACACCCTCCAGGGCCCCCCCGCCCCTCTCTCTCTCTCAGGAAGGCAAGGTTACCTGGGACAGGAGAGGGAAAGTCAAAGTCATTTCCCACGGCCACGCTGCTGGATGTAGATTTCTGGGACTCGTATTTCAGTCGATCTGGAAAAGGCCCACAGTCTGGTCAGGGGAGCTAGCTCCCACCCGGGGCCACCTGAGCTGAGAGGTGGTTGGAGGCCAAACCCTGAGAATCAGTCCCACACACACACACACACAACATGTGCACACGCGACACCTATGGGCTCTCAAAGAACCAGAACTCTCAAAGACACAGAAAGCACTACCTGGAATGTCAGAATGCCAAAATTAAGAGGCCCCTGAGAAACTGGATTGTCCAGCCCTTCATCTAAAAGGAAAGGCCTGGAGACTCCCACCAGCATCTTTACTGCAGAGCTGGGACCAGCCTTCGGCTCCTCTGTCTCAGGCCAGACTTTCCCCTGCACACCATGCTCCTGACCAAAACACACTGCCAGTCACACACACGTGTATGCACAACACCTCTCTCCCACAGGCCGCTCACTGTACGCCATCCCAAACCTTCCCACTCTAAAGGGGGAAGGCAGCCAGGCTCGGAGGAGTAGGATCCTTGGCCCAGAGACAACCCCAACACCCCCAAACCCTGCAGAGGCCCTGCTCTAACGTCCTCGGCTCAGGGAGGAACACACCCTGGCACCCACCTACACAGTTCCTCTTCTGCTGGAGCTCCAGCCACACAGGGCAGCCGCCAGTGCCTGGCACAGAGCAGAAGTGCGGGGGGGCAAGGAGGCGCAGAGCTCAGAGGGCGCCCCGCTCTCCTGCTAAGTCCTGGTGACTCAGGTCCCTGTGAGCAGAACTCTGCTTCCCAGGCGGCGCTAGGGGTAAAGAACCTGCCTGCCAGTGCAGGAGACATGAGAGACGTGGGTTCCATCCCTGGGTAGGGAAGATCTCCTGGAGGAGGGCAGGGCAACTCCAGTGTTCTTGCCTGGAGAATCCCATGGACAGAGGAGCCTGGTGGGCTACAGTCCATGTGGTTGCAAAGAGCCAGACATGACTGAGTGATTAACACTTTCACACTTTCACCTGGACGACTCAGACCTCCAGCTCAGAGCCCCAGGCTAAAGCCGACATCGCCTCGCCTCAGCCCGGAGCGCGGCTGCAGCACCCCCCCAGGGCACCACCTCTCTCCAGGGCGAGCAGGAAGTCCCGGTTGCGCTGCAGCTCCTTCATGAACTCCTCATTCTGCAAGAAGAGCGCAATCCTCTCGTCCTCCAGGTACTGCTTCCAGCGGCTCTCCTGGTCCCGGGACTCAGGCCCCGCCACGGGGGGCAGGCTTCCCTCCATGCTTGTGAGCTTGGAGCCCCTGGAGGTGGCCTGAGGAGGGGAGCAAGCACGTGGACGGCCTACTCACGAGGGCGCACGCTGCACCAACACCCATGTGCACCGGGGGTACAGGCGTCCTTCCCAGGATGCTGCGGCCACGCCCTGTGGCCAGGACCTCCTCTACCCAGATCGAGTTGTTAGCCAAGACTCAACTTAACAGACCAGAGCCCTCTGTGCTGAGGAAGCATCAGGGGCTTAAGAACTACTCTCCACCTCCCCAGCTTGATACCCTGGACCTTCCCACCAGCGTTCCCTTCGTCAAAACCTGAATAGTCCTGAAGAGTGATCTTCAAATAGCTCAGAGTCCCCATACTCATACTTTTCTTGTCCTGGCCATCTCAGAGGAGACTGCTTGCAAGGGCCAGCCTCTGGGGAGAAGCACCCTGGCCCTTTCCCCGGGGAAGGAAGGAAGGAAGGAAGGAAGGTGCTCTGCCTTTCTGCCACTGAATGACCCCCCACCCTGCCCCTGCCCAACTCCTGCCAGCCTAGGGTGATGCCATTCGCCAGAGAGTATCCTCAGGGCGCTCCCCTTCCTAAGTGGAAGGGGAAACCTTACAGGCCCCGATGGGGAAGGAGGCTTTTGGTTCAGCCTTCTTTCCCTACCACCCCAGGGCAGCTTAGCCTGGGCTTAAACGTGAGGGAGGGTCAGTGACTGGCGTGAACATAGAGACGCTGCACAGGCTGGGGGCCGGGGGACCCCCGTTACCTGTATGCTGTCCAGCTGCTGGGGCAGGATGCGGAGAAAGTCTTCAGGGAGGTTGCCCAACAGTGGCGGGTTCCAGTTGCGGTAGCGCCTCTGGCTGGAAGGGGGCACGGAGCCCAGCACGTCGATGCTGGAGGACGACAGGTGAGGATGAGGAGGGAACAGTCAGGCCCACACACAGGTGTCCTGGCCCATCACCCCGGGATCCTGCTCAGAATGGCACCCATGTGCCCAAGCTTCCAGCTGCCTCCAGCACAGAGGCCCAGCCCCCTAGCTCCCCTTTCAGCCAGGCCGTGGCTGACCCCTTGCCTCTGGGCCTGGACGCCTACTGCACCAGACACTCACTGCTTCCAGCCACCCGGTGTCTGCAAGGTCTCTGGGCCTAGGGGCTTCCTTGGCAGTCCAGGGGCTATGACTTCACCTTCCAACATAAGGGGTGCAGATTAAATCCCAAGTCAGGGAGGTAAGATGCCACATGTGTCTTGGCCAAACAAACAAACAAAAGGTCTCTGGCCTGCGTTTGTGGAGCTCATGTTGGGTGCTGTGGATTTGGACATGGATGCAGGAGTCACAGCCCATCAGCCATCTGTCTCTAGCATCCAGGATAACACGAGCTCCTCGGTGTTGAATGACAGGTGTGCTCCCAGGGAACAGATACCCAGAGCGGCCGACAGCCCAGCCTGCCCCAGTGTTGGTTTGCTGGGATCAGGGGACACGGGGACACCAGGACCCCTAGAGGGCAAGCAGACCCAGGCTCCAGACCTGGTGGGTGGTCCCAGGGGAGACCGTATCCCCTGTAGGGCTTTCCCCTCATCTGCAAACCACTGCTGCCCTGCCCAGGTGCATGGGAGCCCCTCACAAAGCTGCCTTGAACAGCAAGCTGGAAAGGCACGCGGAGGGTGGGATGGCAGGGGCTGTTCTCCTGGCCGCAGGCAGAGGTCACAGCGGGAGGGGGGGTAGGAAGGGGGGCGTGGGCACGTGCCCGCCCTGACCCCCCGGCCTCCCGCCCCGCCCTCCCGGCCCGAGGGCGGCCTGGGGCCGGGCCAGGAGCTCCCCACAGCTCCCCGGCGGCATGCAGCGTGGCAACCGCAGAACACGTGTTCTGCTGAATCAGGAAAATGACACACAGCGAAGCCAAGCCAGGGCCAGGGGCGGTGGGGGCCGCTCTCGCGGGGCCGGCTTTGATTTGGTCTCCAGCTCCAGGAATCCCGCCCGCCCACTCACTGGAGGGGAGCTTTTCCGGGCTGCCACTGACGATGGAAATAACTTCCTTTCCTTTTCTATTTTGGGCGGGTGGCCTGGCGGCCCAGGGGGAAGGGCGGGGGTGGCAGCAGACAGGATAACAAGCTGCTAAGTGCGAGGTGGGAGCGCAGCTCCAGACGGCAGCCAGGGAACCCCGGGCCCCTCTCGCTGTTCCAGAGGGGCAGGGGGCGGGGGGCCCTGCATCACAGCCCAGGACTCCGAATCCCAGGCACATTTTCTGCTCCATCACTCCTCTGCCTCCCGACAGAGTTGGCAACTTCATTTTGCTCCAAGGGCCAGACCAGCTCCCACCCCCGACTCTGACACCCTGGAGAAATCGCCTCCAGCCTCACCATCCTTCCTGTGGTTTCAGGGTCCTCACTGGGCCATGGGTGATCACCCCAACTCAACCACACCCGGAATTACCCAGGAAAGCCCTGGAGAGTGCCCCAGAGTTGCAGCTGGCCCCCTGTAGACATTTGTTACTGAGCACCCAAGTCAGGAGGGGGACAAGGAGCTGGAGGCTGAGGGTCCTTGGATGCTGGGCCCACGGTCCTGGAGGAGGGGGAGGGCCGATCCCCCGGCCCTGGCTCGGGCTGAGATGAGGTCAGCCCACAGCTGCAAGAGCCAGGGGGGCCCTGAGCACAGGCGGGCCAGGCAACTCCATTGTGGTCGGAAAGGAATGTCAGAAATGAGCTGAGAGGCAAATGAAAACTTCCAAGGCTGTAATTTCAACAGAAGAACAGCAGGTGGCCTGTAAGGAGGGGTGCTGGGGCTTCAGAGCTAGTCTTTCATTCAGGAGAAAGAGGCAAGGACAGGCTACGGGAAGGAAAGGAGAGGGAAGGCTGGGAAGGCTCTTCTGGCCCAGAGTTTCTGACTCTGCACCCAGAACTAGAATTCCAAGTGCCAACAGACTCAGACCCCCAGGCTTACCCAAAGAATATCAGAGCCCAGAAGGATTTCAGTGACAAGCCTTCCAAGCAAGATTTCTGGTAAAGGCAAGGAGGCCCAGATGGGGTCAGGCCTGTCACCGGGCACACAGATCATCCTGGTGAAACCTGGGCCTAGGGATCCCAGCATTCCAGGCAGGCTCCCTGCCTCTCTGCACCCCAGTAGCTCCCAAACCCGGCTCCACCTTTGGTCTCAAAGGCAGTCCAGTGCCTGGAGGTGGCAGAAAGGAGCCAGGCCATTCCTGCCCCCCCACCCTCCCCCAACTCACCTCTGATTGCCTCCAGCATCCAGGAGATGCTTAAAACACTAACATGATTCCGCCACCCTCCTGCTTGAACCCCTGGGTGCAGGATAAGGTCAGAGCTCCTTGGAGGACCCATGAGGGCTTCCACTGTCTGCTGGCCTCAGTCCCACCAGGCCTTTCCACACTTCCTGGAGTTCTCTCAGATGGGCCCCCGTCTCCGCCCCCAGGCCTTTCTTTGCATGTACTGTTGTCTTTGCTTGGAATGCCCTCCTGTCCTCTGCTTCGGCATTTTACAGCGTGGACCTCAGCTCCTCTAGGCTGCCTTCTCTGTACCCTGCCCTGTGTCTATACCTGCCCCCAGACTCCGAACTCCTTGGGAGGTCAGGGTAGCAGGGTCCTCTTCTCTGTATCACACACGGTTCAGCACCTGTCCGCTTCAGATGGCTCCTAAATGCTAGAAATGCACGTCCCGGATGGAGAGACTGCATGAGGCCCTGGGGGCAGTTGTGGGGGTTGGGAATCCGGGCCATCTGGGTCTAGCAGGGCCAGCCCAGAGCAAAGCGGCAGGTGTTCAGAGGTGAGGCCTGCCCCTTTTGAACACCAGCCTCTCGGAGCAGCCTTAACTCTGGTCTCGGTGTTCACCGTCAGAGCTGACTTCAGAGGCCCGCTGTGCAGCCGGGATGGGACGTCTGCTGACACGTCTGGTTCATACCTGGGCCTGTGCTAAGTGCCCCCCACATAGCATCTCATTCAACCCTCAGCAGAGTGCTGAGACGGGGATGAGTGTTCCCATTTCACAGATGAGGCAAATGGAGCCCAGAGAGGGTAAGCAGTGAGCCAAAGGCACCTCAAGAATCAGAAGTTAGACGGCTGAGGGAGGGAGAGGTGGGGAGAAACACGGCCTCTGTCTGACTCCACAACTCACAGGCTCTCTTCCCTGGATCCACCCCCAGCCCAGCAAAGCCTTCCTTTCCAGGTCAGGCCCCTGAACTTCAAGCAAGGGCAGTAGCTCGTCCAAAGTCACGGGGTGTGAGTGAGGCTTCTGGAGCCTTGGTCTGGTCCAGAGGTCGCTCAGTCCCCACCGGAGCTCCTGTCACTAGGCTGCATGGCCTCTGCCCTCCTCCAGCCACAATGCCAGGGGAGAGGGAGAAGCACGCAGCTGCGATATCCGTGCCCGGTTTACAGTGGGATGCTGTCTCTGATGGGCTAAGTATTCCCTTCGGAAAAATAGGCAGAACTATTCTGCCTAATAGAAACTGAACTTTTTTTTTTTTTTTAACCATCTTGGAATATTAAAAAAAATGTCAAAGGAAAATCATTTAGCCCTGGGCATCGTGACCCATCCTGGGCTGCAAGTCCTACAAAGATTTCGCCCAGAATATCTACTTATGCCCCCCTCATTACAGCCTCAGCTCCGCTTCTGTCCCTGACTTCACACAATGCTCCTCACCCCAACAACGTCACAGGCCACTGTCCGCTCCCTGAGCTACAATCACAGAGGTTTTTCTCATTAGGGGATGACAGGACACACCAGGGGATGGCGTTTACTGGCTCTGGAGTCAGAATGACCTGGGTTCAGGTTCGAGCTCTGTGGTCTTAGGGAAGTTATGAAACCTCTCTGGGGCTCGGTTTCTTCATCTATAAAATGAGGATGACACCAGTGCCTACCTCACAGCTGTTAGATGGTTTGAATGCCAGTGTATAGGTGAAGAACCTTGCCATTTTCTGGCGTTTGAAGGGTGCTTAATAACGGTAGTTGTTATTGTTAGCTATGCCTGGATGATCACAGTTTTCCACTACTACTGCCTAGGACTCCCAGGATCCCCAGAAGGCAAGATCAGGCCCCAAGGACTGTCCCATCAGTCCCCCCACCCCTCCCCATCCCAGGCCTCAGCCATCCTCAGGACGAGCAGCTCCAGGACAAAGAGAAACCTGGGCTCCAACAGCCGCCTCAAACGCTTGTTGTTGCTGCTTAGTCGCTAAGTCATATCCAACTCTGCAACCCCATGGCCTGTAGCCGCCAGGCTCCTCTGTCCATGGGGTTTTCCAGGCAAGAATACGGCAGTGCGTTGCCATCTCCTTCTCCAGGGGATCTTCCTGACCCAGGGATCGAACCCGGGTCTCCTGCATTGGCAGGCGGATTCTTTACCACCTGAGCCACCAGGGAAAGTGTGTTAGTCGGTCAGTCGTGTCCGACTCTTTGTGACCCCATGGACTATAGGCTGCCAGGCTCCTCTGTCTGTGGGATTTCCCAGGCAAGGATACCGGAAGCCCCACCTCAAATGCAGAGCCCAGAAAAACAAGCACTTCAGAGACCAGCTTCATTTTAAACTTCTAAATTACAGAGTTCCTGACCTGGAAAAAGTCTCCAGGCAGCCAGCAGTCTACTGTTCTGCTTCTGATTATTAAATTGCCCTAGAAAAAGAGACTTACTTGCTCATCTCCACAATCTCCCTAGAACCCCAAATATCCACGTCATTGATTATTGATGACTGTCTGGCAGTGAGCACTGTGTTGCAGAGGATTCTGAGGTTCCGGCTTACCTGAGCCGGCAAGAACATAGTGATCAGTTAGTGATATCTGCCATGGGCACAGGAGGGGAAGCGTCAGTACACCTCCCGTCATCCCCACTCTGCGTCTCCCTCGACTGCGGACTCCCAGAAAGTGAAGGCTGAGCCTTGTTTAACTCTGTGTCCTGCCGGGTGTTCAGCACAGTCCTAGCCCAGAGTAGGAATTCAGTGGCTGTCTGTTCTTAGAACGCTTAGAGCTTGAAAATTCTCCTTGGGTTCTAGCTAAAGTATGTTTTGCTGTAGTAGAAGCCTGTTCCGGGTGGAATACAGAGGGAACCAGCCAAGGTGCCCTCTGGGCTTGTTGTACTCATCCCAACCCCGATCCTCCTGCCCCTTGCCCTGCACTCTGGGGGCAGATTCTTACCGGGGAGGTGGAGTTGGGGGAGCCAGGGGGTAAGGCCTGTCCAACACGTGCATGTGGTAGGCAGGTGGGGAGTACACAGGTGGGGGCTCCTCGTCAGAGCTATCGGGTTCCAAGGTCCTCTCCAAAATCTGCATCAGAGACAACAAAGAAAGAAATATTAACAACCCTTCCTTGAACTGAAATAACATGTAGACAAAAAATCAAGCGTGGGCGAGGATGTGTAGTCAGGGAACTCCACTACTGCTGGTGGGAGTGGAAAGTGATGCAACCACCACTCTGCACAACTGTCTGGGTTCCTGCACTGGCGCCCAGCACATGGGCTACCTCTGAGTCTACTATTCCAACACGCACAGCAGACGTGAATGCACACGTCCCCAGAGGAATGCTCAGAGCCATCCAAGTAAGGTTCAAAACCAGGCAAAACAACTTCACACAGACTGCAGGTGGAGCAGTGTGACCTCTGGGGATGGGGAGGCGGAGAAGGGGCATAAGGGGGATTCCAGGCTCTGCGGATGCTTCTTGACCCGGATGCTGATGAACCTTCACTGAGCTGCCCACTTGTGCCTTGTGAATGCTTCTGTTCACGTGTTACTTTTGGTAAATAGCTTTAACATCATTCCTATCCTTTCAAAGAATTTCCACATCAATTAACTCACCTTAAGCTCAAACAACTTGGCAAAGTAAGTAATGGATCATCACCCCCATTTTACAGATGAGGAAACTGAGGCACAGGCTGACTGATGAACACGGCAAAAGCTGCACGCTGTTTCTAGAACTGAGTCTCTAACTTGGATGTGGTGTCTACAGCAGGAGTCTCTCCTTCGCACACAATGCCGGCACGCCCAGGTTGGATTCTCAGGGCAGAGAACAGCAAAATGAGGGACCAGGCCCTTCCTCATGGACTCCTCTCCTCATCCAGGAGCCAGAGAAAGGGGGCAAGAGAGGCCAAAGGCTGGGCAAAGGCCAGGCTTCCTGCTGCATGGGCTGCTCTGAACCCTTGCCCAGCGCAGTCTGGAGCAGCAGGAAGCCACCAACCTGGAGAGCCCAGGTCACACAGTTCCCACCCGAGCCCTTCCCCAGCTCTGTGTCTATCTCACCTCCGAGACCAAAGGACACATGAAGGGCTCAGAGGCTGTCAACTGGCCCGAAATCTGAATCCTAAGTGAGTCTGCCGAAGTCACCACTAAGACGCCTCTGCACGTCCCTGCCCACGCCCAGCCACTCTTGGGCACCCAGTCTCAACAGGGACACCACAGCAGGTGGGAGGGTGGGTGAGCAAGCAAGCATGCATGCACACATGCACACACTGCCTCGTGTTTCAGAAGGCGTCTGTGCTCACCACCGTCCCACCATTGTACACACGCTGCCATGCTTTGTACACATCCAGCCAGCCTGACCCAAGGAGGCCTCCTGCTCTGGAATGCACTAACGTTCTTTCCTTTGAAGCGGAAAGTATTTAAACAGATGCTTTTGCATTAAAAAAAAAAAAAAGACAGTAGCTGTCTTTCGGGCCACTGCTCTCCTTAGCCAGAATTTCCACACGAAAAGGCGAGCGAGCCAGAGAGCACCGTAAGATCCAGTCCTGCTCCTTGGCTCACCCCGACTCTAAGGGACGGAGCTCCAAGCTGGGCCCACAGGCCAAGCCCACGGCTGCCCCTCGGCGGCCAGCCTGGCCCCACTGAAGCCGCTCTGAGTCAGACGAGTGAGGAGGGGCGGGTTCCGAAGGAGCTGCTCCCAGAGGGAAGCTGCTGGGGGTCCCTCTGACTGAGGCCCGTAGCAGTTGCCCTGCAGGCCTCCGCAGCCCGCCGCACAGGAGAGGGCAGTGAGGCCTTTCTCCTCAGCCGCTCCTGCCCCTTAGCACGGCCTCCAGGGCCTCCAAGAACCAGACGCCCATCAGAGGCTCTTGGAGCAGGATGAAGCAAGAAGGCAGACAGCAGGCCAGGCACACTCCGGAAAAGGCTGAGCCCCAGTCTTCGGGGAGAAGTAACCCCAGTCGTGTTTCTGGCCTCCCCTTTCCTCCGCAACTCCACGAGAGCCACAGTAAGGCTGTCCTTCTGGCTCTAAAGGTGAAGCTTCTGGTTCCGTGGCCTCCCGGCTTATCCCCGTGTGGGTGATGGATGCCTGCCAGGTGCTCTGGGGGCCAAGGTCCAGGCCATTTATCTGACGGGAGACATTTCTCTGTGGCGAGGATACCCCCAGGCCAGCCCACCATTCATCAGCCCCCAGAGAGGGGGCTTTTTCCAGTCAGCAGTTATTGTCAGCCCAGCTGCTGCTCATAAATTTTCCGCAGCACTTTCCGCTGGCTCAGGAACTGCCTGCCGACGGGCCCACGCAGAGCTCCAAAGATGAGGGCTGGGGAAACAGCCAAGGGGGCTGCTGAGAAGGGGCTCCATCTGGAAAGCCAGATACTTGGAAAAACAGAAGCACACGCAGCACAGGCCTATCAAGGGCATCAGGGGAGTTTTACAGAGGGTCACAGGGCCGTGGGTGCCATGAATAAGGGGGGAGACACAATCCTACCTGCCAGACAGTCAGGACAAATGAGACTGTGGAAGGGGTCAGTGTTTGCAGAGAACTCTCCTTCCAGCTCACAATTAAAGGTGGCATCTGCCGATGCACACACACACACCTCCTCCTCGCAAAGAGGACCCACTGGCTGATCCAAGCAGAGCCAAGGTGTACTCTCCCAGGAAAAGAGACCAAAGAAAGCTGTGCAAACACAGCAGCAACACTGAGTCATTCAACAAACTCCCCAAGCGCCTGCTATGTACGGTGACTGTCCTGGGTGCTGCGGGTGACAGAGGGATGAGCCAGATGTCACTGCCCACAGAGCTTCTCCTCCACCCAGGCAGCACCCCGATAGGAGGAAGAGCGAGGAGGCTCTGCCCGGCAGGATGGCTCTGATTAACGGAGAATGGCCACATGTAGGGCTGTGTTCAGAAGGCCCCTCAGGCCACACCAGGGTCTAGGTTTCTCACTGTAAACGGGGTAATAACCAGGCAACCTCAAGAAGTGTGTGAAGACTCGAAGTGATGATATACCTAAAGCATATAGCATGGTGCCTGGCCCAGGCTGGGACTCAGAGAAGAGCGGAGCTGAATCCAATCAGCTGGGTCGTTCCCTCTTGGAACGGAACGTTCCTGGAACTATGGCTATATGTGCCAAGTGACTGCAGGCAGTTACCCTCTGCTGAAAGGCTCCGGATGCCCCTTCTCAGCCCAGGACTGCAGGGCCTACCAAGGGTCGGAGGCCACATGTGAACTCTTGGAGGGGTCACGGAGGCCTGGCCACACCCAGCAGGTGGGCCAAGGTGGTGGGTGGGTCCCTTCTCCCCCAGCCACCTTCCTGGAGAAGGGAAACAACTGCTTGAGCATCCCTCATGCCTCGGTCAAAGGAACTGAACTCTCGAGTCTGACGTGTCACCTGTCTCCCGTGGTTCCCGCTACTCTAGAACATTCTCCCTTCTCTCTCAGCCGCAAGGCCTCCTGCTCTCTGCCCAATCGAGGAGCCAGTTGTCCCGCTGCCAGCTCCTAAGGACTCCTGCTCTATTCCGCCTCTGCACAAGCTGTTCCTCCCGCACACCTTTCCCTCTTCTTTACCCTTCCTCTGGGCGGCCATTTCTTCCTCTGCTGCTTCCGCTCTCCCCATCTGAGCTCTCACTTCTGTGGCCTGCCACTGCCGCATCTCAGCCTCTAGTCCGCCTGGGACTGTGAACTCTGATGAGGGCAGAAACTCTGCACCGGCCTAAGTGGATGCCCCAAGACTCCAACATGCAGACCACACAATGCCAGCCTGGAGAGGGGATTCTTCTCTTGGGGTGGCACCCACGTGTCTACATTTTGAACAAGCTCCTTGACTCTGATGACCCCTGACCGAGGGGCTAGCAAATGCCTGGCACAGCCCTGAGAAGGCGCTCAGTGTTTGCTGAGCGACTGCCTGATTTTTGCCCGGAAACCAAGGCCACTGGGCTGACTTGGGTACCAGTTTCCCCAGGTGGAACCCAGACAGGAGTATAACTCAAGTCCTCTAAAAGGTTCAAACTAGTTGCTTTAGCTCCTGCTGAAGGATCGATTGGGGCCGCGCCCCTACCTCTGGGGGTATGCTGTCCTCCGAGTCGGAGCTGTCTTCGTAGACGCCGCCCCCGCCCGCCTCCAGGTTCATCTGCAGCAGCTGGTCGATGGTGGCGTCCACGGCGCCGCTGTTGGCGCGCAGCACGCACTCGATGATGTCGTAGTCCATGTTGGGGAACATGGTCGTGAAGTCGTCCATGGCCTGGTTGAACTCGAGGCGGCGCACCTGGCGGGCCGGCCGGCTGTTGTTGAGCTCCTGCGAGGCGGCCGCTCCGGCCCCGGCCCCGCGCGCGCCCGCCGCGCCCCCGCCGCCGCTGCTCCGGCGGAACAGGCTGGTCATCTTGCCGAGTCGCTGGGGAAGAATGTTTCCCGCCGGCGCCGAGCCCCTTCCCCCGGGTCCCTGCGCCGTGGCTGCTGGGAAGCTCAGGCCCGAGCCGGGCGGGATCCCCGGATCAGAAGACTGGGGCGCGGCATCCGTAGGGGGCTGGCGGCTCGGTCATCCACAGCCGGGGAGCATCCTGGGGCCGGCTCCACGGACCATCCCACCTGAAACGGAGGGACACAGAGTCAGCGGGAACGCAACCCACTCCAGCTCCGGGTGGTAAACAAGGCGGTTAGGGCGATTCCCCACCCCAGGGCCAAGCCCTCCGGAGAACTGCTTCTTTCTACTTTCTCTCCACCTATGGTAGTTACACAGCTATAGCTCTCTCCTAATTAACAAGGGCTTACATCCTACAGATTTCCCTGCTGGTTAACTCATGACACCACTATGAGGTGGGTGCTTGGATCCCCCTTATGCAGATGGGAAAACTGAGGCAGACCTGAGCAAGTGGAGGAGGTGGGGATTTGAAGCCAGGACTGTGGCCCCGAGGGGCTTCCCTGGTGGTTCAGATGGTAAACAATCTGCCTGCAATGCCAGAGACGAGTGTTCAATCCCCAGACTGGGAAGATCCCCTGGAGAAGGGAATGGCAACCCACTCCAGTATCCTTGCCTGGAGAATTCCATGGACAGAGGAGCCTGGCGGGCTGCAGTCCATGGGGTCACAAAGAGTCGGATACAACTGAGCGACTCACACATTCACTTTTACTTCTTTCTGTGGCCCCTCAGCCGCTGGTCTCAACTGTTACACACACTGCCCAGCACTCGCGGGGACGTGATTGGGGCACGTGGCTTTTGCACACCCGCTCTGGTCTCCAGCCCCATCCAGTCTCTGCTTGCCTCACCTCCCACCCTCAGCGCCCCACCATTCTACCTCCCATTTTGCACAGACCTCTGCAAAACCGCAAAGAATACTGGGCAGCCCACTCAGAACCAGGGTGTCAATCACTATCAAGGTCACATTTGTGTTAGTGCCATCAACTGAGTGTTCAATGTGTCTAAAACCATCAAGCTCTGACTTTTCTCAGGCTTATCCCAGAATGTACAGTAATTTTGCTAATTGTAGAAAAATGCCAGCTTTA
Source organism: Oryx dammah (assembly GCF_014754425.2). NCBI lineage: Eukaryota > Metazoa > Chordata > Mammalia > Artiodactyla > Bovidae > Oryx > Oryx dammah. The sequence goes on along the minus strand of NW_024070192.1, from coordinate 53,383,798 downwards.
TTTTAAGGGACTGTTGCATCAAAGGATATTCCTAAGACTTCTCTAATGTTAGGTCATGATCCTAACAGCTGATAGATACACGCCAGTGTGAGCAAAACAGTGTGAGGTTCTTCCTTGCCGTGATCTCGACAGTTAAGTGATAATGGAAAGAAAACTAGACCAGAGGGTGTGGAAGGGGCAGTGGAAGTGCCCTCCCTCACCCCAAGGTCAGAAGACCCATCGCTGCCACTGGCTCCTTCCGTCCCTATAGGTCAGTCCTCTCACAGGTAAAATGGGACTTCATACTGGCCCCCTAGCCCTTCCAGTGCCACCGTGCTGAGATTTTTACGTCTTTCAGATCTCCACCTCCTCCAAGGGACGTGGAAATTGTCTCAGTCTCCTGTTCTGGGACTTGCTGGGTGGGTGTCTGCCTAGTCCCAGGGAGGCGGGCTGTTTTCAAATCTAGAAGCACATGGGCCCCAAGCAGCCTCCGGACACTATGTTACAGAACTATCATTGCCTCCCACCCGCAGAGAAAACCAGTTAATACTTTATATTTGGGCTTCCCTGGTGGCTCAGCGGTAAAGAATGTGGGTTCGATCCCTGGGTTGGGAAGATTCCCTGGAGGAGGGCATGGCAACCCACTCCAGTGTTTTTGCCTGGAAAATTCCATGGACAGAGGAGCCAGGTGGGCTACAGCTCATGGACTGAAGAGTCGGACATGACTGAAGCCACTGAGAAGAGCACAGCACATACCTACATCTAGATACTTTTTTCCACGCATATACTACCATATGCATGAATTCATTTTACTCGTGATCAAGCCATAAATTCTACTATGCAACTTGTTTTTTTCCACTTAATGATTGTAGCCATCTTCTTATGTCAGAACACAGAGATCTACTTCATGATTTTCAATGCCTGAGTAGGATTCTGATGACTGGGTTAAGTATGATTTATTATCCAGCCTCCTCCACCCCATCTCTTGCCTAGATGAGTGAGTCACAGCTCAGAGAGGCCAAAGCTATCTCACAAGGAAGCGCAGAGGAGTGACCTCAAATGGCCAGTCCAAGAAATCTGTTGTGAGAATGAACACAGGAAGGAAGGCCTCCCACGGCCAGCTCCAGACACCCCAGTGCCCGCAGCCACGCCTCCCATCACCCCTGACACACCGGAAGGTCAGGGGACGCTGCCAAAATGTCCTCCAAAGTGGGGCTCTACCCTGGTGGCTGCCTCTGTCCTGGGTTCTGGAAACATGCCCTGAGGCCTCCAACTAGGACCTGAGGGCCAGGAGGCCCCGGAAGCCAGTGCCCTGGGGGCCTGGGTGGCAGACAAGGACTGCCAGTCTCCTGTCATCAGACATAGGGGTCAGTGCCTGATGCTGTGGCCTCTGGAGCAAAGCCACCTTCAGCCTCCCCCTCGAGTAATCTGCAGGAGACTGAGGGACGCAGTTCTCACATTGCCAAGAGGCAGTACCTTGGGGAAAGAGGCCAGGACCTGATCCACCCTGAAAGAGGAAGAAGGGAGATGATGGGAACCACGTTTTCCCCATTAGCAGCCCTCTTGACAGGTGCCTTGGCTTCTGGGCCTCAGTGTCGGGAAGCCCCCATGAGGCATTCTCGCCCTCCTACCATTTACGCAAGTCCCCCGATTCAGCCCCTGGCTGCACGCCTCCTCTCTGCCACTCTAGCTGCAGGACCTCGTCCATGCACCCTCTCCTCTCTGTGTCCAGGACCTCACCTATATGAATGGGGCTTCAATGAGAATTAACAGGATAATCCTGAGCATGCTGCCCGGAACGTGGTTAGCTGCGTCACTGTCGTTGCTACGGCCCTAGAAGGCTGGCGCAGAGCCAGGGGCGGTTGGCATCCCAGCCAAGTGATCCCAGAGCTGATGGGGTAGGGGCTTCTAGGGGAGCCTTCCCCTGCATCTGGGTATCAACCCCGAGAATTCTGTCAGCCCTCAGGAAGGTGATCCCGATCCTCACAGCCCTGCAGGAGGCTGGCTTCCCTGGGCAGCTGGAGACCCCACAGCCCCGGTGGCCACTTCCACTTACCCCCAGTGCAAAGCCTTGAAAAAGAGCATTTCTGCGTGTCTGCCCTGACATGTAAACAAGCTGGCAACTCAGCCAGCCCCATAGGCTGCTGCACATTACAGATGAAGAGATGAGACCTGAGACCAGAGGAGGTGCCCAAGACACAGTGCAAGGAATGGCAAGGCCTCAACTTTTCCATCAAAGGGTGTTTCCGTGGATGAGGAGAAGGTGGCTCCGAAACATAATGGAAAACACAGGGAAACAGGATGTGAGGTGCAGAAATGCCATTTTCACAGGACTCTGCAAGGACCCACAGACTCTCCAAACCAGGATGCCTTTAATTAACACAGGCGAGGATGTGAGAGCTCCCGCTTCTCAGGGCACCACCCCCCACCCCCCACCCCTCACTGAGCTTAAATGCAGAAGCTGAGGTCAGGACTGAAGCTTGGCCAGCGTGGCTGGCAGCAAGGAGAAGGACTGTCCTTGGGTCAGAGTCATCCATGCCAGGCTGCCGTCTGCAACCAGCACAGCTGAAATGAAAAGCCACTTAGGACACATGGAAAAATTAAGGCAGAAGACAGGGTTACCTGCTCCTGCCAGTGCTTTCACGTGAAATCTTTTACAACTCCAGAGACAGATCTGATCATCCCCATCTCATAGCTATGGAAACCAATTCAGAGAAGTCAGGTAACTTGTACAAAGTCACACAGCCAGCAAGTAAAGAGGCCAAAATTAGGCACCCACTTCCTAAGAGCCCAAAACGCCAAGTCAGCTTGCAAGTCTAGGAGCCCTGGAGCCTCAAAAAGGCTCAGGAGACTGGGCCCAGCCAGGCTGCCATTCCACAGAGGAAACGGGATCCAGACAGCTCTGGAGTGGGTGGTGGGTGGGCAGGGAGGGGGTCTGCTGGCCCCACCCCAGAACCAGCTCCGTGACCTTGAGGAAATCACTCCTCCACCTCTCTGAATCCTGGCTACGGGGCACTGGCAGGGAAACAGAGGGAAATAACCTCTGACTGCTGAAAAAGGAAGTGAGTCAAACCTGCCAAGCCCGTTAGACACCTTGGAGGCCAGCTCAAAAGCTCGCCTGAACTCACAGCTTGTGAGCAACCTGGGGACTGGGAGGCAGAACCCCACACCTGTCCTCCCCCAGGCCCTGGGGAGCCAGGCTGTCCAGCCTCCCCGGAGAGGAACCCAGGCCTGGCAAGGGCGGCAGACGGCCAAGCTTCCCTCCAAGCCTGTGCAGACAGCCAAGGCCTGAGTCACTCCAGGCCTGGCCCAGGGAGGTGGGCCAGCTGCCCGAGAGTCATTCTCCTGACTTCGCCCAAGGTCATCCCAGTGACTCTCCTGCAGGGCCAGGTAGGGTCCACATTGGGGAGGGGAGAGTCCAGGAGCCGGAATCCTGGTCCCAGTTCTGCCTGGTCCTGGAAAGGCTGTGTGACTTCGAGAAATCAGTTCACTTCTCTAAACCTCAGCTTCCTCGTGTGTCAACGTTGAGCTAACACCTACATGGAAGGGGCGTTGTGATAAAATTTACACGGGTAACTGAGCATACGAAGCGCCTGACAAGGCAGGACGCTGTGACCTCTGGCCCAGGTCGTGGCCCTTTTCCAGCGCTGCACTTACACCCTGAGTGATCTTATCTAGTCCCACATCATTAAATACTATCTATATGCCAAACTGGAAAAGTCCCTGATGCTGGGAAAGATTGAGGGCAGAAGACGAGGGCGTCAGAGGATGAGATGGCCGGATGGCATCACCAATGCAATGGACATGAACCTGGGCAAACTCTGAGAGATGGCAGGGGACAGGGAGGCCTGGCCTAGCTGCGGTCCCTGGGGTCGCAGAATTGGACACGACTGAGCGACTGAACAACATGCCGAATGTTGCCTCCCAAGTTTCTCTTGCTGTGAAGTCTCCCAGGAACACACCCTTCAACCCCACACCTGCATGGCCGACCTGCTGCCTCCACACAGATGTCCAACAGCATCTCCAACATAACTCATCAAGTGGACAGTAAAGACGGGAAGGAAAGAAGTTGGGAGTGCAGCAACTGGGGTTCTCCTCCCGTCTTCCTCCCCCCGCTCATCACAATGGTGGAGGGCGGGGTGCTTCATTTCCAAAGCCCGTTCTCTTCCACGTTTTCATTTAGTGCTCACAGCAAACCCATCACTTACACAGGGTGTGCGGTATTGCCCCACCTCACGGACGAAGCGACCGAGGCCAAGGCAGCCCCGAGACACAGTTCAGGTACCTGCGCCCCTACCACTTGACCTGAGGGCCTCCTCCCTGGCACACCAGGCAGATGGCACGCCGGTCTTCTTTCCAAGCCAACGACAGTTCTGGAGGGCAGGAGATGGACCCCCCTCCAAGAGCTGAATTGAAATTCTACTGCCTCCTGGGCGGGCCAGGACTCAACCCCAAAAGGCGGCGGTTGGCACAGGAGGTGCGGGGCTGGGAAGCCAGAGGCCCCCGTGGCAAGCATTGCTCTGCATCACCCCCGACCCCCCACCGATTCTTCTGTCATTCAGGAGCAACTACCTGAGGCCAGCCGTGTCCCTGCACGCCCCCAGCTCTCTTCTCTGAAAACCCCCAGGGCCGAGGGACAGGCCAGATCTTGTGATCTGTCTGAGCTGCTGTGATCGCAGCCGTCAGAGGGACGCACTGTCCCTTCTTGCCTAATAAGATCTGGGCCCAGCCCAATGGCCCCGCCGTGCCAGGCCACTAGGTGGTGTCCGAGGGCTCAGGCCACAGCTGCTCCCAGGAAAGGAAACGCTGAGCGGCTTCTCCCCAGGGACCAGAGGATCAGCTCCACCCCCACTCTCTCATGATTAAAGGAGATGGGAGCCCCCCACCGCCCCAGGGGTCTCAGAATACAAGGCGGGGAGGATTTCAGGCCAATTTATTCTCAAGGTGGGAAAGACAAGGTACACATGCTGCTCACTTCTACCTGGCATCCAGGGCAGACATCACTAATCCATCGAGGCACTGTCCTCTGCTACCCGCACGGCCTCAGGAGCCTGTTCATCCCGGCGCTCTGGACAAGCCCCCACCGAGTGATTAGAACTGGCTTGCAAGGTACACCCTGCTTACCAGCCGTTCCATTTCCCGTATGAGAAGACCAGGCCCAGGCTTATTTTGTCTCATTAGGAATCCAGGCTGCAAAGGCCAGCAGGGCCGGAATGAGGTCATATGACCCCTGGGGTGCTTGTGTAACCGTGGCCAAGTCCTGGGGAAACCTCAAGTGGGAGACGGCTGCGTTCACAGAGGGACCGCTGGGCCCAGGGCATCTGTGCAATTGCCACCTCGGACGTGGTGGGGGCAGGGTGCAGGGAAGTCTGCCCGAGCTTCTTGGCTTCTGAGCTGGAGAGGCCCCAAAGGGGGAGAAAGGAAAGGTGGGGACAAGAGACAGAGGGAGGCTGTCAGGGGCTCTGTGTGTGCGTGTTCGAGTGTGTATGTGTGTGTGAGTGCCCGGCGCAGGGCGGGGGGACGGGGGGTGGGGTGGCAGCCCCAACAGAGGCTCCTTGTCCTCCGGCCGCGTACAGGCTTGTTTTCTTCCCAAGCTATTAATGTCATTGCAGCTTCAAAAGCCGGGTGACCTTTAAATGCCGAGCGTCCTGCTCCCGCCCAAGGCGCGGAAACAGCTTAATGGAAACTCAAACGGCCCCAGCTGCTGGGCCCGCAACAAAGCCAGCCTCTTTCCCGAGGCTCGCTGAGCTGCTGGGGAGCCACACCTGTGCCCACTCCCAGGGGAGGGGGTATCAGGAAAGGGCAGGGGGGACCCTCGGGCACAGCCATTGGGAAACAGAGGCCCGGCTGGACCTGAGCAGAAGAGGTGGGGGAAGAAGGGGAGAGACAGACTCAGTTCTGCCATGCCTGGCTGTGTGACCTCGGGTTAGCCACTTACCTCTCTGGGCCATCCCCCACCATTCAGTCCAATCTAAGACTGGGGCAGAAAAAAAATATATATATATCTGCCTCCCCCGCAAAATATCTTTTAAAAATCTATAGGAGGGGCTTCCCTAGTGGTCCAGTGGTTAAGAGTCTGCCTTGAAATGCAGGGGACACTGGTTCCATCCCTGGTCTGGGAAGATCCTACATGCCAAGGGGCCACTAAGCCCATGGCCACAACTACTCAAACGTGCGGCGCACCTAGAGCCTATGTCCGAAAGCAAGGAAGTCACAAGAAGCCTGAGCACTGCCATGAGGAGCGGCCGGATGGCCGCAACTAGAGAAAGCCCGTGTCCGAAACCAAGGAAGTCACGAGAGGCCCGAGCACCGCCGTGAGGAGCGGCCGGACAGCTGCAACTAGAGAAAGCCCGTGTGCAGCAGCGAAGACCCAGAACAGCCAAAAACAACTAACCAAATAAATAAAACTTTAAAGAAATCTCTGCAAGAAAAAAAATGAGGGTGAGACGTTTCAAAGGACTTGAATAAAATCCCTCCCCTATGAAAGGATTGGCCCCAGAGCCTCAGTTCTAAGGACACCATTGTTCATGTCTGTTCCTGAGGCCCAAAGATTGGGCTTGGCCACTGTCAAAGGGCCAAGAAGTCAACTCTGCCTTCCAGTTGAAAAGACTCAAGACGAAGCACCCCCGGGCATGAGTGACCTGTCATTTGCTTGGCTCATCTTGGTAGAATGATGGTAGTAACAGCAACGATAACATAGCACTTACGACTTGCTTCTTTATGCGCCAAACACACTCCAAGGGCCTTATGCAAGCTAATGACTTTTCATCCCCTCTACAGCCCTAAAAGGTACATGTTACCAATGCTATTTCTACTTTATAGAGAGAAAAGTGAGGCACAGAGGAGCTTGCTTAAGGTCACACAGCCGAGTGGCCAAAATGACGTCTGAACCCAGGAGATCTGACTCCAGATCTGACAATCTCACACTGTCAGGCCTGACCGCCCTCTACATTCCCAGAGCTGCGCACAGGGCCAGGCCCCCGCCCCCGGCAAAAACTCAGCAAGTGTGTGAACTGAGTGGAGTCCTCATGGGGCTGAGTTGCCCCTTGCGCTCCTGTCCAGGCGAGAAGGAAGGAGGAAGGAGTCTGCAGGCAAAGCTTACCAGAGGAGAGAGAACCACGGCAATTTCCTTACATAAACCTTTTTCCCACTCTGCCAAGGTTGTCCGTTGCCTGGGCAACCAAATGCTTTCCATCTCCACCTGACCTGGCCGGGACTATTTCCATAACAGTCCCTCTCTCCATCAACAAACGCCATCAGCTCAGCCAAGACACTCAACCCAGGTGCCGAGGAGGAGAGGAGATCAGCCCTCAGTGGACAGAGGGGAGGCTGCTCCCCAGGGGCCCTGCCCAGGGGTTGCAGCCTCGGGGAGCCCCTGTGGGCTGGCAGGAATGTGTCTATGCCTGGGACCAACTGCAGTGGCCCAAGCTGGGAGAAAGGGGCACTGGCAGCCAGTTCAGGTGCAAGGTGGTGAGGCTGGGCTGGCTCCAGGCGTGAGCTCACGCTGGCCCGGGGCCAGCTCCTCGGGAACGAGCTCCCCTTCAGGCAGGAGAAGGCCCCTCCGCAGGCTGGGCCTGCAAGGGCTGGGGCTGAGCCCCGAGGTCTGGGCGGGAACGAGAGATGCCTCTGGGCCCCTGGGACAGGTGATCGGTCAGTGATGCCACACAATTCAGGATCTGCACGTGCCAAGGAGCCAATATCAGGGAGGGGCGCTCAGAGCAGCGGAGGGCCCTCCTCCCCACACTGACACACACTTCGCCTCCCTCCCCCACTGACCCATGAATTCCATTTCTATGGGATTCGCATAACATACTTAATGGAACACCATAAGGCTTCCTTCATAGCTCAGTCAGTAAAGAATCCGCCTGCAGCGCAGGAGACCTGGGTTTGATTCCTGGGTCAGGAAGATCCCCTGGAGAAGGAAATGGAAACCCACTCCAGTATTCTTGCCTGGAGAATTCCCCTGGACAGAGGAGCCCAGCAGGCTACAGTCCATGGAATTGCGAGAGTCAGACACAGCTTATCGACTAAAGCACCACCACTACCATACGATGGTAAACAAAAATGAGGTACCTCTGTGCCCAGTGCTTAGGGGAACAAGGCAAGGTACAGGGCAGTGAGTGTATTCTCTGTCCTCTACGGCCTTATGGCATGTGTATGTCTACACATGGGCTCCCACGTGGCCCTGGTGGTAAAGAAAGCATTAGTCGCTCAGTCATGTCTGAATCTTTGTGACTCCAAGGACTGTAGCCCACCAGGCTCTGCTGTCCATGGGATTCTCCAGGCAAGAATACCGCAGCAGGGTCCCATTTCCTTCTCCAGGGGATCTTCCTAACTTAGGGATAGAACTCAGGTCTCCTGCATTGCAGGCAGACTCTTTACCATCTGAGCCACCCCGCCTGCAATGCAGGAGACCCAGGTTTGATCCCCAGTATTCTTACCTGGAGAATCCCATGGACAGAGGAGCCTGGCGGGCTACAGTGTCGCAAAGAGTCCGACATGACTGAAGTGACTTAGCACGCACGCGTGTCTGTACATATGGAGAGGGTGAGGGAGTGGGCTCCAAAAGAAATTCTTAAGAAATCGATAACATGGGTTTTCACTAGGGAGAATTAGGTCACGAGAGATAGATCAAGGAAACTTTTCTCTGTAAATCCTTTTGCATCTTTCAAATTTTTATTCATGCTCATTGATTTAAAAGTAAAATAGGCAGAGGGCTTCCCTGGTGCCTCTGTATTGAAGAGTCCCCGACGCGGGGGCCACAAGTTTGATCCCTGGTCTGTCCAGGAGGATCCCACATCCAAGGGACAGCTAGGCGCCTGCTTCATAACTACTGAGCCAGTGCTCTTAAAGCCCCAGAGCTGCAACTACCGAGCCCATGCACCGCAATTACTAAACCCCATTTGCCTAGAGCCCGCGCTCTGCAACAAGAGAAGCCACTGCAGGGAGAAGCCAGTGCACTGCAACCAGAGAGTTGCCCCCACTCGCCGCAACTAGAGAAAGCCTGCATGCAGAAACGAAGACCCAGCACAGCCGTAAACCACAGATAAGTAAAATAAGCAAATAGAGTATCAAAGTGACAGCACTGCGGTGATTCTCTCTGTTCCTTTTTCATATACGTATTGTCTGCAATGGACATGACTTACTTTTTAATAATAGCTATGGTAAATATCTGTGAATACTTACTACTGCCACTTTCTAAGCACGTGGCATGCATGGTCTTATCAAAGTCCCACAGTAAAGCAATTATTATACTCATTGTACAGACAAGCTGAGACTGTGTGCTGTGCTAAGTCATTTCAGTCATGTCTGAGTCTGTGACCCCCTGCACTGTAGCCCACCAGGCTCCTCTGTCCATGGGATTCTCCAGGCAAGAATCTGGAGCGGGTGGCCATGCCCTCCTCCAGGGCATCTTCCCAACCCAGGGGTCGAATTGCCATCATTTACATCTCCTGTGCTGGCAGGCAGGGTCTTTACCACTAATGCTACCTGGGAAGCCCAAATGAAGACTGGAGAGTTTAAATAACTTACGTGGCGTCAGAGGCAGTGACAGAGCCAAAATGTGAATCCAAACACTCTGTCCCCAGAGTCCGTGCTCTTCTGAACCCCCGCCCTACACTGTTCTCTGATTTGAAAACCTAAACCAAACAAACACTGAATGATGATAGGGAAAACATCTTAAGAAAAAAGCAAACCACGGAGCCTCCAGGGCTTTAAAACTTTTGTAATCCTCCACATCCCAACCCAGTCCTTCCTGCCCGGACTTTCTGGGCAAGCCCCCCCGAGTCCTGCCTCGGTGGGAACCAGGCTGCTCCCACATGCTCCCCTGAGCCCCGCTTCCAGGTAAGGGCGCCGCCCACCTCCTGGTGAAGCTGCAGGGAGCAAAACGTTTCCCTCCGGGGCAAGGTGATGGCTGATGCTGCGGTCGCTTCAGAGGTCAGACCACAGTGTGGGCCCCCTTCCCGAGGGCAGCGCAAGGTGGGGTCTAGCCAGGAAGCTCCTCATGGAGGGAAAACCACACTCTGGTTTTTACTGGCCCTGAGTCTGGGGTAAGAGCGCAGCGGTTCAGGATAAGCTTCACCGTGGGGCTGAGCCCGGCTTCCACCCTGGTCCCTGCTGCCTGGGTGAGTGGCACTGCTCTGAGCACGTGTCTTCGCGTGTGGACTGGGGACACCTGTATCCCCTGATCCTGTGGGACATCGCGTGCACTCAGTCTCAGGGTGCATAAGAGGGTCTGTTTCCAGAGCCTGGCCTAGAAGTCAGACCTGGGGTCGTGATCCTGAATCTGGTTCTGATTGTGGGGGCGTGGAGCGTGCAGCAGAAGGCGGTACTCAGGGTTGGGGTGCTCTGGGAGCCCTGTGTGGAGCCTCCTGCTGCTGCTGGACGCAGGGTGGGTCTGATGGGGCCTGCCCCCCACAGAGGGCCTGGGCTGGGCAGCGGGGGACCTTCTCAGAAGTGCGCCTGGGCAGCCAAGGAATGCAGGCCGAGGGCAGGGGAACAGAGGCCTGGGGAGGGCCCAGCTTCAAAAGAGCAGGCAGCAGCCGCAGGGGGAGGCCCACGACCCCCCCAGAGGGCGGCGGACACCGTCAGGAATTCCCGCGGCCGGGGCAGATGGGATTGTTTAGAGCCATTACCAGACGGCTCCTCTCCCAGCCGCGGGCGGCCCCTCCCCTCGCCCCCACCCCCCTCGGCGGGGCGCCCAGAGGCCAGCTGCCGGCCGTCCCTGACCCACGCTGCTCCATGCCACGTACCCGCGGGCCCGCACATGTCCTCCAGAGATGCCAGGGTTAGGAAGGCAGGAAGAAAGGCCATGTTCTCCCTGCCAGATGGTGCGTGTGTGTGTGGGGGTGTGTGGGGGTGTGTGTGTGGGGGTGTGTGGGGTGTGTGTGTGTGTGTGTGTGTGTGTTTGAGCTCAGCGGCCACAGAGCTGGGATCTGAACTTAAAGGCCATGTTCTCCCTGCCAGATGGTGCGTGCGTGCCTGTGTTGACAGGGTGTGTGTGTCTGTGTGTGTGTGTGGGTGTGTGTGTGGGGGGGGTGTGTGTGTGTGTGTTGCCCAGGTCTGAGCTCAGCGGCCACAGAGCTGGGATCTGAACTCAGATCGTGGCCTCCTGGGTCAGCACTCTCTCCCTGTGTGTGTGTGCACCCAGCACACCAACATACAGCTCACACGCCTGAGTGTACTGCACACACCAGCTCCAGCAAAGCATTCACTGCTGAGAGGGTGCCACAACCGTGGGGCCACACTCCTTTAGATTTTCCCGAACTCTCCCCGCAGCCCAGGCACGCCATCCACTACCCTCTTCGCCCAACTCGGAAGCTGTTTTTCCAGCCATGCTGTCCTACACACACGCTAACATGCCCTGAGCGCATGCACCCTCAGCCTGCCCACATGGTCCCATGCTGCAAACCCCTCCCTTCCCCAGGCTGACAGCAGGGCCAGATGAGGCCCTCCTCTCTTCCCCAGCCATGCCCAGAACGGTTTGCACAGCATCAGGTGCACCGATGGTGAGGGGAGAGGTCGGGCTGACCTGCTCTGCAGCCAATCTGGTCAGAATAGAACAGGGAAGTGGCACACCCTGACCGAGGCAGCGGCTTTCTGGTTCCTTGCAGGACCGGCTCCTGGAAGGGAGTCCAGGCACGGACCTCAGCCCGCTGGGAGCTCTGGCCCTCGCACAGGCAGGGGCGGGGTCACAGAACCAGCCTTCTTTGCCTCAGAGAGCCTCAGTCTCCAGCTCCAGAAAATGGAGAGAAGTCTGACCCCACCCATCACTGAAACTTCCCAGAGATGCAAGGATGTGAGTGGGAGTGGGGGGCGGGAGAGGGGTGCCAGAGAAAGGCACCCCTATGCTAGGTACCACTATGACGGCTGCTCTGCAGAAGGGGGTGGCTGCATCCTGGGGACCCTGGGGCTGGAAGGACCTGTCCCCTTTCTGAAGCTGCAGAATTAGAATGCCTGTCCTCAGAGGAAGTCCCCAGCAGAAGCCCATGCTATGGAGACGTTAGGCAGAGGCCTGCCCTGCCTCCCTCCCCCAGCAGTTAGTGATGAGGGAACCTGCCATTTACCGAGTGCTGGGCTGGGATTCCGTGCCTCACGCTAATCCTCACAGTAATCTAATCCTGCGGACCATTACCTTCTACCACGATCAGACAATTTGCAGACAGGGACAAGGAGGCGCGTGTGGCCTAAAGGCTGTCCAGGGCCGCACCTATCCAGATGGCATGGCCTTCCAGGAGAGAGAGCGTGAGCCTGTCACGTCTTCTGACACACCAGTGACTTGCTGCCAGCTCTCAAGCCTGGGTTTACCCACAGCTGTGTGCATCCCCACTTGTTCCCTGCACTGCTACCGACCTGCTCACATGGCTCTGGGAAGCGCAAAGGTACTTCTCTTCCAGTCTAAGAAGCAAATGCTCTTTGCTTTAGAGCAACGTATCGCAGAGGATGGCGGAGACCACCTTCACCAGAGTCTTCTGAGCGGTTTGTGAAGATCACATATTCTCCACCTCACTGTTAAATCAGAATTTCTGAGGAGACAGCCTGGGAATCTGCATATTCACTAATGACCAGGAAAGTGTGAGGACCACTCCCTTACAGTTTGGAGCCCTGGATTCTGATCTCAGCTCCATCACGAACCAGCCAAGTGACCTTGCTTTCAGATTCCCGTCTGAAAAATGGGCATGGATCTCCAAGATCCCTTTCATTCTTGGCATCCTCCGTGTCTGCCCTGAGTCTCCAGATGGTCCACAGCTGTTTGAGCTGAGTTTCATGGACTGTTCAGTCCCTGGAGCCACCAACGTACACTGCAGGAACACATTAAAAAGAATTCCTGTCTGGCTGATTTAGGGAGATCTGCAAAAATACCTTCCTTACCTCTGGCTCCAAGCCCTAAACAAATGGCTTTTGGATGATCCAGTGCCACCTCCCTACTCCCCTGAATATCCATTTTCTTCATTCCAGCCTGAGTCAACCAGGATTCTGTAAACATTAGGTCCGCACACCTGGGCTTGATCAACAGTCGTCAAACAAAGGCTCTGCCAAATCACCCCACAAGCCCAAACTTGCAGCCGCTCTGTCCCTCCTGAGGAGCTGACAGCCGGAGATGCGTGGACCCTTCCTCCCAGCAGAGGATGGGCGTGAGGGCTGGGTGGGAGAGAGGGCACAGCCAGAATGGCCCCAGCCTACAGGTGGGTTGCATGTCAGCCAGACTTTTTAAAGGGTGCAAGGCAACACTGGGGCAAGTCCAGCAATCGCTGGGACCTTCCAAAAGCAGCTGGACATCCCCTAGTCCCATGGCTCCTCGATGCGCCCTGTGGAAACACCACGAGGTGTTCAGCCAGTGCTCAAGCACTGCTGGCTGGTGGCAAACACAACTGAGTCATCCTTCGAGGTTTATGAGTCCTTGACAGAGGAGCCATGGGGCGTATCAGACCTGCAGCCCACAGACACGGGATGATTTCAGATTCAAGCAACCTCTGTGTAGTGGGGAAACCCGTGTGCATGTGCAAACCAGAGAGGAAAGATTGACAGGCAAGGCAAGAGTGAAAACCCGGCTTCCCCAGTGGGAAACACCTGTGACTTGAAGCCCACAACTGCTGATCCCAGCCCTTAAAAACAGATCATTCTCTCACCCTGAATGCGCTGACTGCCCCCAAACGATGGTGCTTTTCACGTGCATGGCACTTGGCGGTTTCCAGGGCTGGGGGAGCCCTCTCCATTCGGCCAGGCTCTCGGCTGGGCCTGTGCCCGAGAGCAGGGGCTCACCTGGCACCGTGCTGGGCACTCCACCTCCACCACATCCTCACCACAACCTCACCAGGTAGGAGGTGTCACCCTGCGGACAACCTGCCCGAGCCCCACAGCCAGGAAGTGGTGAAGTCAGGATGCTACCCCACAACCCAGGTTCCCAAGCGCTCACCACACGGTCACCCTGCTTGTAACGGGGAGCCTTGCACGGGGCTAAGGGGGAAACGGGCTCCAGAAGGGCTAGGAACGTGGCGTCACCCTGGAGCAAGAGAGAAGCGCCAGGTGTACTGGTGGGGAGTGGGGAGACAGAAAACAAGCGGGGGACCCGCAACACCAATCTGAGCGGCACGGCCTGCCTGCCACAGGCGCCCCCGCCCGCAGGGGCCGAGGGCCGGCGGGGACACTGCCCTGCCCCGGCTCCCACACCCAGCAAGGGCCCCCTGTCTGGCTCTGGGCTCTTCAAGTTGGGTTTCCATCCCAACCACCCTGGGCAGCGTGAGTGAGTCAGGCTCGGGAGGAGGAAGTGGCCACGCTCGAAAATCATTAACATGCAGGGCTGAGATCTGGGCCTTTGTTCTTGAGCAAGGACTGTAGCATTTCACTTTCAGGAAGGAGCGGGGAGGGTGGGGCAGGCTCAGAATTGCACAACCAGAAGCACAGGCTCAGACACACAGAGGTCCCACGTGGAAAGTCTGCTGAGATGGCCCCGGCCCCTGTGGAAAACTACAAGCTGACCCACGGCCCTCAGACACGGCAGGTCCACACACAGAGCACAGGCTCATTCATTCCCTCGGCTTTTTCAATCAGAGAGGCCTTCCAGCGGGGGTGAAAGTGTTAGTCGCTCAGTCGTGTCTGACTCTCTGTGGCCCCATGGACTGCAGCCTGCCAGGCTCCTCCATCCATGGGATCCTCCAGGCAAGAATACTGGAGTGGGTTGCTATGCCCTCCTCCAGGGGATCTTCCCGACCCAGGGACGGAATCCTGGTCTCCTGCATCGCAGGCAGGTTCTTTACCGTCTGAGCCCCAGGGAAGCCCTCCACCCAGCAGGGGTACATCGGGGCTTCTAAGGCCGGGAGGATGCAGACATGCAGCAGAGGGGGACAACGCCCCCCACATCTGGCTTGGAGGGACAGCCCCAGCTCAGGGAGACTACCTCCCTATACGCCCCTCTTCCAAAATACACCATCCCTCCTCCAACCACACGAGTGTCTCCCAGAATCCAGGAAAGCACAGCAAACAGCCCTCCAGGGTGCCCCCCACAGTGAATATCCAGGTACATGTTTCGAGGCGGCAGCTCTTCCCTGCAAGAGTCACATCTCTGCCACCGGCAGAGTGGGAAAGGTGGCGAAGCGAATTAGTTAACTCTGGGACAGGGAGGGTGAAGGTTGGGGAGGAGAGGGGAAGAGAGGAAAGTTAGTCAACAGGGAGAAATCTGACTTTAAAAAGGTAACACAACACAAGGAACTCCCCGGTAGTCCAGTGGTTAGGATCCTATGCTTTCACTGCTGAGGGTGCGGGTTCAATCCCTGGCTGGGGAACCAAGATCCCTCAAGCTGAGTGCCCCCCCCCAAAAAAAGTAATACAAATAAGAATAAAAGGGCTTCCAGTGAGCCTCAGCGTCCCTGGAAAAGTACCATTCATCCCTAGATCCTGAGGAACAGACCCCTGCTCCCCTCCCCACCTTGCAGGGGTCAGTCAGAGGCTAAGGGTTTACCCTGCGCCCCTCCTGCACCTCATTAGAACTTAACCTCCAGACCCTCAAGGAAATTGGCAGAAATGAGACCCTTGTCCTTTGTCAATTAGAAAGGAAACAGCCCTCTGGGGAGATGGCCCTCCTCTGGGGGGGCCCTCTCGGGCTCTTAGACAACCCCTGTTCCCTTGGGG
Source organism: Oryx dammah (assembly GCF_014754425.2). Lineage (NCBI taxonomy): Eukaryota > Metazoa > Chordata > Mammalia > Artiodactyla > Bovidae > Oryx > Oryx dammah. The sequence continues at coordinate 53,368,192 of NW_024070192.1, read as the reverse complement.
GTGGCAGCGAGAAGTGGAAAGCAGCCGGCTTGTTTAGGGAAGCCGCCTGCTCCCTGACGTCTGGCAGGGGCAGGCCACCCACCAGGTCCAGCTCACCCCCCTCAAAGCCCGTCTGTTTGGAAAGGGCTTTCGGGGACAGGAAGCAATAAACAGAGTCAAGCGGCCAAGATGCAGGGGCTGATTATGCAGTTTATGGATTTTCCAGGCCTCTTTGTACTCTCCCACCAGCTGCCTGGGGCTCTGCAGAAAAAGGTGCTGGCAAAAGGCAGGCTGGCCGTTGGCTTGAAAGGTGGCCTTTTGTCAGGCCTCGGCTGGGTCTTGCCAAGTGTATGAGGGGACTGCGTGCTCCTCCTCGGAGCCCCAAAGAGAAACCCTGCCCACCCCATGTTACTAGAGCCTGGACACACATACGCAACTCACTTCCACGTAGCTCACTTCTCTGCCCAGTTCTAAGTTACTTCCTCATTTCAGAGAAGGCTGACTCCTGGAATTCCCAGAGGGGAGGATGTGCCTGGCCAGGCTGCAGCTTGAGAAGGGCAGGTGGGTGGCCCTCCTTCACCAAGCAGGTTGCAGCTCAGCTATTTTAGCTCCATCGAGTGTAGAGCAACTGAGGAAAAGCCAAGACTGATGGGGAAGGAAGGTGATTTGGGGTTGCACAGCCTTCCCAGTGCCAAGGTCAGCTTGCATCTCCCATCTAGTGAGATGGTTGCCCATGTGTGCAAAGCTGTGAGTGCAGAGGGTTTGTGGGAATTGTCTCTCAATACCCAGGAACCAAACACAACACAAGGTGCCTCGGAAGAATGGAGAGGCAGGCAGCAGAGACCTCCAGCGCCAGATGACATGAAAAAAACAAGCGGAAGGGCCAGGTGTCCCCTACAGTAATTTTGTCGAAATGTCAGAGTGTATGCTTGTATATTTGAAATGCACAGGGAGGCCACCAAGTGAATACACACCCAGCACTAAGCAGCAGTTGTCTAAGAGGTAGGGTTGCATGAGGGGTTTGCTGACTACTTCATGCATCTTTGCATCTGTTGAAGCTGCTTTTTTTTTTTTTAACAAACATGCATTATTTTTATAGTTAAAAATTAAGAATTTTTTTCTTTTTTGTTTCATTTTTTAAAAAAACCATTCATTTCTTTTCAGTGGTGCTGGATCTTCACTGCTGCCCTCGGGCCTTCTCTAGCTGCAGCGCGCAGGGGCTACTCTCAAGAGGCAGCGCCTGGGTTTCTCACAGTGGTGGCGTCTCTTACCGCAGAGAACGGCCTCTAGGGGCATGGCCTCAGTAGCTGTGGCTCATGGGCATGTGGGATCTTCCTGGGCCAGGGGTCGAACCCATGTCCCCTGCACTGGCAGGTAGACTCTCAAGCACTGGACCACCAGGGAAGTCCCCCAAATTAAGAATTTTTTTTTAAAGATACATTGCAACATAGAATGTGCAGCTGCTGCAGAAAACGGTTTGGCAGCTCCTCGAAAAGTTAAACCCAGAATTATCATATGATCCAGCGTTCTGCTCCTAGGTATTTTCCCCAAAGAACCGAAAGCAGAGATTCAGGTATCTGAACCCCAGTGTTGACACCAACAGCATTCATAACAGCCCAAAGGCAGAAACAACCCCGGTGTCCGTCACCAGATGAATGGATGAACAAAATATAGAATATACATATAGAACCACAGAACTCAGCCACAAAAAAAGGCATGAAATTCTGATACATGCTATAACATGGATGAACCCTGAAAACATGGTAAGTAATATAAGCCAGACACAAAAGGACAAACGCTATATGATTCACTTTATGAGGTACCTAGAACAGGCAGATTCCTGGAGACAGAAACCACAGGAGTTTCCCAAGAGCTGAGGAAACAGGAGAATGGAGAGATACCATTTAACGGGCACAGAGTTTCTGTTTGGGGTGATGATCAAGTTCTACAAATGGACAACGGTGAGGACTACACCATACTGTCCGAATACTGAGTGTCACCGAACTGCCACTTAAAGATAGTTAAGATGGTAAATTTTATGTTGTGTGCATTTTACTGCAATGACTATAAATAAAGATGCAGATCAGGCAGGACAAGGCACCAGCTTGCAGAAGAGACTGCGAGTCACCAGGCAGAAGGGGGCACTCCTCGGGCTGTGCAGAGATAGAGCCACCAGCCCAGGGAATCCTGCCGGCACAGAGGGCCTCTGTCCCCATCTGCACGGCGTGGGCCGGGGGACAATGACAGCCCTGTTGATGGGGACTGTTTACATGGTCTCCAGAGTCACACATGCCACAGGGCTGGGGGTGGTGGAGAGGTGGCCACACAGGGATGCTCCGTGGGACATTTGAAACAGTCGAGTTATGATACACTGCTGCTGCTGCTAAGTCGCTTCAGTTGTGTCCGACTCTGTGCGACCCCATAGACGGCAGCCCACCAGGCTCCCCCATCCCTGGGATTCTCCAGGCAAGAACACTGGAGTGGGTTGCCATTGCCTTCTCCAATGCAGGAAAGTGAAAAGTGAAAGTGAAGTCGTTCAGTCGTGTCCGACTCTTCGCGACCCCATGGACCGCGCAGCCCACCAGGCTCCTCCGTCCATGGGATTTCCCAGGCAGGAGTACTGGAGTGGGGTGCCATCGTCTTCTCCTATGATACACTAGGAAACAGCTATTAGAAAAGGTCAGTGTGCCAGCATATGCCTTGGGTAGAAGGAGCAGGTTGGGGGGTGGGGAGGACGGAGTGGGGTGGAGAGCGCTGGCTGACCTGCACTGCAGCAGAGGGAGAGAGGACGAGCAGTTTGTCCTGAGGGTGCTCTGGCAGGCAGAAACCACTCCATTCATTCACTCCACAGACATCACAGGGCACGCTAGGCAGTGGGAAACTGGGGGCAAAGTGGGGATAAGGGGACCAGATCAGCTGGTTTAGCCCTTGATGCAGCTTCACTCCTCACTCAAAAAATATACCCATACGTAAAGCTCCAGAGAGAGGGTGAAAGACAGGGAAGCCTGGCACACTGCGGTCCATGGGGTCGCAGAGTCAGACACAACTTAGTGACTGAACAGCACCTAAACAAGAAATTAAAAGCTGTTCCTCATCCCCACCTTCTGAAGAAAGACAAAGATCCCTCTTACTTGAGCTGTTCAGAACAGGAAATAAGATCAAAACTGCCCACGTGGGCTGCCACCTCCACCCTGCCCCCTGCCACCGGTGGCTCACAGGAGAGCTGTCTACCAGCTGCCAGGCGTCCACCCATACCGAGTTCTTTCTTCCCAAAAGGGAGGGGCAGAGGGGAGCAGGGGCAGCCGGGGTGGGAGACCAGGGTCTGCGGCTTCTGACCACTGACTCCAGACCCAGGTGCCTGGTTCCTGAGGTCTCACCCCCCCCTTACTTCCAGGTGTATAAGGACAGAGAGAAGTCACATGTGGGGCACATTTATGGTCAATGGCAGCTCTGCCTCACTTGAGATAAGACTATTTAACCAGCAGACTTTGCTATAAAAAGACACTGCCTTCAGGGCCTTCCTGAAATGTGTCCTGTGTGCATACGTGTGCAGAGACGAAAGGGGAGCCAGAGGTTCTGAAACACTTTGGCCTGGCCACTTAGAGCCTTCTCAGACACCCCCTCCTTCCAGAACTGTACTGCCCAAGAAGGTAGCCACTAGTCACCGTGTGGCAAGATAAATTTATGTTATTTAAAATTAAGTAAGGGACTTTCCTGGTGGTCCAGTGGCTGAGACTCCACCTTCCCAATGCAGGGGGCCCAGGTTTGATCCCTGATCAGGGAACTGCAGCCCACAGCGTTGCAGCTAAGAGTTTGCGTGATACAAGTAAGTCAGGATTTGCACAGCACAAGTAAAAAGATCCCACATACCACAACTAAGACCCAATGCGGCCACATAAATAAGTAAATAATAAGTAAATTAATTAGAAATTCAGTTCCTCAATCACACTACCACATTTCAAGTGCTGAACGGCCATCACAAGGCACAGCACACACATTAGAACATTTCTAACATCGCAGAAGTTCTATCAGCCAGTGCTGTTCCAGAACCTAAGAGGAGCAGGAAGCCCTGGTTTCCTGCATTGTTACAATTATCTGGGGAGACCAAGGACGGTGAACAATTGATTCCCCAATGGAAAAGCCCTTCCACCTCCTCCTGGGAAGGGCAGGTACGTGCAAAGACCCCTTCTCCTGGGCAGGCAGAGCTAGGTGAACACTAGTCCCTCTCTCTGCTGGTGGCCATGGCCTCATCCAAGATCAGAACTTTGGCCCGGTTCCCATGGTGAGATCTGACGCCCAGGCAGGGAGAAGTCAGCACCTGCAGGACCCTGGGCTCTCCAGGACGAAGGAGGCGCGTGGCATTGGCAGGGCTCACCCACTGGCCCCTCACCTGGGTGTGCCCTAGGGTGGCCCTGGCACTGCCTCTTTGGGCTTCTTCAGAGCAATGAGAAGGAATCAGAGGTAGAGGGTAGCTGAGACAGGGAGTATGGATGTGAGAGTTGGACTGTGAAGAAAGCTGAGCACAGAATTGATGCTTTTGAACTGTGGTGTTGGAGAAGACTCTTGAGAGTCCCTTGGACTGCAAGGAGATCCAACCAGTCCATCCTAAAGGAAATCAGTGCTGAATATCCATTGGAAGAACGGATGCTGAAGCTGAAACTCCAATACTGTGGCCACCTCGTGCGAAGAGTTGACTCATTGGAAAAGACCCTGATGCTGGGAAAGATTGAAGGCAGGAGGAGAAGGGGACGACAGAGGATGAGATGGTTGGATGGCATCACCGACTCAATGGACAAGGGTTTGAGCAAGCTCCGGAAGTTGGTGTTGGACAGGGAGGCCTGGCGTGCTGCAATCCATGGGGTCGCAAAGAGTCGGACACGACTGAGCGACTGAACTGAACTGAGGCAGGGGGTATGTGTGTGGTAAGGGGAGAGGGAGGGATGGTGCTCATTAAAAGGAAAAAAACATCCTTTCCAGGAACTCAAAGGGTGAGGCCAAGGAAATGAACAGAAAGGGATTCTGAAAACACAGAACCTGGGGGCTAGAGCCTGTCTCTCTGCACTAACCAGAAAGAAAGAAAGAGGTCCAGGCACCTCCCACCCTTGCACAGGGCGGTGGGAAATGGTTGAGATATCTTCACTTCTGACTAACCAATCTCCTCAAAAATGTCCCCATTTGAGTCAAAGGGGCATCACCGTTCTTTCCCAAGGCTATTTCAGCTTTGGCCCCGGAAGTCAAACAAAATGAGCTGTCAATCTGCAGGTTTTCCTGCAAGCTGCAGACTGGGGGCGGGGGCTGGGGCTGGGAGGGGTAAGAAGGCAGCCCCCGCAGGGTGGGAGCAGGGGGACATGCGGCCCAAGGGAGGACCTGTGAACAGGGGTTCTGGAACGAGCTCTGCCACACGGATTCTTGAGCAAGTTCCTCTTTCCTTTCAACCTTTAAGAAAATATAGAACTATAAAACAGAGGACTTTCCTGGTGGTCCGATGGTTAGAAGTCTGTCTGCCCATGCACGGGACATGGGCTCAACCCCTGGTCAGGCAGGATCCCACACGCTGCAGGCAGCTTAAGCCCTGTGCCTCAGCTACTGAAGCCTGCATGTCCTCGAGCCCCTGATCCGCGATGAGCCAAGCCACTGTGACGAGAAGTCGCACGCTGCGGCCAAGAGCAGCCCCTGCTCACCGCAGCTAGAGGAAGCCCGTGCAGCGCTGGAGACCCAGCACAGCCAAAAAAAAACAATCAGACAGATACAGAGAACTGAACAGAATGCATGTAAATCTGATGAAGTAGCACAAGGCAAACACCTTACAACCATTCGTGTCAAGAAACGGAACTCTGCCAGCCGCTCCAATGCCCTCTCTGTGGACTACAAGCTGCTGGTGTGGTAATCACCTTCTTGCATTTCTTGACCCTCAAAAGCACATGCTTGGACACTATACTTAAGTCCTGATAGTTGTCTTCAATGTCTATTTTAATCTACAGGTTTCCCCTTCATCCCTGTAATTTATGAGTTGACGAACCCAGGCTGCATAACTGCAGACTTCCCCACTATCTGAAGTTCATGGAGCAAGCTTCCTTTTCTCCCTGAGCCAGAGTTACTGCTTCCTTGCCAGCACCACCCTGCTCATCTTCTGGCCCTCCTCTCACAATAAAGAGAGACAGCCTCAGAGAACGTCAGGAAATGCTGATGATATTTTGTTAAACAAAGGATGCAGGATGCAAGCTGATACATAGGATATGCTTTCAGCTACGTAAAGGCAAGATGTGTAGGAAAAAGGAGCAGAAGGAAATATGCCCATGTATCAGTAGTCGTCCTGGGTGGTAGTGGAATTCTGTGCCCCCCGTTTCTTTCTTCAGTTCAGTTTAGTTCAGCTGCTCAGTCGTGTCCGACTCTTTGTGATGCCATGGACCACAGCACACCAGCCCTCACTGTCCATCACCAACTCTTGGAGTTTACCAACTCATGACTGTTGAGTCGGTGATGCCATCCAGCCATCTCATCCTCTGTCATCCCCTTCTCCTCCCGCCTTCGATCTTTCCCAGCATCAGGGTCTTTTCCGATGAGTCAGTTCTTCGCAACAGGTGGCCCAAGTATTGGAGTTTCAGCTTCAACATCAGTCCTTCCAATGAACACCCAGGACTGATCTCCTTTAGGAAGGACTGGTTGAACCTCCTTGTAGTCCAAGGGACTCTCAAGAGTCTTCTCCAACACCACAGTTCAAAAGCATCAATTCTTTGGCACTCAGCCTTCTTCACAGTCCAACTCTCACATCCATACATGACCACTGGAAAAACCATAGCTTTGACTAGATGGACCTTAGTCGGCAAAGTAATGTCTCTGTTTCTTTCTTACATTTCCATAATTAGCGTATAACAACGTGATAGGAGACAGACCACGTTGAAACATTTTAAAGAAAAGAGTGCTCTGAAAGTGTGGCATGAGATCAAATGTGTCACTCTCCCTTCACAGGACCACCTGGCTCTGCTCTCTGCTCCCACAGCCACCATCAATCCAGCTGGGCATCCCAAGTCTGCCTCCCTTGATGCCTCCTGGCTTCTCTGCCCATCTCCTTTCTGTCTTCTCTCTGTGCCGCCTACAGAAGAACTCATCTAAAACACACCAGGTCGCTTCCCAGCTCCTCGGTCTCTCTTTTTTCCTGCATCAGCTGTCACCACACTCGGTGAGCATCGGGGTCACCTGCAGGGCTTGTCAGCACACACTGGGTTCCACCCCCAACACGACCGCCTCAGGGATCGCAGAGCAGCCATCCGCACCTCTCCTCTGTCCTCACAGACAAGGCCTGTCCAGCTTTCAAGACCCAGCTCAGGGTCCTCTTTGCCAGGAGGCGGTCTTTGGAAACTTCAGCCGATACTGATCCCTCCCTGCTCTTCCAGGTCAGCCCTAGCGCTCAGAGCCATCTGGAAGAGGAGAGAGAGCACCGAGTGGCTGTAACGACAGGCAAGGTGGCACGTCATCACTTGCTGTCTCCCTCCATCAGACCAGCTCCTCCAGGCAGACTTGGGGAGGGACGTCCCAGGGTCCTGTGCCGCCTGGAGGGCGTTCTCCATGTGCCAGGGGAACTGGGTCTGTTTCATTCACAGGCACCCCAGTGATCTTCGCGCACAGGCTGCTAATTATTCCCTCATTCATTCACTGTCAGGCAAAACACACTGAGTGAGGACCTACTGTACACCAGGATACACAAGATTTTTTTAAAAAATAGTTTTTCTTCACCAAGGCCAAGAATTACAACAGTGTGAGTTAGAACAGAAAGAGCTCTGTGAGGAGCCCTTCCAACTGCAGCCCCGAGACTGCTGCGCAGACCACCTCGGCCGGAGAGGCAGGTGTCGGTGCTGCCAGGAAACACAGTTGTGGATGCGCCCTTGTGTAGCCATGGGGAAGGCTTGGCTGCCCGTCACAGGCTCCGTTGTCCCCCAGCTAAGCTGCCCTGGAGTTGGGGCGAGGATTTATGGCAGATATTGTTAGGAGAACAGATGTCCAGGCAGGCAGGCAGAGCAACTGGGAACAACGGCCGTGACTGTGCCAGCCTGAGCCCCTCTGGAGGGAGGCAAGAAGACCCTGCAGCATCTGAGGCAGTAAGTGCCTAAGGAGCAGGCCCCCAGCCCATTGCTGCAAACATCTGGGCACTGGGCCCTGAGGCCCTCTGCCCAGGGGGACACATGCAGGCTAAAGACACCGTGGACTGTGGGGCAGGCTCCGGCTTCTCCGTAACCCTGGACAACGTTTCCTTCCTTGTGCCCCAGTTTCACTATCTAATAACACCTTTTTAAACAGTGCTAAAGCTAAGCCTCCAGGCTCCCAGTGCAGAGGGGCCGGGTTTGATCCCTGGTCAGGGAACTAGGTCTTACATGCTGCAACTAAAGACCCCCCCACGCCACAACTAAGATCGAGCACAGCCAAGTAACTAAGTAAATGTTTTAATTAAGTAAATTAATTAAATAACCTTAAGAAAAAAAAATTTTTTGAGTCTTCTCTGTAGCTCTAGTACTCTTGCCTGGAAAATCCCATGGGCAGAGGAGCCTGGTAGGCTACAGTCCATGGGCTCACAAAGAGTCGGACACGACTGAACGACTTCACTTTCACTTTTCACTTTCATGCATTGGAGAAGGCAATGGCAACCCACTCCAGTGTTCTTGCCTGGAGAATCCCAGGGATGGGGGAGCCTGGTGGGCTGCCGTCAATGGGGTTGCACAGAGTTGGACATGACTGAAGTGACTTAGCAGTAGCAGAGCTGTAGCTCAAACGGTAAAGAATCTGCCTGCTGCACAGGAGACCGAGGTTCGATCCCTGGGTTGGGAAGAACCTCTGGAGAAGGGAATGGCAACCTGCTCCAGTCTTCTCGCCTGAAGAATCCCCATGGACAGATGAGCCTGGCAGGCTCAAGTCATGGGATCACAAAGAGTCGGACACGAGAAGGACTGTCATAATTGAAGCGCCCTTCCTTTCTGCTCCCCACTCTAGAGGTCTGCTTCTGGAGAGCAGACAACCCCCTCCTGCAGGCTGACGGGCCCTTAGGCACCTGCCGTTTCAGCCGAGGGCTGGGGTGACCCTTCGTCCGGCCACCACACTGTCCTAGCACACTTCCCTAGTCCCGCGCACTTAACGCCTCGGCACTAACAGACCCACCCTGCTCAAGTGCAATTTCAGGATTCAGAACACAGGCCTCCTTCTCCAGGAAGCCTTCCCGGATGCACTCCTTGGCTCACTCACACGTGGCCTGGGCCAGTTAGGTTCTCACTGCACCATTAAGATGGCAGCACTAGTTACATGATATCACAGTTACCAATGTGCCCACTAGAGCCTCGGTGGCTCAGATGGTAAAGAATCTGCCTGCAATGCACGAGACCCGGCTTTGATCCCTGGGTTGGGAAGATCCCCTGGAGAAAGCAATGGCAAGCCACTCCAGTATTCTTGCCTGGAGAATTCCATGGACAGAGGAGCCCGGCAGGGTACAGTCCATGGGGTCGCAAAGAGTCGGACACGACTGAGTGACTAACCTTTCACTTTCACTTTCAACGTGCCCATTGGTGGCCATAACAGAGCAGGCTTCTCTTGGTCTTATTCAGCTCTCTGCCCCCAGTACCTAGTTCAGTGCCCAGCATAAGACAGGCAGCAATGTGCACAGGCAACCCTCACTTCACTGCCCTTCACTTTATTTCACTTCACAGATACTGAGGTTTTTTTTTTTTTTTACAAATTAAAGGTTGTGTCAACCCTACAATGAGCAACTCTATTGGCACCATTTCTCCAACAGCATTTGCTCATTTTGTGTCTCTGTGTCACATTTTGGTAATTCTCACCATATTTCAAGCTTTTCCGTTATTATTATATTCGTGACGGTGATCAGTGATTTTGATGTTACTACTCTGGCTGAATGCTCAGATGACGGGTAGCATTTTTTTCTGCACTAAAATACTTTTTAATTAAGGCACGCACATTGTTTTTTTAAAAGACATAATGCTATTATGCACTTAATAGACCACAGTATAATGTAAACATAATTTTTACATGTACTGGGAAACCAAAACACGTGTGTGACTCACTTTGCCGCAATATTCACTTTACCGTGGCGGTCTGGAAGTGAACCTACAACATCTCTGAGGTCTGCCTGTATATTTATGCAGATTGGGAGAAAGGGAGGGGAGGAAATTTAAAGTCAAACAATGGAAAATTTTTCAAAGCACTCGGCAAATTAGAGCAAATATATTCTTAAGCACTGCCTATGTGCCATGGAGAAACCTAAGACACAGGGAGGAAGGGTGCTCACAGTGGCAGAGTTGGGTCAGAACCCAGGCAGTAAGGCTCCTCCTCTCAACCCTCTGCCACGATACCGATGGTTCAAAAGAAAGATGGAGTAAAATCTGGAAAAAAAAAATAAGAGCTCCCTCTGCAGTCCTTGCTCCTGGGTGTAGGGGTTCACGGCAACTCCACACGTCACCCTTTGGACAAAGCACAGTTCGAGGCTGCCGTCCACGGAAGCAGGGGAAGTTTATGCGGAAGGTCTCTCAGTGAGGTGCCAGGGACCCTTCTGCAGCCTCTGGGAGAGTCTGGGAGTCAGCGGTCCCAGCTGGGCGCTCTTGGAGGCCTAGAACCAGGAACAAGGCCAGTACCACCCGGGGCCTCTGTGTACCTGCCCCACCTGGCCCCTCTGGGCCCAGAGACAGGCTAGTCGGGAAGATGGCTCAGCAGCCCAGGGGGCTTCACTCAGCGGAAGCTGTGGAGGAAAGCAAGAACTCCAGGTGGCTTCAAAGTGGGCAGGAAAGGACTTCCCTGGCAGTCCAGTAGTTAAGACTCTGCTTCAACTGTCGGGGGCTCAGGTTCAATCCCTGGTCAAGAAACTAAGATCCACCCACATGCTTCGGGTACAGCACCCCCCCTAAAAAATAAGGTAGACAGGAAAGAAAATGTATTAGAATCAACCAGAGTGACTGAAAAGGAACCGTACGCCAGGCACTTGCAGAGGTGTGTCCCCGCAGGATTTAATTTTCACACCCACCCAGCGAGGCGGCTGTCATTCTCCTTGTCTTACCAACAGGACACTCAGGCCCCGTTCTGCCGGAACGTGTGAGCGCGAGGAGGCAACCCTGCCAGATCGGGGTGTTTGGCCGAGGCTGAGTGGGAACGTAAGGGTCTCTGGGCAAAGCGGCAAGGATACTTGGTCTTTGTTCTCTTTCTTCAAGACAGAACAAATAAAATGGGACTTAGACTCCAGAAGAATGTTTCTTGACTGTAAAGAGGAGTCAGAGAGAACACTTCCTGGGAGGGACCCCTGAATGGTGCTTCGCTCCAGCAAGCACCTTTCTGCAGGCAGGAGACCGGGCCGCCTGGCCTCCGTCACCACGAGGCCACTGACGTACTCGGAGGTCTCCTCAGACAACTTGGCTCTAGCTCCAGTCTCAAGGGAGGCTCTTGGACAACGTAAACCTGAGGTTAAACTCATCCTTTGTGGGACGTCCCTGGTGGCCCAGTGGTGGAGACTCCGAGCTCCCAACGCAAGGGGCTCAGGGTTTGATCCCTGGTCAGAGAATTACACCCCACGTGCCACACACAACGAAGAGCTCGCATGCCGCAACTAAGACTCGGCACAGCCAAATAAATAAATACTTTCTTCAAAAAACCCTTTGCCAAATGACAAACAGATGGGGTAGAGAGTCCTGATATTGAAATGAAGTGTGGAGTCGGTGGTTTTAGTCAGTGAGTATAAAGTTGGCACGAGCGTGGTACTGATTGATAGAAGCCTCCTGTTTCGCCTGTTGAATAACATAGTTCATCAAGCCAGCAGTGACCGAGACGACCAAGGGGGTGTGGTAGGCAACCCGTTCAGGAAGCCCCGTCCTGTGTGGGCACGCCCACCGGGAGGTCTCCGAGGACACAGAGCCGATCTGTTGTTGTCCCCCGGTTGCTCAGGCCAACGCTTTTGCCTTGGCCTGGAACAGAAGTCTCCTCTAGTAGGTCACGATCAGTCCGGGAACACAGGACACTCTGGTCGGGGGCGGGGGGCCTGGATCACACACGGGATGTTCAGTCTAGTCTAGAGAGGTTCCTGACTCTGAAGTTTCATGTCAAACTACACAACTTACTGGTTCGAATCAAACACAGAATTTACTATTCACCATCGAACAACCATATGACAGGGATTTTGCAGTTTACCCAGATGTGGGGCTTCCTTAAGGGGTCCCAGGACCAAAGGGGTTCAAAACCTCTCCACCCTCCCACGAGAAACCAAGCCCTGGAAAGGTTAAAGCCCTCGCCCGAAGTTCCTGCCAGCAGGAGCACCTCTCCCACCAGCCTCCCGTTCCCATTGGCCAGTAGCCACCTCTGAGTCGAGGGGGCCCGGGTTGGGGGTGCTGAGTGTCCATGAACCACAGTGTACGTGCTCCACCCGGGACCTCATGACACTCACAGCACCCCCACACAGGTCAGGCCAGGCAGGGGCCCCCGACTAGAGGACTGACCCCACGGTCCCTGGGGGAGGAGCCCCCCCACTCCAGGAGCTCCAGGCCGCTGCAGGTCCTCCTGCCTGGCCCCCACCTTTCCCTTTGATCCCAAAGAAGGTGGAGAGCAAAGAAAAATCCCCAGTTGGCATCGATTTGCCCAAAGCAAAAGGAACACAAAGGCTGCGCCTGTTTCCATGGAGACGAGATCAGTGAAGCAAAGGAACAAAACAGAGCAAGAAACACAAACCGTCACCACCTTCCGGGCCTGCGTGATCGATGTCAGGGGGCCAGAGCCCTGACAGGAAGACACTGGAAGAAAGAAGGGTAATCAGAAGATCAGCAGCCAAACCAAGGCGCTTTCAGCTGCTGCAAGGGACGCGGTGGCCTGTCGCCACCCCACCCCGCCTGCCCCCAAGCCTACAAATTAGCCTGGCCCCCACTCTTGAGAAAGACCCTGAACAACAACAACAAAAAATCCCAACCGGAGTCCAAAGTGAGTCATTATTCACTTTACAAAAGGATTCTTTGCTTGACAAAGAGATTCCTTGAAAGGGCCAGATCCCGAGGTGCACAGGAGTATTGCTTTGTTTCTTTATTTACTCCTCTGGGGCGGAGGAGGAGAGACTAAGCTCCAGCTGAAAGTAGGTTTAGACAAGATGACAAAATTCCTGCGGGGAAGGCACAGGGGATGGAGTCGACTCTGCTTCTAAAGCATTTGTCAGGAGAGGCCCTCGGGAAATCCAACCAAGGCAGCTTTCAGACAGAAGGCTTGAGAGCCTGCAGCCCATCCCCCAGAAAGGGCCCAGCTGGGGAGACCAGGCAGCAAGGCTTCCAACAGGTTCCCACAGGGTGGACCCCAGAGCCCTCAGGCTGCAGGGAAAGCAGCAAGCAATCAGGGGCAGCCTTTTCCTCTAGGGGAGCAAGAAGGCAGGAGGCCAGCAGGGAGCTCAGCAGGTGGCAGGGCCTGCTCTGCCCTTTATCAGGGACACCCGTGAAGCACCTCTGTGCGTGTGATGCCATCCCAGGGAGGGGCGTCCTGCCCTCGGAGAGTCTCAACCAGGCCTTCACACCACCCCGTCTGTGGTTAATTCCTACGAGGAACAAGTATAACCATGGCAAGACTATTTCCTGAGCGTGCCCACTAGCCATCGTCCCCCGTATCCCCTCAACCAGCCCACGAGACAGACAGTCATTGCCCATTTACCCATGTGGAGACAGGCACACAGAAGCATGTAACTTGGCCACACAGCTAGTAAGTGACAAAGCCAGGATTCAAAAACTAAGGTCTGCCCAACTTCAAGGTCTCTGAAGGCTAAATGCCTGCCTCATCAGCCCCTTTCACAGACAAAGATGCGAGGAGAGAATGCAAGTGAGTTGCCGTGAGGCAGGGGACGAACTCAGAGGACCAGTTCTGACACACCCAAGGCTGGTTTGCTTTGTGACAGCCCCCTGGGATGGCACCCAGCTTTTCTGGTGGGGTATGTGGACAGGTCCGGGGCCGTGAAGCCACTCAGCAGGCCCAGGCTTCAGTGCACCGCTGTGCTACTCACTACTGTAGCACCACCTGGGAACACCACCGTGTTTTCTGTCGCTGTCCCTGCTGGCTAACTGCAAGGACCTGGGAAGAAACACCGGCCAAGGGCCAGGGTTGTCACCAGGGAGACCCTGGGAGGTTCGGGCTCAAGATTCCCAAAGAGCCACAGGCTCTGAAGTGAGCAGTGTAATGTTCACAGAGCCACAGCCCAGGGCAGCCTCTCCAGGAGGCATCTGGTCAATGGTCTGCCCACCAAGGTACATCTGGGAAATTTAACTCCCTGACATGGCAGACCTTCAGGGAATCAGTTTCCAGAACCTCCATGTCCCCATGGTATCCTTTCGTATCGATGTACTGGGAACCATCTGAGCCTACCAGTTCTCTTTCGAGGTGGCCCTCCTCAAGACTTCCCAAAAGAAAGGCCATGCCAGCTTTGCCCTGGCACTTTGACCTAACAGAAGCCATCAAACAAAGGGACAACTCAAGAATGCAGCGCTCCTGGAAGGGGTCTCCTGAGGATGGACACTGAGAAGGGAGCTGGCCTTATCTTACCAAGACCGACTCTACCATGCATACCCATCTGGTTATTCCAGGATTAGAATTAGGAAGCAAGGAAGTGGACACAGGGATGCTTGCTTACCACATTCATTTGAATCAAACAATGGAGTCAGACTTTTTCTAACACAAAGCATGATTTGGCTCATCGTCTAACAGCAAGATCTGGCCTTGCGAATTAAGAGCTACAGCAGACATTTTCCACAACGGTGTGAACTGAATTTGCCATTCTAGGCTTTCATGAACATATATTTGAAGAATATGATGTACAATAAGCCTGGAAATACTCTCTACTTAAACTTATGAGAAAAAAATTGCTTATGTGAATTTTTAAGTGTATGGGGCTTCCCAGGGGGCACAGCGGTAAAAGAATCCACCTGCCAATGCAGGAAACCTAAGAGACTCGGCTTCGATCCCTGGGTTCAGAAGATCCCCTAAAGTAGGAAATGAAAACCCACTCCAGGACTCTTACCTGGAGAATTCCATGGACAGAGGGGCTTGGCAGGCTACAGTCCACGGAGTCACAAAGAGTTGGACATGACTGAACAACTGAACACACCCACACGTAAGGGGATACAGTTTTTTGTTGTTGCTGTTGTTTTTATTCTTTTGACAGCTGTGAGAGCAAAAAACAGTTTTAAGCCTGTGTCTTTCCTTCCCTGGAGCCATACTCAGAGGCTGTAACTTCCACAACCACCCACTGGGCCATGAGTGTAATAGATTCTCAAGAGAAGGCAACTGCAAGGGGCACGGCAAGCATTACACCTAACACCTGGGTGTGAGTTTATTTCTGCTGCTTCTTAGCTGTGTGGATCTGGTAAACTTACATACACTCCCCGAGATAAAGTTACCCATAAGCTCACGGGAATAATACCATAAGAGACATATTAAAAATCCTGATATGGCGATGATAATATTAAATGAATAACGGAGAAATGCACTACAGAAATAGCCCCAAATAGTAGCCAACCAGCAAGTGTTTTCTGTTTGGCTTGGACAACTTTTTGGTCTTTGTCTCCAGATGATGCTAATCACCGGTACTTACTGAGCATCTGCTGTGTGCCAGGCACTGGACTAGGTGTTTCACAGGCCTCGTTCATTTTGTTTGCACATCAGTCTTATGGGTGGAGCGTGCTTCTCATCCTCCCAGTTTGCAAGCACAGAAAGCTTACACACTTGCCAAGCTCAGCAAGCCTTTAGGGCCCAATGTGTGTGCGTGCTAAGTCACTTCAGTTGTGTCTGACTCCTTGTGAACCTATGGATTGTAGCCTGCCAGGCTCCTCTGTCCATGGGATTCTTCAGGCAAGAATACTGGAGGGGGTTGCCACGTCTCTTTCCCGTGACCCCTGCATTGCAAGTGGATTCTTTACCGCTGAGCCACCCTTAAGGTCCAATGAAAGTGAAAGTGTTAGTCGCTCAGTTGTGTCTGACCCTTTGCAACTCCATGGACTATGGCCTGCCAGGCTTCTCTGTCCAGATTATTCTTTAGGCAATACTGGAGTGGGTAGACATGCCCTTCTCCAGGGAATATTCCCAACCAAGGGATCAAACCTGAGCCTCCTGTACTGCAGGCAGACTCTATCATCTCAGCCACAGGGAAGCCCACAAGGATCAGTGGGTTTGTTCAGTTCTAGAGCATTTGCTGTCAACTCACTCTACTCAAAGAGTGATCTCCAACTGGCAGCGTCTGCACCAACTGAGAGCCTCTAAGAAATTCAGGATCCCAGCCCCTACTGCATAACCTATGGAATCAGAATCTGCGTTCTAGCAAAATTGATACATGATTCCTACCCCATGCACATCCAAGCTAGAGACGCAGTGCTCTAAACCACCAGCCCAGCTGATTTACATCCTGGTTTTATCTTGCTGAAGGTAATGTTAGAATATTTGCTTTCTCCACACGCACACACACACAGCTGGCAATTAAAGCAAGCAAGATAGTTAGAGATTACAATAATCCATCAGTAACACATGCCGAAGAATTGATGCCTTTGAACTGAGCTGTTGGAGAAGACTCTAGAGAGTCCCTTGGACTACAAGGAGATCCAACCAGTCCATCGTAAAGGAAATCAGTCCTGAATATTCACTGGAAGGACTGATGCTGAAGCTGAAACTCCAATACTATGGCCACCTGATGCGAAAAGCTGACTCATTGGAAAAGACACTGATGCTGGGAAAGATTGAAGGCGGGAGGAGAAAGGGACGATAGAGGATGAGATGGTTGGATGGCATCACAGACTCAATGGACATGAGTTTGAGTAAACTCTGGGAGTTGGTGATGGACAGGGAGGCCTGGTGTGCTGCAGTCCATGGGGTCGTGAAGAGTCGGACATGACTGAGCAACTGAACTGAACTGAACATATGCAAAATCCATGTTTTAAAAAGGGCTAGGAGGACTCATACCAAAGTGTCATCAGCAGCTACCTCTGAGGAGTGGTGTGAGACGGGGAGAAGAGGTGGTCAAAGGGGGACCATTTGAATTATTTGAAATTTTTAATGAAAGGAATGGAGTTGTATATTGGTTACATGATTTTCTTAGAAGCATGTTTTAAAACACACTCCGGGGGACTTCCCTGGCAGCGTGGTGGTTAAGCCTTCATCTTCCAATAGGTTCTAACTCTGGTTGGGGAGCTGGGATCCCACATGCCTTGTAGCCGAAAAAATAAAGAAAAAAAAAAAACACACACACACACTCCAGATCACTGGAAATTGATGGTATTTCATGAGCTATGTCTACAGGAGGCAACTGATGGTCCCCTGGAAGGCCAGGAAGGGGGACCCTAGGGAAGGGCAAGGGAGGAAAAGGAGTGCTAGGCTTGGAATCAAAAGATCCAGACTCAAGGCCAGACTGTGCCCTGAATTTGCCTCAGGACCTCAGGGCCCTCACTTGGCATCTCTGGGCCCGTGATCTCCCTGCATATATGGGGGTCCCCCCCACACCCTTCTAGGCTTGCAGAGTGGCTGCAGGGACGAATCGTGCATCAGCACGCACCAGAGGCCCATGTGAAGGGCAGGGTGCTGTGTTTCTTGAAAGGAAAAGCCAGGAAAGAAAGCAATGAAACCTTCCCCCTCACTCATTCCATTCCCCAAACACAGACAGTCCATGACTTTATAAGGAAGACACACACAGTAACCTGGATTTAGCGTCCGTGGGAGCCCCAGGCCGATTTTCAAATCCTTATTCGAACTTAAAAGTTAGGTTTGGATGAGGTTCAACACACAAAAAGAAAGGGCTGTTTCTCATTCTCTCTGCTCCTCGCCAGGTTTCTCTGCAGGCTCAGGACCGTGGAGGTGGTGTTAGGGTTCCTCCTGGGTCGTGGACGCTCCACTCTGCCGGGCTCTCCATGCCTTCCAAGCACGGCTCCAGCACTGGCCCCCAGACGCTCAAGGGCCCAGAGTTTGGCTCTCTCTGGCTGATGCCTTAGTTTCCCCACTTTTATCTTAGAACTCAGCTTTGCAGAACTGGAAAGAGCAGCGAGTCCCCCCTGGGGGAGGAAGGGTGGAGTTTGGGTCCACAGGGATAAAGGGACTTGCTCCAACCCGCACAGCTAGCTTAAAATAAATAAGGGGGGTCAGGTTCTCTATGACCTTTGGCAATATGTCCTTTTCCTTAAGATTTTCCTATCATTCCTTTGCAACATGTCTGTCCTTGACCTCACCCCCAACCCCTTTCTCTAAGAGACTCATAATTCTGAAGACTAAAAGCTGGTGTGCTTTTCCTCAAACTGAACGATCCTGAAACCACACAGTCTGAAGGTCTCATTGAGACTGAGAAAGAAAAGAATCCCCCGCCAGATTTTCCAAGAACCAGGTCCTTCGAAACCATTATGAGCTTCAGTTACAGTGAAGTCACTGCAAAAGAAGCCTCCAGGCAGACAGTTCCAGCCACAATACTTATATGGCCTAAGGCACCTAACGTTACCTCTCTAACCCTCAGTTCTCAAAGCCTCAGGTTTGCAAGAAGATTCCAGATAAGAATAAAGCCTTTCATGTGGAGTAGGAGCTCAGTATATAGCAACTCTTAGTGTTATTATCATGATCGTCTCATTCAGGACCATCCACCCCAAAGACGAGGATCTGGCTGTATCAGTTCTCCACTCCAACTGCACATCAGAATCACCTAGGAAGTTTTTGGGTTTGTTTGTTTGTTTTTTAAATGCCAATGCCTAGATCTTATCCTGATCTTATCAGTGATTCTGATTCAGTGGTCTGGACTAGGACCTAGGAAATCAGTTCCTTTTTTACAGCTCTCCAGGTGATTCCAGCGGAGAAGGCAATGGCACCCCACTCCAGTACTCTTGCCTGGAAAATCTCATGGATGGAGGAGCCTGGTAGGCTGCAGTCCATGGGGTCGCGAAGAGTCAGACACAACTGAGTGACTTCACTTTCACTTTTCACTTTCAAGCATTGGAGAAGGAAATGCAACCCACTCCAGTGTTCTTGCCTGGAGAATCCCAGGGACGGGGGAGCCTGGTGGGCTGCCGTCTGTGGGGTCGCACAGAGTCGGACACGACTGAAGTGACTTAGCAGCAGCAGCAGCAGGTGATTCCAGCATGCACCTGTGGTTGGCAAGTGTGCTCTAATCTGTGCTTCTCAACCTTTAACATGCACACGAATCTCCTAAGGGTCTTGCTAAAATGCAAGCTCCAACTCAGTAGAGGTTTGGTCTGAGGCCTGAAGATTCTGTATTGCTATCTAGCCCCCAGGTGACGCCACTGGTACTGGTTCATGGCCTCAGGAGGAATGGCACTCAAAACTCAAGGTCTTGGGCAGATGGCTGAAAAGTTTATAAGATTCTTCTCTGGAAGTCTCAAAGGCAAGCTCTGTCTAGCCAGGCTAGAGCTCACAGCTTCCTGAAAGCAGACAGCCAACTAAATGGCCTCAGACTGGGGCACAAGGACTCAGAACTAGAGGCTGTCCCCAAATGACTCTCTCTTTGGCTTCATGCTGTTTTTTTTGGCGGTGGGAGGTGGGGCAGGGAGGGGGATGATCTAACAAGAGCCTGCAGACAAGTGTGGCCGCAAAGACACTGAATCGTGACACCACACCCTGCATTCACTTGGAGTTGCCTTCTCAACACCATCTGAGGGGAAAGGCAGAAGGAAAGGGTCCTAGTTACCTTCACTCAGATTAGCGGGGTGAAGCGGAGCAGGGCCTGACTTGGCAGGACGTTCCATCCAGAAGCAGCTGAAAACAATCACAGCTCTGCTGGGCCAGCCTCCTCTGATCAGCCAAGCAGGAAAGCTTCCTGCCTGGAGCTGGCGAGGTAAGTGCATGGTTGAAGGGACTCCAGGGAAACTTGAGCAGGGTAGGAACTGGGCAGACAAGTCCCACTGGCTTTGAGGTTGGCATATTTTGTGACCCTGAACAACATCGTCAAAATAACACTGACTGGTCACCAACTACATGCCAGAGAATTTTACAGAAATACTCCTATTTGATCCTCCCATCAACTCGGCAAGTCAGGCATCATTGCTGCCATTGTACAGATGAGGAAACAGAGGCTCGGTGGCTACGTGACAATGGAACTTACGGAGGACAGAGCCAGGATGGAAGACCAGCTCAAAACTCTTAAATCTCTCAATGTCTCAACTTAACCCCTTCACGACAAAGGGGAAAGGGTATAAATCAACAGAACTGAAAGGATGATGTTTATTAGCATTATAGTTATTACTTTTCATTATCTTCATCAGAAGTATAGTTAACAGATACTGGGAGAAAAGGCTGGTGTCTGTCCTGTCATTTAGGTGGCTGAGCCCAGGCCCCTGCAGTCTCCAGGCCCTCCTAGGCAGGGTGCATGGCCCCTGACAGACCTTCAGAAGAAGGCCCTGGCTATGGGATAGAGCAAGTGTCCAAAAAGCCAACAGCTCAAGGAAGGAGACTGAGCTGGGTCACAGCTACCTGCTCCTGGCACCTGGGCCACCAGGCCAAGCCCAAGGCTGGAAGTGAAACCCAACTGATGGGCCTTGAGAACCAGCCTGAACCTGTACCCCAGCCTCACCTCTGTATAAACCACAGAAGGCTCCTGAGACAGACACAGCCTGTTCGAACGAGTGCCCCACTTCAAGGGCTCTGGCACCGAGGGCCGAAGGGGCCATGCTGGGAGCCTCCATCCCACGGGGCCCCAGGCCCCTCCTCCCAGCACCCAGGCAGCTCTGGATTCATATTACGCCCATACAGCTCCAGCCATGGCTCCTGACCGTCATGCTCCACAAAGTCCTGAGGCTTCCAGAGGAGCTGGGAGTGGGGGTGGTCAACAGTAGGGAATACACAAGGAAGCAATGGTACAGTCACTGAAAATATCTTAAAACCACACCATGTCATTAAAAATGCTCATTCTACAGTGTTACATGAAAAAACTACATACAAAGCTTTTCAAGGATGTAATCAGTAAGATTACAATTAATTTCAAGAAGCTATACACAGTTAAAAAATAAAAAGAACAGAGGGAAATATAATCAAATGTTATCGGTGTGTGCGTGCCAAGTTGCTTCAGTCGTGTCTGACTCTCTGAGACCCCAGGGACTGTCGCCCGCCAGGCTCCTCTGTCCATGGGGATTCTCTAGGCAAAAATACTGGAGTAGGTTGCCCTGACCTCCTCCAGGGGCTCTTCCCCACCCAGGGGTTGAACACGCATCCCTTATGTCTCCTGAGTTGGCAGGTACGTTCTCTGCCACTGGCGCCACTGGGAAGCCCAAATTGGCGGCAATATTTAAATTACCAGAACAATCTCTGTAGGAAATTAAGCATTTCCCCCCTCCCCCCCTTTTTTTTTATGAGAATACAAACTACACAGGGGTAAGCAGAGCACTTTTTTTTTTAAGTTGAAGTACAGTTGATTTACGAGAGGAGCGCATTCTGACTGAAGTCCATGTGTCTGAGGGGTCAGGATGAAGCCTTTTTGGGATGGCGCAGCCCCAGTGCGGGCAGCCCACAGCAATGAGACCACACGGGTGTGGCTGCAGTCCAAGGCCCCGGGGCATCGGTGCTCATGTGTGGGCCAGCAGGCCAGTAGGGGACCCTTCCCAGGGGGCTTAATTCTCCAGTGTGCATATGTGAGTGTTAGTCAATCAGTCATGCCCGACTGCTCATGACCCCATGGACTGTAGCCCACCAGGCTCCTCTGTCCATGGGATTCTCCAGGCAAGAATATTGGAGTGGGTTTCTATTTCCTTTTCCAGGGGATCTTCCCCACCCAGGGATTGAACTCGGGTCTCCTGCATGGCGGGCAGATTCTTTACCATCTGAGCCATCGGGGAGGCCAGGGAACATGACAAAAAGCTCATTTGCCCTCAAAGTGCTCTAAAGGATTCTGGTGAAAGATGCCTACTGAAACAGTCCAGACAGGTGCCCTGCTCCAGGCGAGGGGGCAGAAGGCAGTTGCCACCGAGGGCTCCAGGGTCCCTTGGAGACCCCTGGCTGACGAGGATTCCTGCCTGTGCCACAAAGCCTGCCAGAGCGAGGATGTAAGAGGGACGCGCTTTACCATATGGGGCTCAGGAGCCTCCTAGGAAGGCTGGCGGGAGGCAGAATGGCAGGTCCCTGAGCCCCGCGAAAATGTGAAAGAGGAGAGGCGTTTAAAGTGAAGGGAGGCACCAGCTGTCGTCAAAACAACACCAATTACGGGGGCTGCACCGCCTGCAGCAGGCTGGGCTCTGCAAGCAAGGCTCCTCCCCAGGGGGCCAGGTGGTCACCCAGCCGCCCCGGCTCGGGGCCCAGCCTGAGGCTGGGGCTGCAGGCCGGTCACCAGCTGGGCAGGGCAGCCCCAGTCCAGAAAGCAGCCCACACAGGTCCTGCTGACCGAGAAGTCTCCAGGGTCACTGGGTTGGGTACTTGTGCTGGGGGCCAGGACTAGGGGCCACCGGCATGGGGACAGGACTAGGGAAGCACCTTCTCTGGAGACTTTAAAGGACTAAGCACCTGGAATAATTGCAACAGTAAAACAGGAGAAAAGTGACGTCCTTGTCCCTTGAAGCTGGGGAGGAAAGAGAGTAAGAAGAGAGATCAGAAATGCTGCTTCTCTGGGGCCCCTTACAGCTCACGGCAAGGAGCTCGAGTTCACCATCGCTGACGGGGCCCCCTGGATGTCCTCTGCTGCCGGCATCTGAGCCCGGAGACCCTGGGGTGGAGTGAAAAAGGCCTACCCTCTGAAAGCCAAGGAGGCAGGAAGGCCTTGAGTGTCAGACCAGGGTTTTGTCCCTGTTCTGCGACTTCCTAGCCGTGGGGCTGGTGACAAGCCCCTTCCTTCCCCTAAATTAGGTGAAAGCGGTTCCCAGCCTTGCTGTTGCATCAAAATGTGTGTGGATTCATGAAAAACATTTCTGGGATGATACTCCTAAAACTATCATATTCTAAACCAACAGAAGACATCTTATGACTTGTGGGGCATCATTATAAAGTGGGGGCATTATGGGGACTTCCCTGGTGGTCCCGTGGCCAAGACTGTGCTCCCAACGCAGGGGGCATGAATTAGACCCCTGGTCAGGGAACTGGATCCCGTATACCACAGCGACAAGATCCCGTGTGCTGCAACTAAGACCCAGCACAGCTAAATAAATAAATAAAATATTATAAAAAATAAATAATAAAGTGGGGGCATTTTGCTCCCCTCTCATGACAACATGCAAATGAGAAGCAGAAACAGACACATTAGTCTGTTTTTTCAAACCTTTCACCCACACAGTCTAAAATCAGGACTGGATAGGAACACAGGATGGGCTCCTGAACCAGAGGGGAGTGAAAGGGATACACAAAACCAGCGAGGCCAGGAAGAAGGAAGAAGGTTAGAAGGCACATGCCTGTCTCCTGGGAATGAGCCCCGCGTCCCTGGGAAAGACGCTGAGACGAAAGGGAGGAGCAGCTGGGGGAAAACAGGCCGTGAGAACAGGACGCGATTGTTCTTGGGGACAGGCAGGGTGGCCACCCCTGCTTTGTGCGTTAATGCAATTAGGGCCTGGTGGGCGGGGGCCCTTGGTTTGGAATCCCTTAGCTCCAGCCCATCTCGGGACAGCCGAGCCTGAGTGTAGGGCTGGAGCTGGAGGCGGCTCAGCTCAAAGGGGGCAGCGGCCCGGACAGCCAGGGGTGAAGCCCTCACTTCCCTCCTCCCCCAGCACCGTCCTGGGAGTTCCCTGAAGCCCAGCCTCGGCCCTGACCCCAGTTAACACTCCCACTAATTGCTGGGGCTGCAGACAGCCTGAAAGCCCAGGGAGCAAAAGAGTCAGAGTTAATTAAGGAGGGAGAAAAAGTCTGCGTCTTCATTCTTCCTTCCCTCCTCCCTGCTCCTATGGGTCTGGCGTCTAGTTTCAAGGAAGCTCCTGAGGCAGGGCTCTTGAGCCCGGAGCCAAAACCAACAACAGCACACGGAAATTATTGAACAGGAGCAGCTGGGCCAACAGGGCTTCTAGGAGCCTCACTCCAAAGCTGTCCAGCTCTCCAAATTTCCCAGAGGTGTGTCGAGGAGCCACTCCCCACCCATCCCAAGGGAAACCTCATGGTCTCTCTGTCTGCTCTCAAACAAGGATGGCACAAGTTCTTGCCACCAAGGGGGGATTCCTCCAGGGGGCAGTGGGCCATTCTGTAGGCCAAACACTAATTATACAACATAGACATCTGCCAAATACTACCTCACCTAGTTTCACAACTACCCAGTGAGGTAAGTACTGTTCTTGTGCTGACTTCACAGATGGGGAAACTGAGGCTTAGAGGAGATAATGAACTTACCCAAGCTCAACAAGGCAGCAAGCAGCAGAGGAATGATTCAGACTCCTGCACTCTTGACTCCAAAACCTGCCACCTGGATATTCTAGTTCATGAGAAACGAGCCTTGTGGAGCTGCTTAGTCAAGGATCCTTGAGGTTTCCATGAGGTCCATGAATCCCGCCCCCACCCCCGCCCCACCCCAAAGGACATAAAATGCACAGTTTAATGCGTTTGGGTGTGAATGCACTTTTCAGGGTAAAGGTGGGTGTCAAAGTTCTCTTTAGATTATAAAAGGGGTCTGGAACCCAAAAAGAGGTTAACAAATGTGGGCCAATGAGATGATACCCCAATCAATGATTTGCTAAGTTGACCCCAGGACACAGATCTTTTAACTTGAGTCCTCTGCTTTTTCACTTCACTTCCTTACATGCTAATGAAACAGCCAAGAGGGAAGCTGAATTTCTCCAGAAGTAGAGGATGTGCTGGCAGTTTAGCATTAGGCAACTTCGCACCGAAAATCCCCTTGGCTTGCTTGGCAGAGAGTATCCAAGAGACACATTGTAGGGGAGGAGAGAGAAAGGTGAACAGACCGGCCCTGAGGATGAAAGGGATTTCCTACCTAGCATTTTTTTTTACTTCTTTCAGTCACTGAAAAACAAGTTCCAGCGCTGTCCCAATTCTTGCTTGAATTCACATAGCGGAAAATATTTTACCAGCAGTCCCAGACTATCAGAAATTCACAGGGGGAAGAAAGTTTCTGTTCCAAATGAATTTGCTACATATGCAAAGACCACTGTCTATCTATTCATAAAAACAATGGTGTCCAAGGACTTTCCTGGTGGTCCAGTGGCTAAGACTCCACACTCCCGATGCAGGGGGCCCAGGTTCCATCCTTGGGCTGGGAACTAGATCCCACATGCCGCAACTAAAAAGATCCTGCATACCACAACTAATGGCCCAGCACAGCCAAATAAAATAAATAAATATTTTTAAAACTAATGGTACCCCTTAACTGGGGCCACTGTCCTCATTTTCAGATGCTCCAAGACAGCAACCAATAACAATGGTGCTGTTGCCCACATTTGATAGCCAATATTATCAAGCATGAGCTCCCCTGGTAGCTCAGCTGGTAAAGAAACCGCCTGCAATGCAGGAGACCTTGGTTCAATTCCTGGGTCAGAAAGATCCCCTGGAGAAAGGAGAGGCTACCCACTCCAGTATTCTCGGGCTTCCCTGGTGGCTCAGACGGTAAAGAATCCACCTGCAGGGCGGGAGACCTGGGTTTGATCCCTGGGTTGAGAAGATTCCCTGGAGGAGGGCATGGCAACCCACTCCAGTATTCTTGCCTGGAGAATCCCCAGTGAACAGAGGAGCCTGGCGGGCTACAGTCCATGGGGTCACAAAGAGTCAGACACGACTGAGCGACTAAGCACAGCACAGCACATTATCAAGTATGCACTCCGTGCTTCACCCACGCTTCCTCGTTTATTCCCAACTCCAACCCTATGAGGCATGGACATTATTATCTCTGACTTACAGATGACAAAATTAAGACTCAGAGAGGTTAAACAGCTGCCCAAGAACACACAGCGAGGAAGTAACAGAACCAGGATTCAAGTCTGTCTGACCCTGGGGATGGGACCCGAGAACAAGATCACTTAAAGCAGATCTGCAGACCAAACTGTTAGTTGTAGGTCCTTGGGGAGATAAGTTCAGGAAGAGAGAGTAAAGAAGGCTTTAGAGAAGTTCCAGAAACTTGATAGTTACACACTCAAGCGTGTGACGGCAGACTTGTCTCTCAGAATAGAGAAAGCGTACAGACCAGCCCCGACATGTCAGACTTGTGATGGTCATGCTCATTGGGGCACATATCCGTCCCCAGGCGAACGAAAGAAAGCACTGGTCCTTCACCTCAGAGTCTGAGAAACACTGTCCTAAAGCCCTCTACAAACACAGCACCTATGCTGCTCAAAAGAGGCCACTCTCCCAGGTGCCTCCTCGCAGAACAGGCTTCTAGCAGGCACTCCACAGGCTTTTACATGCCCACACATCACCTGGGCATCCTGTTAAAATGCAGGCTGATGCGGGCAGTTCAAGTGGGGCCCAAGACTCTCCATTTCTAACCAGGAGGCATGAGTACTGCTGGTCTGGGGACCTGACATTATCAAGTATGCACTCCGTGCTTCACCCACGCTTCCTCGTTTATTCCTAACTCCAACCCTATGAGGCATGGACATTATTATCTCTGACTTACAGATGACAAAATTAAGACTCAGAGAGGTTAAACAGCTGCCCAAGAACACACATCAAGGAGCAAGGTTCTAACTGCACATCACTCAGGAGCAGATAAGGTGGAACTGGGAGCTCCACCGGACAAAGCCAGCCAGAACCCAGCGACTGGCCCAAGAACAGGCACACCCCCTGGGGCTGGCTGTGAGAGGGCGGGACGCCTGCATGGGGCCGGGCTCCTATCATAGGCAACCTCAGAAACACACCTTCCCCACCCTAGCCTGAGCCTGGGACACCAGGGCCCTTTTCTCCTGAGTTGCAGAAACAAGGCCTCGAAGGCAGAGAAAAGCAGCTCTGCAGCATTTGCTACCTATAACCAGACCAGAGAAAAGGAGGTATTCTGATTAAACTGTGCTTCCTGCGGCTTCCCTGGTGGCTCAGTGGTAAAGAATCCTCAGGCTGATGTAGGAGACATGCGTTCAATCCCGGGACCAGGAAGAGCCCACATTCCGAGGAGCAACTAAGCCCGCGGGCCACAACTCCTGAGCCTGTGCTCTGGGGCCTGGAAACGGCAACTCCTGAGCCTGAGTGCTGCGGTTACTGAAGCCCGCACGCTGCAGAGCCGGGGCTCCACAGCAAGCGAAACCACCACAGTGAGAAGCCCTGCACGGCCACCAGAGCAAAGCCCACACAGCACCACAGTGAGAAGCCCTGCACGGCCACCAGAGCAAAGCCCACACAGCACCACAGTGAGAAGCCCTGCACGGCCACCAGGGCAAAGCCCACACAGCAACTAAGACCCAGCACAGCCTACAAACAAACACATAAATTCATAGATTCTGAAAAAGAACATTCCAGGCTTTTTCAGAGAAGTCTATTTCTCTTTGAAGAGCTCTTCCTGTCTTTAAAAAAAAAAAAAGAAATTGTGGATTTTTAATTCAATGAAAGACGACTAGTCAGCAATAAAAAGAGAACACACACACACACTTTATACGTACAGCAACATGGATGAATTTCAAGAATACCACGTTAAGCAAAAGAAGCTCACACACACACATACACACAGAGACAACTGTGCTCCCTGCCTTGGCTCTGCTCATCCCATCCTGTGGCTGGATCTCGGACAGTGGCGTCCTGGGAGGATCACCACACCTGCACTTTTGGATCACCCTCAGAGGGCAGAAATGGCTCCTCAGTGGCCACTCCAGAGGGAAATGGGAAGTTCCCACTTGCTTCAGGTTACCTACCTGTCCAATTCCCTGGAAATTCTTGACTGTAGAGACTGCCCTCCTTATTACCACTCTGTCTCTCCTAATTCAACTGATGGCCCAAGGCGTACTTATTAACGGGGCAATTCACAATAAAAGGTTCAGATCTCCCACTCATTAGGGATTCACTCTTTCATTCAAAAATATATTTGGACCAACTGCCACGAGCCTGGTCCCATGATGGGCTTGACCGACAAGGGCTACTTACTCACCCTTTTCTAAGAGGCAGGGAATAAATGACCAATGGGGCCATGACTCCATCAGCTCAGGCAAAGGGCCTGTTCCTGGAGCCAGAAGGAAGGCGAGCTTCTGCACAGCAGCTTTCCCTCATGCATGGACTCAGGGAAAGGCAGTCCCCAGGGTGGGGCTGGGCCCTTGAGGCTGATGGTACTTGACACCAGCTCCTTCATCCCCCTCACAACAGGGCCTGAGGGTTACTGACACACAGCAAACACAGCCAGTGGGGCTTGATGTCTGAACCGAAAGTGCCTGGACAAGACACAACCCACACTGGGGAGAATCAGGCTGAAAAACCAACTCCGGATCTCAGCTGACTCTCTGAAACCACGAACCGCTTTCTTCTTTGCAAACCCAAACCACATTCTCCTACCTCCAAACCCTGCTGTATGCTACTTCCCTACAAGATGCTCTCACTACTGTCAGTACTTGTGACAGCCAAAAACATCTCCAGACACTGCCAGTGTCTCCCACACTGCACTGGGGCATGGCCTGAAACCCTGGCTGTGCATAAGAAACCCCTGGGGAGCTTCTGACTCACCCGTGTCTGGGCCCACCGCACACACTTTCTAATTCTGGTCTAAGATTCTACAAGTAAACGAGAATGTCTATCACTTTACAGGCCCTTTATGTTCCTTTAATGTGCTGGTTGGTTCATCCACTAGACGGAATTTCTCCAGAAGCATGAACTACATTTTTCCCCCCGTCTTCGGGAAGCTCTAGACAATGCTCCATGCAGCACCTGCTGCTGCTGCTGCTGCTGCTGCTAAGTTGCTTCAGTCGTGTCCAACTCTGTGCGACCCCATAGACGGCAGCCCACCAGGCTCCCCCATCCCTGGGATTCTCCAGGCAAGAACACTGGAGTGGGTTGCCATTTCCTTCTCCAATGCATGAAAGTGAAAAGTGAAAGTGAAGTCGCTCAGTCGTGTCTGACTCTTAGTGACCCCATGGACTGCAGCCTACCAGGCTCCTCCGTCCATCGGATTTTCCAGGCAAGAGTACTGGAGTGGGGTGCCATTGCCTTCTCCGATGCAGCACCTATTTCATGCTAATCAGAAGAGTCTGGAAAGTTCTTGAGCCCTCTCCACCCCCACTAGATGAAGAAGCCACTGCAGGTAGCACCATCTCCTCCAGATTCAATTGTATATGACAAGAATAATCTACTAACACAATCTTCCAAGCTTCACGAGGAGGAGGGGACAGAGGCGGGGGTCAGTGAGAGTCCAGCCGCCTGACTTTGGTTTCAGTGCCCAGCCTCTGAAGGAGCCCCCCTCCATGCTGTCGCTTGGGTGTGAGGACCCTTTGCTAAATGGCCAGGATGCCCGCCTATGTGTACTCAAGTTTATTGACCGCTCTGCACCTTTCTTGGCCAGAATGGAAGGCATGAGGCCAAGGCACAGCCACAACAGTAGAAAATCCAGTCTACCCGACAATGCTGTTTCCCTCGGGCTGATCATGACTTGGAATTAAACTCAGGCCCAGAACTAGCCTTTTTCGGAGACCCAAAGGCAAGAATCTTTCCCCACACCTTGCTTCAAGGGTTTTCCAGGAGGATCTGGAGAAGTGATTGACAGTGGCCTGGCCAGTGTTGACCGGATGCAGTCAAGTTCATGTCCTGCCTCCCAAACTCCCCACACCTGAGGCTACCCCTGCAGGCCACCTCTTCAGAGAAAGCCAAAGAGCGATAAGGTGTCAAGGAAGAAGATCTGGCTCTTAAACCCTAGCAGCCCGAAGTGGAAATGCATTCGTCACTCACAAGCTGCTTAGAGAGCAAACATGCCATCCTTCCCAATTTTTATACTTGGGCTTCCCTGATAGCTCAGTTGGTAAGGAATCTGCCAGCAATGCAGGAGACTAGGATTCGATCCCTGGGTGGGGAAGATCCCCTGGAGAAGGGAATGGCAAGCCATCTGGTATTCTTGCCTGCAGAATTCCATGGACAGAAGAGCCTGGCGGGCTACAGTCCAGGGGGTCACAAAGAGTCCCATACAGCTAAGGGACTAACACTTTCACTTTCAACACTGAAGACTAAACAAAGGGTGGGAAATCCCAGGGGCCAAGCTTCCCCCCAAAACAGCAAAGGCTATTCAAGCTCTCAAGATCAGAGTTCTCACAAAAATTCACTAGCTAATACATAAG
Organism: Oryx dammah; assembly: GCF_014754425.2. Taxonomy (NCBI): domain Eukaryota; kingdom Metazoa; phylum Chordata; class Mammalia; order Artiodactyla; family Bovidae; genus Oryx; species Oryx dammah. The sequence continues at coordinate 53,338,094 of NW_024070192.1, read as the reverse complement.
GATGTAAATTGCCATGTGGTTAGGTTACATCTAATGAGTGACTTGGTATTTTCTCTGACATTTTCTCCTTTGATATTCATTGCCAAAAGGATGAGTGAGTCTTAAAGAGCTGCTTCCGGTGGCACTGGCTAGGCACCAGACTCTTCCATTCTATGAGGCCAGCAACATAGTGATTGTTTTCCCCCCAAGCTTTCTTACCTCCTCTCAGTTACACACAGAAACACACACACACACACACACTGTCGCCTGAACACATCCTCCTGCTGAGGTTTCTCTTCATTCTCCAGAAGGAGCTCTGGAAACCCGGGCCTCCAGGAAACGAGCTGGGGAGGGAGGCGGCCGCGGATCGGCACTTCCTCCGCCGCAGGCCGGCCCTCCGCGCGGCCCCTCCCTGCCCGGGCCTGGAGGGCCCCCGCCGGGAACAAGGCCGCCTTTGAGAGCGCGCGCGGCCGCGGCCGGCCGGGTTGCCATGGCCACGGCCCTCCGGCGGGGAGGCGGCGCGGCGCCCGGACACCCGGCCAGGCCCTCCCCGCGGCCCCGCCCGTCCCCTGCGCCCCTCCGCCGTCAGAAGGCGGCCGGGGCTGCCGGGCGGGCGGCGCAGGGACGCAGCCCGAGGGCGCGCGCCGGGCCCTCGTTCCCCCGGCCCGCGTCCCGAGCAGCCAGCCGGGCGTCTGAATAATTCAGCCCTCAGTCTGTCCTGTGGTCTGGGGTGGGGGGTGGGGGGTTCATTTATTTTTTGAAGAGATCTTCAAAATTGTTTGAAGAGGTGAAACTGCCGTTTCACCACGGGAAGCAGTTTAATCCTAAACCTGGCTCTGGTTTGTGACCCAGGACCTCCCAAGACTGCAGGGAAGGGGCCGCTGAACTTCCTGAACCCGGCCGACCGCCAGCCCAGAAGCGGCGCCGAGGGCCGAGGGGCGGGCGCGGCAGTCTCCAGGGAGGAACTGCATTATTGGAAAGCCGCGCGCGCCAGCCCGTAGACTGCCTCTAGTGGTGGGTCCCCAGGCCCTCCAGCGTCCCACCCTCCCCTGAAGGCCTCGTGTTCACTCTGACTCACGAGTACTGAGCACACAGTGTTACCACACTGGCCGCGGGTCCCTGGCAGCCGGCAGCTTTGGCTTCCCTTAACCACACTAGCTGATATTTTACCAGGCTTTCATCTCATGTAACTGGCACAATAACCTTATGAGGTAGGTACTATGAATATCCGCCTGTCACAAGTGAGGACACAGACTGGAGGAGGTTAGGAGATGGCCCCAGGTCATACAGCTAGCAAGCGAATGGTGAGGATGCAGACCCAACCGTCTCTTTCCAGACTTCGTGCCTTAATCCCCACGTTACATGGACATCTTCAAAGAGTGGAACTAACTCAGCCCAGGGAAAGTGACATGACTTGCCCACAGTCAGCCCACTGGGACCGTGTCAGACAAGGACTGCTGCTGCTAAGTCGCTTCAGTCGTGTCCGACCCTGTGCGACCCCATAGACGGCAGCCCACCAGGCTCCCCCGTCCCTGGGATTCTCCAGGCAAGAACACTGGAGTGGGTTGCCATTTCCTTCTCCAATGCATGAAAGTGAAGAGTGAAAGTGAAGTCGCTCAGTTGTGTCTGACTCTTAGCGACCCCATGGACTGCAGCCCACCAGGCTCCTCCGTCCATGGGATTTTCCAGGCAAGAGTACCAGAGTGGGGTGCCATTGCCTTCTCAGACAAGGACTAAAGAGCCATAATCTGGACTAACATCATTTCCACAATCGCAGTTTCGACGACAGAGGTGAAAACACACTCAGAATACTCCTTTTATGTTATGGTCTAACGGCCTATGAACAGCTTGGCCCAGGCAATGTACCATGCTAGGAGTACTCCTTTTACGTTATGGTCTAACGGCCTATGAACAGCTTGACCCAGGCAATGTACCATGCTAGTCCTGTCCACTCCCTTCAGTCTCTGCTCCATGACTTTCCAACAAACATCTCCCCTGCCTCCAACAAAACTTAAATTCCCTCTCACAGCAATAGAATCTCTCCCACCCCTCTTCAGGGCAGTGCAATCTCCAAGATTCCTCACACACCACCCTGCCAGCTCATATTTATGCAGCACTTTATATTAATAGTTCTCAAAGCTCTCTTACGGTCATCCAGTCGGCTCAACAACTCTTGAACCAGGTAAGCATCAGCACCTTTTTTGAGGACTGCCCCCACCCACATTCACAGGGGAAAGGGCCCAAGCCAGGTGGCACTGTATGACCATGTGCTCCTGGCCATCGCTGATTGGACCAGCAGGGGACAACCGACAGTAAGGGACCAATCAGATTCTTCTCTCAGGAATCTGAATCAGAGGTCTGAAATACAATCCAGTCTGATGCTTCTAGAAGGAAAATGGGTATATCTGGGGGCTGAGGACCCATGACATCTGGCATACATCCACAGAAGCAGTGGCATCCTGCAGTGCCAGGCCCTAGGGAGGCCAACGGTATTTCCTGCCCTTGATTCTTGCATTCTCCTTGGCTTCAAATAGCTCAAGTTGGTTTCTGTTACTTGCAATCAGTAGAGTCTGAACTAACAGACGGGTTGGATAATTATTCTCCTTTTGCAGATGAGGAAAGAGGCTCACACAGGTGGAGTGACTAAATGATTATCACAAGATTAAATGTAATAAAAGTGAAAGTGAAAGTGAAGTCGTGTTCGGCTCTTTGCAACCTCGTGGACTGTAGCCCACCAGGCTCCTGCGTCCATGGGATTCTCCAGGCTTAGAGTGGGTTGCCATTTCCTTCTCCGGAATCTTCCTGACCCAGGGATCGAACCCAGGTCTCCTGCTTTATAGGCAGATGCTTTAACCTCTGAGCCACCAGGGAATGAATCCCCAAAAATGTAATAACGGAGAGGTTAAAATTCCTGCCATGTGACTCCCCTTCGGCCATTTCTTGCCTTCTTCCCTGGATTAAAGAAAGTGGCAGGTGTTCCCTTCTTGTTAGTGTTTTTAAAAAAAATATGACAACTGACGATAATTGATGAGGCTGTAGGCACTCTGATGGATTAAAACCAGAGATAAGAAATACAGGCAGCACGCGCCCTCTGTGATGGCCCACACTCTATCTGTGGAGTGTGCTTCTCTCCAAATCCTAATAAATTCCCTTCTTACCTATCAAAAAACAAAACAAAATCCTCTCCTTTGAAACCATGAAGACCACCCTTTACCCCTCTACACTTCCCAGCCTCCTTTACAGTTAGGTTGGAGCCATGTGAGAAGTTCTGACCAATTAAATGTGCATAGAAGTAGTAGGTGTCAGTTCCTTGGTAAGGCAGTTAAAAGCCAGGGGCTGGGGAACTGTGATGGCCCCATGTTCCAGATGATGAGACTACAGATGGGGGGAGGACTGCCTAACCCATGTCAGACTTCCTATGAGCACAAACGAAACGTAGTTGTGTCAAGCTGCTGCAATGTCAGAGTTTGATTATTACTGCGGCATAGTGCAGCTACTCTCCCAACTGAAACACATAAAACGTTCAACCGGGGCTCTTCAGCACATTTCTCTGGTCTGCAGGATGCTTCAATTGTCTAACATTCATTTGTTTAACAACTATTCCTAGCACCCCAAGACTAGACACTGTAATGGGTACAGCCAAGAGCACAGTTCAGTTCAGTCATGTCCAACTCTTTGTGACCCCATGAATCACAGCACGGCAGGCCTCCCTGTCCATCACCAACTCCCAGAGTTCACCCAAACTCATGTCAATCGAGTCAGTGATGCCATCCAGCCATCTCATCCTCTGTCGTCCCCTTCTCCTCCTGCCCCCAATCCCTCCCAGCATCAGAGTCTTTTCCAATGAGTCAACTCTTCGCAAGAGCACAGTAAAAAAAAAAAAAAAAAGACCCAATTTCTCTCTTCAAGATGGCCCCTATCTGGTGACCCATAGACCGGACTTTGGGACTAAAAGGAGCAGTTCTGCAGGCGTGAAGTCAGGAACTCCCTCCTGGGCCACTGGCTAAACTGCACCCCAAGAAAAGGTAAGCTGCCAGAAGGCAAAGACAGCTTGTCCCAGTGACTCCAGGAGGGCGACAGCCATGACTGAGTCCACACCAACTTTTCATACCCTGGGCTCTACCAGCTGCCCCCCTGCCAGCCACGTGGACACATACAAGTGCCTCCCTTGCCCTGGGCACAGAACAGAAGAGAGAAGGCATCAGGGAAGAGCCATCAGATAGAGCAGGTGGCTGGTAGAAAACCAGGAGCAATAAAAGACTCAGCTCATTCGCCCTCCCCCTCCTCTGCAGCCAGAGTATCTCCTCTGGAATTACCCCCCTGCTTAATTTATTCTAGCCCCAGAAGTCCCCAACACCTGAGCTTTCTTCCCCCCATCCCTTGTAATTGAGGGCCAACCAGAGAAATCACTCTGGACTCTTTGTGTCAAAAGCTAGATGAGAAGAGAAGTGAGGCAGGCAGAGCCATCACATACAGTTATGTGGGCTATTCACTACACAGAGTGTCCACCCGTAGGGGCAGATGGGGTGAATCCAGCCTATGCTCGGCTTACTAAGTTGTGAACCCTGGAGAAAGGCTCCTTTCTTCTAATTCACACAAAGGTATCTGCTGTATGCTGCAGCCCCCGAAGCACCAGAGTGGGGGCTTCTCCACAAAGAGTGAAGAAGTTTGGTAATGGGTCCATGGGAACGTATTGTACTAGCTTCTCTAAGTTTGGGTATACTTGAAACTTCTTATCATAAACTGTAAAACAAAGAAAAAAACATCCCACACAGTAAGTAGCTATTACTTGGACAAGTTACTTAGCCCTCAGCCTCAGTTCCCCCATCTAAAAAGACAATAATCCCTGGCATATAGGTTTGGTACAGGACTAAATTAAATAACTGAAGTGAAATGTTTGACATGAGTAAATCCTCTTACACACAGGAGCAGTGTAAGAACAGTAGGTACTGGGACTTCTGCCTTGTAATGCAGGGGACGTGGGTTTGATCCCTGGTCCGGTTCCACATGTCTCGGAGGAACTGAGCCCATGCCCATAACTAGAGAGTCAGTACTCTGCAAGGAAAGGTCCCGCAAGCCACAACCAGGGCCCAACACAGCCAAATACCTATTTCCTTTTTTTTACAAAAAGTATCTGCTGCTGATGGCTGGGGAAGGAAAATGAGGCAAAACAGTGGCAGTGGGGCCTTGTGGAGAAACACAACCACTCTGGGTAAACTGTGCCATGAGGTCAAAGGAAGTCTGAAAACACAACCACCCTGTCACCATCCCTGAACTGGGTGGCTGGTCTGAGGGAGTCTTCCTGCAATCCCTCCCTCCCAAGTGGACTTCGCCTTCCTCTGGGGACCCCAGACTCAGCTCATGATCCAAAGGAGAGCACAGAAAGGTCACGGAGAGTAGGTCAGAGAAGGATGTGCCCCGCAGCTTCCTCACAAGCTCAGAGACAAACAGGGTGACTCCAGGACCTGGAAGCTTCCTTTCTTAGTTCTAGAAGAAGACAAGAGGTCCCCCAAAGTGTACCAGGGGAACCAGGTACTAACTAACACAGGGAGGGCCCCGCCCCACCCCCTTCAAGGGGCGGAGTCGGAGTAGCCATCCACATCCCTAAAGATCAGAAATTATGTTTGTGTTGTCCAGTTGTATGGGATGAATTTTTACATTAATATCCTCAAAATTATCACTGCTATGTATGAATTTCACCAGTGGTTTGCCATTTAAAAATGCGTGAGTGTACACTCAGTCACAACTGACTCTTTGCGACCCCATGGACTGTAGCCCCCCAGGCTCCTCTGTCCATGGAATCCTCCAGGCAAGAATACTGGAGTGGGTAGCCATCTCCTCCTCCGGGGATCTTCCCGACCCAGGGATCGAACCCAGGTCTCCTACATTAGCAGGTGGATCCTTTATTGTTCAGCCACCTGGGAAGCTCTCAGAAGGCCTATTCCTTCCCCAGAGCCTCTCAGGGCTGGAGAGGGCTGGAGGTGGCAGTGCCACAAAGCCGGCAGCCCTTCCCAAAGCCCCCAGAGCCCCCACCCTTGGCTCGAGCCACCGAGGCCCTTGTGTCGGCCCAGCTCTGCCCTGGGACGACACACACAGAAGGCCTCTGGTTTCCGTCAAATACCATCGCACCCGCTCGCACCCGCTCTCTTTTCCAAGATGAAAGCTAATAGGATGATCCATTCTCTTATCAAGACAACTCCTGAGAAGAAAGTCACCCAAGTTCTCAAATCTCTCTCCTTTGAGCACAAGCCACTCCATGGCTCACCCCCATAGAGGTTCACCGAAATACAAAACCAAAGAAGAATTTCCACTAACAAGCCCATCCTTCACCTTGCCTTTCATGTCTCAAGAATTTGCTATCCGTATCTATGGCAGTTTTCTAAGTTTCTGAAGCTGTCACAGCTGAGGGCTGGAATGGAAAGACAGGCTTGCAAATAAAATGTGATAGGAAAGCAAAGAGACACATGGCCCTTGAATCCACAGTGCAGCGCCTCACAGCAGAGCACAAAAAGCCACTGAGAAAATGTCCTGCTCTGTCTCTGCCGGTGCTCTTCGGCTTTGTCCCAAACTTAGAAACAGCTGTTTCCCTATAACTCCAAAAAAAGCTCTCATATGCTCCGTCTCCTCATTCTTTCCAACACTGTGATCTGTACACTTAATCTACCTCCAGGCTCAGCTTATCCCTCTCTCGGCTCGTCAAACAACAAGAGGAACAGTGGAAGAGTAAGAAGTACTACACGACAACAAAGCCGTCTTAGAAACACCGTCTACAGAGTCAGCAGCCTGGCTTTCAGGGTTTAGACCCCAGTTCCTCAGTTACCTGACTGTGTGCCTTTGGGCATGTTGACTTAGCCCTCTGAGTCACCATCCCCTCATCTGGAAAGTGGTAAATACTACTGTACACATAGTGGGCTGAGTAAATAAATATAGCCTCTTAAAATGCAGAGAGAGGTGACTGGTATGCAATAAGTAGTTAACCAAAATGTAATTATTGTTAGACCATCACAGCCAACTAATGCAATGCGTGCATGCACGCTAAGTTGCTTCAGTCGTTCCAACTCTATGCGACCCCGTGGACTGTAGCCCACCAGGCTCCTCTGTCCGAGGGGATTCGCCAGGCAAGAATACTGGAGTGGGTTGCCATGCCCTTCTCCAGGGGATCTTCCCGACCGAGGGATCGAACCTGTGCCTCTTAGGCCTCCTGTATTGGCAAGCGGGTTCTTTACCACTAGCGCCACCTGGGAAGCCCCATCTAGTGCCATCTAGTGCAATAGGGACTGTTATTACCAGCTCTGGCTAACAGATGTGTTCAAAATCCATTTGTTGTTGTGGGTACAATAACAGATTAAACTCAAGAAAAGTACAAACTAAGAAATTAAGTGATCTGCTCAGAATGACAGTCCATACACAGTAGAACTCAGACTGGATCTCTCATCTTGGACTCTGAATCACACACTCACAAACTTCACACTCTAACAAGCTCTCTCCCTCAGGCACGGAAATTTGAGAAGTCCCATGGATCAGCATCAAAAACAGATTTCAATTCTGTAAGCCCCAGAGAGTGGCAATATCACGAGGGAATGTTGCAGGATTTGCCAAACAAAATTAATTTCCATTTGTTTTCATATTCCAAGAAAATATACCAAAGCGGCCTTATGCCACCCCATCAAAAGTGTCAAAAGACCCCTCAAGGCCAAGGATGACACCCTCCTCAACAATATTTCAGCCTCCCTTGGGAGGCTCCCAAGCTGTCAGCAATTTGCAAAAAAGGTCAGTGCAAATCATTTGGGAAGGCATCTGTGCTAGCCTGGCCTAAGACCTGTGGACTTCTGCCAAGCCCATAGTTTTTAAAAACATGCACTGTCTTCACCCTTGATAAACAGCAGCCAGGCTACAGAAATATTTCCATTACACCCAAAAGCCTGCTTGCCATCACAACTCATTGAAATGGATGTTTCCAATTTGAGGAGAGTTCAATAAAAACATGGAAGAACTCCCCAACCTTTCCAGCAGAGGTAACCATTCTGGCATTTAGGAAACCTCTAAACACTATAAAGGGTGTCTGTGGACACAGATTATTTGTTAAATACATGCCCTCATGCCCACAGTCTAACTATATCTAATACATGGATTGAGCCCATTTCTTCCAGCTTTTTTATGAATGTTTATGCATTAGATTTCTACACAAGTACTTTCACCAATGCTCTCTGTGTGTTTCAAGACTGTGATTAAATCACTGCATGGCCATGCTGGAGAAAACTAGTATTATAAAGAGTTTAGCACTGTAGCCCTGGCTCTAACAGCAACTAGCCACTGACGATTATATGATTTCATGAAATGAGGATAATAACAAATGTTAGCAGTAGCTAACATTTATTGAGAACTTAATGATTTGCCAAGCACTGTGCTAATGCTTAACGAGTATTTGATCCTCACTAGCAACAATTAGCAGAGAAGGCAATGGCAGCCCACTCCAGTACTCTTGCCTGAAAAATCCCATGGACGGAGGAGCCTGGTGGGCTGCAGTCCACGGGGTCGCGAAGAGTCGGACAGGACTGAGCGACTTCACTTTCACTTTCATGCATTGGAGAAGGAAATGGCAACCCACTCCAGTGTTCTTGCCTGGAGAATCCCAGGGACGGGGGAGCCTGGTGGGCCTCCGTCTATGGGGTCGCACAGAGTCGGACACGACCAAAGTGACTTAGCAGCAGCAGCAGCAACAGTTAGGGGATATTATCACTCCCATTGTATGGTTCAGGAAACTAAGACTCAGAAATTGAGTTAACTGGCCCCAAGAACACAGCAGCAACTAGCAAAGGTGGATTCAAACACAGGCAGTCTGACTCAGAGTTTTTCACTACATTCTATGGATCTTTTTCAAGGTGCTTAATGACCCAGGACCACAAATTCCTCTAGGAGCAGTCTGGATGATCTTCAAAATCCTTCCTGGCTTTAAAATTCAATGCTTCTCTCTTTTAGCAATAAAATGAATTTATGACTTGGAGGAATAAAATGCAATGGTGCTGTAACACTGCTCGGGTGGGATGAAACATCTGTGTCTGCCGCACCCAGAGCCAGTCAGGGGAGGGAAGGCACTGATTTTCTGAGATAATGATGCCCTGTGAAACCACCAGACTGGGCGCAAACCGTCTCAAGGAGAAACGACAGCTTGAAGGCAGCATCTTAAAGGATGCACCAACTCGTAAAAGTCTGCAGGTTCTCAACTATCAGCTCTAAAACCTTCATTTGTCTTGATTTTTGAAAAAAGGGAAACTCAAATGCAAGAGAATGCAAGTTGTAAGGCTACGGGTATAAGAAGGGGGCGAGGGTGGTTTGTGGCACACTGACGCCTGGCTTTCCTCCGAGCCTGGCACCTGCTCATGCAAAACCCACTCCGTCCAGGTAGTCTGTGTTTCACAGCTTCCGTACGACCTCGCAGCCCCGGCTCAGAAGTCCTGTAACTCTGCCGGCTTTTGCCCTACACACACCTGCTGATACCGTCATAGGCTGATGCCCGGTCCATAGACACAGATGCTCAATGGCTGCCTCCCCTGACTGTATCTCTGATTCATCTTCCTCCTCTCCCTGCTCAGCGCAGGAGTTCCCTGCCCGCCCACCTTGCCACTCGCGGCAGCCAATGGTGAGGCTCTCCCAGCAGCCTCCTCCTCCTCTCCCTCGCTCTAGCTCAGGCTCTCTCTCTCAGCTCCTGGTACAGCCTGAAACCGAAACTAATCTCAGACCTGAACAAAGTGAAATCATTTCCTAAGCCTGATCACCCTATATGACCGCAGAGGATCTTCTCATCAGAGCTCCAGATTTAGCACGCTGGTTGCGGGAGGTAGGGTGCCTCCTAGAACTCAATGCTCCCTTAATGAATAGGTAAGAAGCAAGAGACCTGCCATAGGGTTTTCTGCTGCTGCTTTTCTTTAATTTCCACAAGTCCACTGAAATTCACCCCAGGAAGTAAACTTCACCACTCAGTATTCTAAATTCATGGTCCGGCACTGGCTCCCGTTTGGCTCCTCCTTAATCAGATTCTCTTCTGAGAGCCAGCCTTGTTCCTTCGGTGATCTCTATAGCCATCTTGCTGAATGCAGCCTAGATAACTAGACCACACGCTTTTCCTAAACTTGAAAAACGCAGCCTTTTTACTTTCAGGCTGGGAACAACAAACTACAACAAACAGAAAAAGGCAAGTCATCATCAATGAACATATGTCCACCCTTGATACGGTTTCAAAAGAATTAGACACATTGAGAAAAATCCCAAACTGTTTTGTCCATCATGCTTGCCCCCACACTTTTGGGTGCCTCTCTCTGTCGCTGGGGGCATCGTGTAATGATTCAGTTGCTGGCTTAAGCAACACAGAGTTGAAAAGGGCAACGCACTGGCCAAGAAGTGTTTGGTAAAAGAGGAATACCTTTTGGGTGGTCTGCTATTTACTCTTCATTCAACCACGTTTACTGAAGGCCCTGGAGGTGTGCCCAAGCCTCTTTCAGGTGCTGGCCAGGAGGGTGAGCAGTGAGAGTGACAGTCACTCAGTCATGTCCGGGTCTGTGCGAGGCCGCGGTCTGCAGCCCACCAGGCTCCTCTGCCCATGGGCTTCTCCAGGCAAGAATGCTGGAGTGAATGAGAGGACCGCTAGCTCCCACTGGGCCATTTTCAGAACAGTTTGTGAGGAGGAGCTGAAGCTTTTCTCTAGCGCCGACAGCCAGACAGCCAACTCCTTGCGGGTTCTTGCAGCCCTCTTCACAAGGCATGGACTCCACCCGGTAGGGCTGTGGGGTGCCCCCAGAGTGCACCCCCTCTGACAGGGATCAACGCAGGGCAGCACCCAGCTGTGGGCAGATGTGGTTTGTGTCTTGGCTCATTAATAAATGACCCACTTAAGGAGACAGACATTCTTCAGTCACTTTAACAGGAAAATGAGGGGTTAGGCCAGATCTGAGTGACATTCTAGCTCAAAAATTCCAGCTTGTTTTCCCCTCCCTGTGCTGAGCTGACACAGATCTCGAGGGGCCTCTACTTCATCTTCCTGTCTCCAGATGAAACCTCTTAAACCACAAAGACAAATGGAACTTGCTCCCATTACTAAAGACCTTCGGGGATGGCCATTCCCCTCTGCTACCGTGAGTCACTTGTCCTCACATCCTATCTGGAATGTTGTCCTCAGATCTTACTTAAGTCCTTCCTCTGCAGTTTACATTCATTTGCTGCTGGTCCTGCTTCTAAGTATGGAGAGACAAGAGTGAATCACTGTGTGCTGAGCAATAACGCTGACAAGATTTTTATTTTTTCTTCAGCATGTTTGCTCAGGCAATAGAGGAGGTGACTATTAAAAACCACAAAGGTACCAAGGGAGCCAACTAAGGCAAGGGTGCTGTGGGATCCGGAAAACTCGATTCCACTGAGGAGTTCATAGAGTGGAACAGTGATATATACTCTGACCAGATCGAAAGGCTGGGGGCAACAGCCCCTTTAACCTTCACTCAGCTCAAGTGCCCTCTCCAGCAGGAAGCCCTCCCTGCCCAGTTCCGCCTCTGGCTGCCAAAGCATCTGCCTCTTCAGCACTCATTTCAGTGCAGCGTTCGCCATGGCAACTGAAGTTCTAGGCTGACATATTTGTTCCCCCCACCTAGACTGCAGGCATCTCTAAGGCAGAGTCATGTCTTAGCGACCTTTGTACTCAGGCTCAGGCTCCAGGAGGGTGTCTGGCACTCAGCCAGTGGTTCTCAGTAAACGGTGCTAGGCTGAACCCTCAGCACATCCCAACGATGCTTGACTGCTGCACTGTCAGCCCTTCACTAGGAGCACGTCACCCCTCCAATCCCACCACCCCACCATCCCCACCTCTCAGCCCTCAGCTCAGTAGGGGTCTCTCTCAGACTTTCTCTAAAGATGTAAGCTTTGTAACCAAGCCTTTTGGGTTCAAAGCCTGGCTCTGCCACTCTCCAACCATGCAATCTTGGACGTGGTATTTAACCTCCTTCTGTCTCCGTTTCTTCACTGAAATACAGATTTAACCCTTCATAGGATCTTGTGAGGATTAAATGAACTGATGCATGAGAAGCACTTGGAAAAGGGTCTGACCCATAGCGAGTGTTCCGCGAGGCTGGAATTATGTCCCAAGCCTACGGCTTCATAGAAACCCCGACCTGCTTCTACTCTGGACTGTCATTGAGCCTACCCACCCCCACACTAGACCCCCTTCCTTCAGAATCAATTGTTAACAGTAATCTAAAAAGCCAGTCAACCCTCTTTACTGATTATGATCCTCACCCCCTCACCCCACCTTCACCAGTTTAGAAGGGAAATTTTCCAAAGAAAAGGGAGGAGAGTTAGTTCCACAGCAGGGTTACGAATGCTGAGTCATTCTGCCCCCAATGATATTTCTCTGTCATCACCCTTGACACTTCAGGCTCATCTCCCCACTGTGTGTTCCCCTCTGCTCAAAATTTAAGCCTCACCCCACTCCATCCCACATCTCCAAAAGCCAGCCTCAGCCTCTACAGTTTTTACCAAAGATCTTCTTTAATAATAAGATGCCTCGGAACGTTAGCACCCAAGTGCAGAAATAAGAAGAAGAATGATAATAATAGTTTCAACTCTAAAAGAAGACTTGCTCTTTGTCTGGCATATTATCTCCTTTCTTTTTTTTCCAAAGCTGAAAAACTGAAGAACCTACAAAGTCATAGAGTAAGATGGAGAGCTGGGAGTGCAACGGGGAAAATGTATGTAACTTCAGATCCTACACGCTAAACCACAAAGCCATTCTAGAAATGGACACGGAGTGGCCAGATTGTCTCCTGGGGGTGGAAGTTAGAGAGATTTGGCGCCTTTTTATCCCACCAATCATTCCTCAGTGCATTTCACAATTTATGAAAAAGGAGTTTGTGTGGACAGGCATTGTTACTGTACCTGTCATTTATGACCTGTTTTAAAGATAAGAGCAATAGCTGGATTATTCGGAATCTATTACATTGTTCAGACACATCAGAGAGGCCGTCAGGGAACTGAGTGAGCCAGCACAATCAGCATCCTCGCCAACCCGTGGCGGCCGCAGTGGCGGCAGGCAGACAGGTCCTGGAACCTCTCATCACTGCCGCAGGACCCTTACAGCCCACCTACAAAATAACCTACAAGTCCCAAGTTAGGGACCGCCCGCTGGACCAGAGCACCCCCAGGTCCTTTACGGTTCTCATTTCCTGAAAGCATAAAAGCCAAAAAAAAACAGAGGCTTCACCTCCTTCCAGGGCACCTTGCATAGTCAAAGCGGATTCTTGCTCCCAAGGCTCTAGAACACTCCGGCCTATCCTGCTCATTGCCAGGATCAGGGGAAATCTATCAAGGCAAAGTACAGACAGGAAACCCTGAAGGAAGAAACAAGTCTAAGTGCTACTATCTGCTCAACACTGTGTCTGTTAGTCAAAGAAAAACCTCCATGAACTACCATTGTCTGGGTCCACTGGGACCTAAGAAGGGCTTCTCCATACCAACCAGAGAAGCCATAGATGGCAGACCCTGCTAAAGGTTCTTCCAGATCCCCAACAAGGGTGATGCCACCAAGACTTGGGCAGCAGCCCAGGGCCCAGTGAGCTTTGGTTAAGAAAGAAAAGGCAGGCCTGGTCTCCTTGCGGACACACTGGGGATGGTGACAGCCATTCCTTCTGGCTTGCTCCCCCTTCCCTCGTCCCTAAGGATCTAAGGAACCTGATGTGAGTTTGGGCAAACTGGGAGATAGCGAAGGACAGGGAAGCCTGGCGTGCTGCAGTTCATGGGGTCTCAGAGTTGGACCTGACTTAGTGACTGAACAACAAGGAACCTACAATACCTCAATCCTGGCCTTGAACAACTCTGCACAAAGACCTCCTCAAAAGGAGTGTCCTGGGCCTTCCCTGGCGGTCCAGTGGTTAAGACACCATGGGGCGTGGGGTGGATCCTGGTCAGGGAACTAGGATCCCACGTGCTGAGCGGCTCAACCAAAAAGTGAAAAAAAAAAAGGATAAGCATCTTTCACACTTACACTCTCCACTGAAGCACATTCCACCACTTCAACCCTGCTCCCCCAAGAATGAGCTGGGACTCTTACGGCGCCTGACTCCTATTTTGTTGTGACAGCATCCCTCACCCTAATCCCTTTGTGCCGCTCAGTGCTCAGTCGTGTCTGACTCTTTGTGATCGCATGGACTGTAGCCTGCCAGGCTTCTTCGTCCAGGGGATTCTCCAAGCAAGAGTACTGGAGTGGGTTGCCATTTCCTCCTCCAAGGGATCTTCCCGACCCAGGGATCAAACCCAGATCTCCTGCATTGCAGGCAGACTCTTTACCATCTGAGCCACCAGGGAACTCAAAGTGAAAATTGCTCAGTCGTGTCCGACTTTTTGCAATCCCATGGACTATATAGTCCATGGAATTCTCCAGGCCAGAATCCTGGAGGGGGGTGCTGATCCCTTCTCTAAGGGATCTTCCCAACCCAGGGATCGAACTCAGGTCTCCCACATTGCAGGCAGATTCTTTACCAGCTGAGCCACCAGGGAAGCCCCTAATCCCTATATTTACCTCTAATTCAACAGTTCTGTGGCGTTGGCCTAGTTAGTGCCCAGAGTCTTCTCACCACAAAGGCAACAAAATCAGCCCCTGGAGAACGGCCACCCCACTGGCCCCCATTCTCTGGCTCACTGTCGGGAGTTGGGATCCGGTGCAGAGTTTCCAGGTCTCCATGGCCACAAGCCCAGAGTTGCATCGGAAGGTCATGAGAAAAGCCCTCTCGAGAGATCGGCTCTTCACACCCTGGAACTATTCACTGACTCAACACAAAAGTGGGAACTGTTCTGAAACACCTAGGCTGAACCACAGATTCGAGATCTTAACAGGGGTCCCAGTTGCAAGGGGCACAGTGACCCTCTGATACTGCATACACAATGTGTCCCTACACACCTGCCTGTGCCAGAGGGAGGGAGAGGGGAGTTAGAGCTTTCACCAGATCCTCAAAGGGGCCCATGACCCCTACCTCTGGCCCCAATCTCCACCCCACCCCAGCATATTATCATCCCTGGGTCATGCTAGTTGCCCAAGGTCTTTCTCCTATCTAAGGATGTGTCCAGGCCTGAGGCCCCACTCCTGGTCCCTTGCTTCCTGCTCCTTCTAACTGCAGAAGGTGGACTGGGGCAGGAGTGGGAGTGAGTTCAAAGCCAACCCTCCCACACACACCCTCCAGCTTCCTGGTGACCTGAGCCAGGTTTCTCTCTCCATCCCAGAGATGCTATCCTTCATGCAAACAGAGGTCCCAAAGACCTCATCGGCCAACAGCAGAGAGGGCCCCATTTCACACTTAATTCCTTGCTGCCAAATCTCATGGTGAGACGACTCCCTCTCGGAGAACTCCTGGCGTCCCTCACCTCCTTCAGGCACACCTGGCCAGCTCCACCCAGGCTGGCAAGGTGAGCATGCGTGGCAAGGAAAAGGAAGGAGAGGCTCAGGCACCTCCCTGAGTCCTTTCTCCTGGACCGGGTGGCTAAGGGTTCTCAGGACGCCCAGCCAACCGGAGGGCTTACTCCCGGTGCTCAGCAAGCCCCTGCCTGAGCGATAGGAGGGGAGGAAGGTGGTCCTGTCTCCTAGGTCACCCCTAGGATAACTGAAAAATTCCCAGTCGTTCCCCCTCACCCTCCACTCTCACCGAAATGAAGAAAATCTAAAAGCTTCCTCTGCTGACATCAGATTCCTCTCCAGGAATTTCCTTTCAGTGTAAATTTCTTGGAACGAAAACTTCTTTCAAGGGGAAAAGAAACGGACAAGCCCGTGCTAGGTGTAAAACGAACAATGCATGCCGCAAACGGAGAGGAAAGGATGAATTAGCGCCAACACCACCCCCCTGGAGCTTAGAGCCCGGGGCACCGAGAGCCGGAGGGGCGGGGGCCGAGGGGCGGGGACGGCGCCCGGTGAACTTTCCCTGGCCGAGCCGCGGGAGATGCAGCTCCCGAGGGACCGGGTGGGACCAGAGAAAGCGAAGCCGACCTCGGCGGGGGCAGGAAGCGCACCTCCCCTTTTCCTAAAAGGAACTCAGGCCCCGGCAGGCGCCCCGCCACCGCCCCGCCGCCCCCTGCCAGCCGTCGCCAAGCAGTCGGCTCCCCCCGGCCCGGGCCGAGCGGGGAGGGGCGCCCACACAAAAGGGGCAGCGACCGGGGAAGGGGCTCCGGGCGGCGCCGGCTCGCCGAGGCCTGGCCCGCCTTGCCCGCGCCGCCCGCCCGCCCGCCGGCGACCACCCGCCTCCCCGCGCGCTCCCC
>NW_024070192.1:53265464-53321434 GCF_014754425.2 Oryx dammah | reverse complement strand
GCGGCCGGCTTCCTAGCGGCGGGCGGCGCGAAATGCAGCTGTCCCTGCGCGGCCGCCGCGAGGCCACAAGTGGGGCCGCGCGGGGAGGAGCGGGCCTGCGGGCGGGGCGCGGGCCGGGCCGCGGCCCCCAGACCCTCTCCGCGGCCGGCCCCTGGGAGAAGGGAGGGTAGCGGGGTCGGGGGCCGCCAGCGACGCCAATCGCAGGGGCTGGGGGTGGGGGGTTGGAGGGTGGGGGCCGGGCAAAGACGAGGCGGATCCCCGGGGACCGACCCCCGCGGCAGCCACGGGGACTCCCGGCTGGAGGGCCGGAGGACGCGATCGGGGAGCCTCGGTCTCCCGGGCCGCGCGGGGCGTCTTGCGCCTCCCTGCTCCAGGAGCGGCACCGGGAGGGCACACCCGGGAGAAGGTGGGGCGGGAGACCCGAGACCTCAGCTGGGGGTGGGGGGACCTAAAAGCAGGGCTGCCCAGAGGGTGTGGCCGCGCCTCTGGGTCCTGGGACAGCTGAAGTGGAGAGGAGGGCGGCCCCCGGGGTATTAGCATTCAGGAGAGGAAACAAAAGGTTGAGATCAGAGGAGATCAAGAAATCAAAGTTATTACCCATTCACACCATTGGATACCACTTGTCATCTCCCCACCTCCTCCCCAGCATACCAGGTCACCTCAGGGACGTCTGAACTTTGAAGCGATCTCCCAGGGAAGAACTTGTTTCATAAACGGGAAATCAGCTTTGGCTCTTCTTTTTCCACGTGTTTTAGTTTCACACCCTAATTCGGGGATGGGGGTAGGGCGGGTCAGGTGCCAAGCATTCTGCTGCGAAGAGGCGCTACCTAAGGAAGGGATCTGAAACCCATGAAGGGCAGTTCCAGTCCTGCCCCCGGGGCAGCTTGCCAAGGATCCGTACCCTCCTCCTGGGCAGCCTGCCTTAGAGACCCACTTGCCCATCTGGGTACAGATCTTAGAGAACAGCACCCCCACTCCCACCAACCAGGGCTTGCAGTCCCCTAAACTGCTGAGACAAGGCTAAGAGGGCTCTGTGCTAGCCACAGAGACATCCGAAGGTAAAACCCACAAACCAGAGTGCACCAGACACCCATGTGTCTCCATCATTTGCTTGTCGAGGGTGTTTCTTCAGCAGGTTGGGAACCTGGGAGGGGGAGCAACCTCAGAACCGCACCTTCTGGGGAGGCCCGTTGTTGACTACCTGTCGAGTTGAGCTCCAGGGCCTGGTTCCCAGACTCCTCTGAGGACCTCCTCTCTCCCACCCACCGCTCCCCAGGCCCCTTCACGCCGTGGTATATTCAGTTTGGGGGGCCCTTCAAACTCCTAGAGGTGGTCCCTAGACCCCAGGTTAAAGATACGTAATCTAGATGGACTGACCCATGCCTCGGTGATGACTCCTGTCTCCTTTCCCAAATCCTCTCCGCTAGATTCTGTTACCCTTGGCCAGGGTGCAGCTCATCTGCCACTTTTCCTGCTTACTTGTGAGATCCTGCTGCAGTTCCTCTCCCTGTCGCCTTGGCATTTTGGAGCTGGGAAAATGCATCTGCAAACTTGAAGTTTTGGCTGTTAGGCAAGTGGCTCACGGAGTCTTTTCATATATTATTCATATAGTCATCAGAGGAAACATCACTGTGATGGTCGCTCCTCCTTGAAGAATGCTTCTTAGGCATTGGTAACATACGCTTCCTTTCCGGGCTCTCTTCCAGGAGGCTTTCTCTCACACTGCTTCCCTGCCTCTCACCTGCACTGGGTAACCTCCCTTGCTCCCACCATTGCCTGTGAGCTGAATGTTTCCCAGGATCCCAGGCCAAACCACCCTCCTGGGCTCTAGCCCCACACACCCAGCTGCCTATAGAGGCTCCTCACCTGTGGGACCCTCGGACACCCCAAATGTAAGGAGGCAAGAGGCCCAGAGCATTTCCTTCCCTCCCCATTCCATCTGGCTTCACGGCTGGAAACCTCAGTGCACGGTGTCCCTTGCCCTGTGATCTACTGGTTATCGAGTCCTGCTCCATCCTCCTCACTCTCCTGAGCTGTGCTGTGCTCTGTTGCTTCAGTCGTGTCCAACTCTGTGACGCTACGGACTGTAGCCCACCAGCCTCTGTCCGTGGGATCCTCCAGGCAAGAATACTGGAGAGGGTTGCCATGCCCTCCTCCAGGGGTTCTTCCCGACCCAGGGATTGAACCTGAGTCTCCTGCATCGCAGGCGGAGTCTTTAACGCTGAGCCCCCAGGGAAGCCGCTTCCCTCTCCTCCTCCCTTAGTTTCCCTGCTCGGCCCTGGTTCAGGCCCCCGCATCTCTGTGCATCACAGTGCATGAGAGATCCCTTGGCTTTCAGCAGCCCTTGCCCTGCTGCCTGCCTCAGGAAACCTACCGGTCCTTTATTTCTCTCTCTCTTTACTTCATACCTACAAACACTACAGAATGTGCCCTGGTAAGAAACCCTTACCCCAACCTGCCCTCAGACCGTTGCCCTATTTCTCTCTTGCCCGTTTATCAGTAAACTTCCTCTGATAAGAAACCAACCTTGCATCCCCTGTCTGCTTCCTCAGTCCCTTTACAACCCTCAGAATCCAGCTTAGTTCCCCATCGTTCCAGAGTCACCTTTTTCCAGGAGGCACCAGCCAGCTTGCAGTCATTTCAACCCATGGGCTTCCTCCCCACCCCTCTCTTGCCACCGAGGTGCTCTGACCACCTTCTTGAGGTGACTCTTACCCAAGGCCTCCTTGGTTTTTCTACCAATTCATTCCTTCAGTTCTTCAGCTCTGCCTGCCCCAGGGACATTTCTAGGGCACGGTCCTCTCCACTTTTCCATAAATCTCGCCATATCCAGGGTGCTCTCATGGACACCAAGCCCTGATCACCCCACCTGTTGCTGCGTGACTCTGGGTTGCTTAACTCCCTCTGTGCCTCAGTCTCCTGATGGGTATTTGGGGCTCACAACAGTGCCTACCTCAAAAGACTGTGGGGAGGATAATACAAATTCACACACGTGACGTGCCCAGAACCATGCCTGACACCTTAAATGTTCAACGAGTGCTGGTGTCGGTACCTATAAGGAGTGTGTTGGACTTTGCTGGCAGTCCAGTGGTTAAAACTCTGAGCTTCCACGGCAAGGGGGGCAGATTCCACCCCTGGTCAGGAAACTAAGATCCCACCTGCCCTGTGGCACGGCCCAAAAAATAAATCTAAAATTTTTTTAATTAAAATATAATGTTAGGAAAAAAAAGAGTGTGTTGAACATCCGTTCCTGGGCCTGCCGCCTCTCATGAACTCCTGGTTGGACAGGCTGCCCCACAGCCGCCTCCCCTTCAGCATGGCGGCTCTGGGATCCTTCATCTCTGCCTCTCCTGTGGCAGAGTCTCTGCCTGGAAGAGCGCACCTCCCATTCATCCCACTTACCACTTCACCCACCACCTTCCTGCTCCCCCACCTGCACACCCCCAGGTGCCTCTGGCACTTCCCTTGAACCCTCTTGCCCTGCATAACAGTTTGCCCCCACGGACTCCTTCTGTCCCGCCTGCCGGCCTCTATAGAGCGCATGGTATTGTGGCTGAGCTCAACGAATGAGCTCCTGGGAGATCAGTCGTGCCTTCTGTCTCAGAGCCCACGCCTTCCAGCCCAAGGCCTGGCTGCTCCCGTGAGTGTAAATATTTGCCGAAGGACTGACTTGCGACGGGTCGTGAGACCTGCCTGGTGTGCCCTTAATAAAACCAGGTCTTCCCTTCGCTGGTAAATGTTTGTAAGGTCCCAGGAGCCCTGCCTTCCTGTACGGAGACTGTCAGCTTGTCCTCTACAAGGTGATGGGGTGGAGATTGTCCTTGTTTAGTCCCTCAGTGATGTCCAACTCTTTTGGGACCCCGTAGACTTCAGCCTGCCAGGCTCTGTCCATGGGATTCTCCAGGCAAGGATACTGGAGTCGGTTGCCATGTCCTTCTCCAGGGGATCTTCCTGACCCAGGGATCAAATCCCCATGTCCTGCATTGGCAAGACAGGTTCTTTACCACTCAGCCACCTGGGAAGCCCCAGGTGTGGAGATTAGGTGTAGATAAATGGAATTCTGTGCAACCATTAAAATGATTTTTAAAGACTATTAGATGTGGGGTTGGGAGGTGGGAGGGAGGTTCAAGAGAGACCTATGCACACCTAGGTTGCTTCATGGTGATGTATGGCAGAAACCAACACAATATTGTAAAGCAATTATCCTCTGATTAAACATTTTTTTAAAGGAGAAAAAAAGAATATTACATGTCTAGGAAACTATTCAAAATATTTTATGGGAAAGGTAGGCTACAAAACACTATATTCGGAATCTGTGGCGGTTCAGTGGTTAAGACGCCATGCTTCCACTGCGGGGGGTGCAGGTTCAATCCCTGGTCAGGGAAGTTCCACATGCCTTGTGGTGCAGCCAAAAAAAAAAAAAAAAAAAACAGTATATGCAATATGAGGCTATTTGGTTTTTTTTTAGTTAGTTATAGGTCTTAACTATTTGACTGTGTAGATCACAATAAACTGTGGAAAATTCTGAAAGAGATGGAAAAACCAGACCACCTAACCTGCCTCTTGAGAAACCTATATACAGGTAAGGAAGCAACAGTTAGAACTGGACATGGAACAACAGACTGGTTCCAAATAGGAAAAGGAGTATGTCAAGGCTGTATATTGTCACCCTGCTTATGTAACTTCTATGCAGAGTACATCATGAGAAACGCTGGGCTGGAAGAAGCACAAGCTGGAATCAAGATTGCCAGGAGAAATATCAATAACCTCAGATATGCAGATGACACCATCCTTATGGCAGAAAGTTAAGAGGAACTAAAAAGCCTCTTGATGAAAGTGAAAGAGGAGAGTGAAAAAGTTAGCTTAAAGCTCAACATGCAGAAAACGAAGATCATGGCATCTGGTCCCATCACTTCATGGGAAATCGATGGGGAAACAGTGGAAACAGTGTCAGACTTTATTTTGGGGCCTCCAAAATCGCTGCAGATGGTGATTGAAGCCATGAAATTAAAAGACGCTTACTCCTTGGAAGGAAAGTTATGACCAACCTAGACAGCATATTGAAAAGCAGAGACATTACTTTCCCAACAAAAGTCCATCTAGTCAAGACAATGGTTTTTCCAGTGGTGATATATGGATGTGAAAGTTGGACTGTGAAGAAAGCTGAGTGCCAAAGAATTGATGTTTTTGAACTGTGGTGTTGGAGAAGACTCTTGAGAGTCCCTTGGACTGCAAGGAGATCCAACCAGTCCATTCTGAAAGAGATCAGTCCTGGGTGTTTTTTGGAAGGACTGATGCTAAAGCTGAAACTCCAATACTTTGGCCACCTCATGTAAAGAGTTGACTCATTGGAAAAGACCCTGATGCTGGGAGGGATTGGGGGCAGGAGGTGGAGGAGACGACAGAGGATGAGATGGCTGGATGGCATCACCGACTCGATGCACATGAGTTTGAGTGAACTCCGGGAGTTGGTGGTGGACAGGGAGGCCTGGCTGTGCTGCAATTAATGGAGTCGGACACAACTGAGCGACTGAACTGAACTGATATGACAACATGTTAACAATTATTGGATGAGGGTTTATAGATAACTTTTACTGCATTATGAATATTTTCCCAGATTTTCCAAACTTCCTACCTTGAACATACATTCCTTTATAAACATATATAGATGTAGCCTTCCAGATCATTATGTGTGGGGATTTCCCTGGTGATCCAGTGGTTAAGACTCTGTGCTTCCATTCCTGGGGGCATGGGTTTGATCCCTGGTGGACTCTAGCCAGGGAACTTAAATCCCACATGCCAAGAGGTGCAGACCCTCCCCTGCAAATCATTAGGTATGATTGGAAAGAGGAAAGTGAATATAAGTAGCTTTCCTTCATAATTTTGTCTAACTTAAGCTATTTCAATCCAGTTGCATGACCATTTTTGTTGACTTCCCATATGCCCATACTGAGATCCCAAAGATGAACAATAGGTAGCCCCTCTTCACTCCCTCAAATCAAAGGGCAAGGTGGATTTGAAGCAGCTAGCAAAATAATACAAGGCAGAGGGTGATACTAAAATTAAGGTGTAAGTTGAAGACTCTGAGGCTACCCAGGAAGCAAATGGTTAATTCTCATGGAGAACCCGTCAGAGAAGGCCGCTTTGAAGAGCTGACTTTCATGCTGTGCCTTGGGAGATGAAAAAGGTTTTAACTGAGGATAAGGGTGTTCCTACCTGAGGGGCAGAGCATAAGAAGAGGCACAGAAGTGAGGACATTGAAGCGTATTTGGATGTGGGTGAATGTCCACGATGGCCAGAGTGTGGGGTAGGTGATGGATAATGTAGCCAGATGAAGCTGGAGAGGTGAGAGAGTGTGCAGTGGAAGGCCTGGCACACCACACCAAGGCATCTACAGAGAAGGCACAAGCTTGCATCTAAAAATAGAATATTAACCTTCATTTTTATTTTCTTGACAATTCCAAGAGTTGAGACGATGAAGTCCACCGGTCCTGCACCAGACCAGCTGCTGGGAAAAGCCAGCTTGGAGTTAAGTATTTGCTACAAAACATTCACAGAGGTTAGAGGTTCAATCCCAGCTTGAAGTAGCAGATTCCTTCTTCCTGCTGATCTCCCTCTAAACCCTTAGGTACAGTGTAGTGGCTAAGTGCCCAGACCTTCGTGCCAGTCAGACCAGGGTACTAATAAGTTCCTGCTGTGTCTCTTTACAAGCTGGGTGACCTTGGGTGAATTACTTAACCTCTCTGAGTCCCTCATCTCTAAAATATCAGCTTTCTCCTCACTAGATATAATAATAATAAATTTTCTTGAACATTTACAATGTCTGGTCCTGTTTTAAGTACTTTTTCACATTTTAGCTTATTTAGTCTTCAGAAAAACCCCAAGGGGCAGGTATTATTACCCTATCTATTTTACAGATGTGGAAACAGACAAAGGGAGCTCAGAAGTGTTCCCAGGCTCCAACAATAAGTAGACCAACAGTCAGCCAAGACATGGCCCCAGCCTGTGTCTCTGGAGCCCATGCACTTCACTGTACTCCTGGAGATAATTACAAAAAACTAGGGACTTTCCTGGTGGTCCAGTGTTTAGGAATCTGCCTTCCAATGCTCGAGACCCTGTTTACACTCTAGGAAACCGAGACGCAAAGAGATTAAGTAACTTGCCCAAGTTTCTTCACAGAGCCAGGAGAGGAGCTCAGGGGGTCTGGCTGCAAAGTCTGTTCTTTGTCACTCGGATACACTTCATGAATGATGACAATTTAACTTATTGTCATGCTTTTCATTTCAAGGGGGCTTCTCTGGTAGCTCAGCTGGTAAAGAATCCGCCTGCAGTGCAGAAGACCTGGGTTCGATTCCTGGGTCAGGAAGATCCACCGGAGAAGGTAAAGGCTACCCACTCCAGTTTTCTGGCCTGGAGAATTCCGTGGACTGTAGTCCACGGGGTCCCAAAGAGTTGGACACAACTGGGCGACTTTCACTTTCATTTCAAGGAGGCCTGCCTGCAATCAGTTTCATCCTGATGTTCAAATATGATTCTCTCCAGGGATGGAGATCCATGGAGGATGTTGGGGATGGGACAGGATGCATATGCCTGGGGGGCTTGGGCAGCAGGGCAACAGGCGGAGGAGCCTTTGGGCCTTGCTGTCCTGGGGAGGGCTCCTTTGTGCTTTGGGGAAGGGACCCTTTGGAGCACCAGTAAATGGCTGGGAAAAGGAAGGAGAGGAAGCAGACACTACCTCTTTAGCCCCTGAGCCGGGCTCTGGGCACTAGGGGAAATGGCAAAAATGTCTTATTCTTCACTGGAAGAAACTCCCTGGGTGGAGATGTACATACCACAGCTAGTTCCAGGGTGGTGGGTGGAGGACCCTAAGGGGCTGAGTGATGTCTTTGAAGGAGATTTCACTCACCAGGTGTCTCTTTGAAAAGGAATACAGAAACCCCTCCCTGAAGCAGGGCTGAGCCCCTCGGGGCACGAGGATCCTGGGGCTATGGCAAGATGGGGTCCTAGGGTCCAGACCTTCAGCTCAGGTCCCGCACTTGAGGCTGTAAGGCCTGCTCCCCTTGGGGGGGAGGGAGTAGAGCCTGGGCTCAGTTCAGCTCCATTCCCCAGGGAACTGTCACATGGTGGTGGCTAGTCAGAGGACCAGCGCAGCTGGCGAGAGGGGCACAGCTGCCACTACAGGACCGCTTCACCAGAAAGCGAAACTGGGAGTTCAAGGAGCAGCAGGGTGCACTAATCTGTTTGCTTATGCGGTCATGGATCCTTCCTTTTTTCAAAAGCCTATAGATATGTATATATATGGGCTTCCTGGGGGGCGCTGGTGGTAAAGAACCCACCTGCCAACGCAGGAGTCGTAAGAGATGCGGGTTCAGTCCCTGGGATGGGAAGATCCCCTGGAGGAGGGCATGGCAACCCACTCCAGTATTCTTGCCTGCAGAATCCCATGGACAGAGGAGCCTGGCAGAGCCTATAGTCCACAGGGTCACAAAGAATCGCACACAACTGAAGTCACTTAGCATGCAGGCACATGTACATATATAAATATATAGATATATTTATACATTATAGGTACATGTATTTTGGGCCCCAGTGCATGGCTTGTGGGATCTTAGTTTCTTGACCAGGGATTGAACCCCAGCCACAGCAGTGAACGTGCTGAGTCCTAACCACTGGACTACCAGGGAATTCTCAACAGCTTGTAATTTATTATTATTGTTACTAATATTTATTTTGATGCATAGATTGCTCTGAATTTGGCCATTTGCTGACTCCTGTGTTCTTTTTAAAAATATATTTGAAAGTGAAAGTTGCTCAGTCACGTCTGACTCTTTGTGACCTCATGGACTATAGTCCATGAAATTCTCCAGGCCAGAATCAGTTCAGTTCAGTTCAGTTGCTCATTCGTGTCCGACTCTTTGCCCCATGAATCACAGCACGCCAGGCCTCCCTGTCCATCACCAACTCCCAGAGTTTACTCAAACTCATGTCCATCGAGTGGGTGATGTCATTCAGCTATCTCATCCTCTGTCATCCCCTTCTCCTCCTGCCCCCAATCCCTCCCAGCATCAGTGTCTTTTCCAATGAGTCAACTCTTTGCATGAGGTGGCCAAAATATTGGCATAGGACTGATCTCCTTTAGAATGGACTGGTTGGATCTCCTTGCAGTCCAGAATAGTGGGTAGCCTATCCCTTCTCCAGGGGATCTTCCCAACCCAGAATTCAGGATCTGCATTGCAGGCAGATTCCTTACCAACTGAGCTATGAGGGAAGCCCCCCTGCCCCCGAAAAAAAAAATCTATTAACTTATATATTTGGATATACTAGGTTTTAGTTGTGGCAGGTGGGATTTTCAATCTTAGTTTCGATTTGTAGGATCTAGTTCCCTAACCAGGGGTCTAACCTGGGCCCCCTGCATTGGGAACATGGGGTCTTAGCCACTGGACCACCGGGCAAGTCCCTCCTGTGTTCTTCTGATACATCCCATCTTCTTTGATACATTCCCATCCTGACTTTCTTGCACAGAGATGTTTTCACCATCACTGTAAAGACTGCCTCAGACCTCCATCGGTCCTAAATCTAGGGGGACGTGTTGATGAGGAGGAGGATATTTGAATGGTCTTAAAGTGTTTCTCCACAGACTTCCTATTAGTTGTGAGAGAGAAAACAATAATTATACAATGGAGAAACTAAGCAATGCCTTGACTGAGTGGTCGTCACCTTGAAGGGACAGAGGCTGTCACGTGCCTGCAGATATGATATCCCAAGGACACGTTGCCTCGGCAGGATTCCAGCTGAGAATGCATAATATCAATGTAATCATGGGAAACATCAGACAAACACAAAATGAAGAATGTTCTTTTTTTAAAAAAAAAAAGCAGGGGTCTGTAATTTTTAAAAAAATGTATTATATAAGTGCAAATGTATAAAATTTCACAGAAGTACTTGGGGGTAAGGTACATGATGTATAAAACCATGGAATGGTTCAGAAAAAAAAAAATTTAGAGGGAGCACACATGTGAATAAGCAAGGGATAAAATGTTAGCAATAGGTGAATCTGGTTAAAGAGTATACAGGTGTCTCATACTATTTTCACCTTTGCAACTTTTGTAAGTTTGAAATTATTTCCAAATAAAAGTTTTTCAAAACTGTTGCAGGTTCACTTTGTGGTTTTTGCTGCCCAAGCCCTAAAATCAACTTTTTCTCCAGTAGAGCCTGGGGATCAAGAATATTTAAGCACATTTTTTAAAAAAAGTAAGCCATATATATTGGGAGAAAATATTTGCAAATAATATGACTGATAAGGGATTAGCCTTCAAAATTTACAGTTTATGACACTTAACAGCATCAAAACAAACAGCCCACTCAAAAAATAGGCAGAAGACATTTCTCCAAATGGCCGCGCGTGAAAAGATGTTCAACATGGCTAGTTATTAGAGAAATGCAAATGAAAACTACAATGAGATATCATCTCACACTGGTCAGAATGGCCATCATCAAAAAACTCACAAACATCCAGTTCTGGAGAGGATGTGGAGAGAAGGGACCCTTGTTGCACCATTGGTGGGAATGTAAATTGGTACAGCTACTATGGAGGCTCCTTAAAAAACTAAAGATAGAACTGTCATATGACTCTGCAGTCCCACTCTTGGGCATATATCTGGAGGAAAAACATGATCTGAAAGGGTGCAAGCACTCCAGTGTTCATTGCAGTACTGTTTACAACAGCCAAGACATGCTGCTGCCACTGCTAAGTCGCTTCAGTCGTGTCCAACTCTGTGCGACCCCAGAGACAGCAGCTACCTAAATGTCCATCGACAGAGGGATGAATAAAGAGGCTGTGGTACATACATACAATGGAATATTACTTAGCCATTAAAAGAACGAAATAATACCATTTGCAGCAATACAGTTGGACTTAAGAGACTGTCATACGCAGTGAAGTAAGTCAATCAGAGGACAAATATTGTATGACATCCTTTATATGTGGAATCTAAAAAGAAATTATACAAACGAACTTACAAAACAGAGAAAAGGACACAGACTTTAGAAAAGAATTAATGGTTGGGGGAGGGGAGGAATAGTTAGGGAGTTTGGGAAGGTCATGTACATTTATGTATTCAAAATGGATAACCAATAAGGACCTATTGTATAGCACATGGAACTCTACTCAATGTTTTGTGCCAGTCTGGATGGGAGGGATGTTTGGGGAATATGTATGGCTGAGTCCCTTCGAGTTTCACCTGAAACCATCAAGACATTGTGAAAGGGCTATGTGTGCCTGCGAGCTCCATCATTTTAGTCGTGCCCTACTATGTCTTTAAGTCATGCTGCGACTCTTAAGACTGGTGAGTCTCCTCAGACCATGGGATTCTTCAGGCAAGAATACTGGAGTGGGTTGCCATGCCCTCCTCCAAGGGATCTTCCCAACCTAGGATCCAACCCGCATCTCCTGGGTCATCCTGCCTTGCAGGCAGTTTCTTCACCGCTGAGCCACCGGGAAAGCCCGTTAATCGGCTATACTCAAACACAAAATAAGAAGTTGAAAAAAATCAACAACAACAACAAAAATAAATGAGAAGGAAAAGCACCCCTACTATGTGGAACAGCACAACAGAAGGCAGGGAAATGTGAAGTATCAGTTCAGTTCAGTCACTCAGTCGTGTCCGACTCTTTGTGACCCCATGAACCGCAGCACGCCAGGCCTCCCTGTCCATCACCATCTCCCGGAGTTCACTCAGACTCACGTCCATTGAGTCAGTGACGCCATCGGCCATCTCATCCTCTGGCGTCCCCTTCTCCTCCTGCCCCCAATCCCTCCCAGCATCAGAGTCCTCTCCAATGAGTCAACTCTTCGCATGAGATGGCCAAAGTATTGGAGTTTCAGCTTTAGCATCATTCCCTCCAAAGAAATCCCAGGGCTGATCTCCTTCAGAATGGACTGGTTGGATCTCCTTGCAGCCCAAGGGACTCTCAAGAGTCTTCTCCAACACCACAGTTCAAAAACATCAATTCTTCGGTGCTCAGCTTTCTTCACAGTCCAACTCTCACATCCATATATCACCACTGGAAAAACCATAGCCTTGACTAGACGGACCTTTGTTGGCAAAGTAATGTCTCTGCTTTTCAATATGCTATCTAGGTTGGTCATAACTTTTCTTCCAAAGAGGAAGCATCTTTTAATTTCATGACTGCAGTCACCATCTGCAGTGGTTTTGGAGCCCCCCAAAATAAAGTCTGACACTGTTTCCACTGTTAACCCATCTATTTGCCATGAAATGATGGGACCCGATGCCAGGATCTTTGTTTTCTGAATGTTGAGCTTTAAGCCAACTTTTTCACTCTCCTCTTTCACTTTCATCAAGAGGCTTTTTAGTTCCTCTTCACTTTCTGCCATAAGGATGGTGTCATCTGCATATCTGAGGTGATTGATATTTCTCCAGGTAATCTTGATTCCAGCTTGTGCTTCTTCCAGGCCAGCGTTTCTCGTGATGTACTCTGCATAGAAGTTAAATAAGCAGGGTGACAGTACACAGCCTTAACGTACTCCTTTTCCTATTTGGAACCAGTCTGTTGTTCCATGTCCAGTTCTAACTGTTGCTTCCTGACCTGCATATAGGTTTCTCAAGAGGCAGGCTAAGTGTAGATGATAGAAAGGGGAAATGGGTCTTCTGAAAAGCTAACCTAACAAATGGCCCCCAGGTAAGCCATAGGCTCCCCCGGGGGAGACAAACCGCAGCCCCCAGCGTCTTCCCTCAAGCCTCTCCCCAATCACCCTCATGTGTGTGATTTAGAAACAGGATACAGCAAGCTGACAGATTCGGCCATCCTTCAAGGGGCCAACGTTATATTGGGAGGCACATCACAGAACTTGATTTTATGTGTTTACATAGAAGGGGGTACAACTTTTGTGCAGAGTGCAGAAAGCGAAGCAGCGTTGGAAACTTCCAGCCCGAGTGGAGCAGCGCTCCCTGTGAATGAGCACCCTCCCCCGACCAACCAGAATACAGGCGACATCAGCCAATCCCGACTCGGCAGTGCCCTGGTCGGGGCGGGGCTGACACGCCCAGAGTTGTTTGTTTGCCTCGGCTTCCCACCCGTCCGGCTCTAACCCTAGTCTACCCTCGGGAGGAAATCGCGGAGAAGAGGCCTGCAAAGTAGATCTGGCCAAACTGTGGAGGGCATCGGACTTTAGGCACTTTGGGCACTGCAGTAGTTGGACAGACCCAGCCCTGCAAAAGCCACATTTTCCGCGAGCTATGCAGGATGCCTCTCAGAGCCCTGAGTCCAGGATGCCTCTCAGAGCGCTGAGTCCAGGATGCCTTCAGGAGAGCAGGTGGAGCCGATGAGGGTAGGTTCAGGGGTGAGCGAGCAGGTCTGCGAAGGATGTCAGGTTTCTCCCCCACATCCTGCCTGGGTAGGTGGTGGCCCTCCTTTTCCTCTTGGGAAGGAAGGAGGTCAGGCCCGTGCCAGGCTCGCAGCAAGCTATAAGAAGAACTAACTTTTTGTTAGGATGGTTCGGTTGCCTAGGGAAACTGTACAGCCAGTTTCTCCGGATATAGTGAGTGCTGGTAAATGCAGTGAGAAGGAACGACTTCTCTGAAGCACGATGCACCATCCCAGAGAGGCACACATCCTGACATCTTTTCCAGGTCTCCCAGCCTGATTATTTCCTCGGGGTAACTGGAGCCCTCCCTTCCACATATTCGGCAGGGTTCAGTTAGCTATGGTTTAGATGTGTCTCCCATCTAACTTTCTCATTCCCTGAGATGAGACTCCAGTTCCCATGCTGGATGCCAACCCTCAGAATCTCAGCGTCTGAGATGGGGAAGTCAGGCAGGAAGGCAGTCAGCTCCTTTGCTCTTTGGGTGGACACAGTTGGTGCCTCTGAGTGAGGTGATGGTGCTGCTACCACATAGGATATAGGACACCCAGGTGCAGGTGGGGGATATTGAATTTGAGGCTCTTTCCTCTCTATCAGGAGAAGGCAATGGCAACCCACTCCAGTACTCTTGCCTGGAAAATCCCATGGACGGAGAAGCCTGGTAGGCTGCAGTCCATGGGGTCCCTAAGAGTCGGACACAACTGAGCAACTTCACTTTCACTTTTCACTTTCATGCATTGGAGAAGGAAATGGCAACCCACTCCAGTGTTCTTGCCTGGAGAATCCCAGGGACGGGGGAGCCTGGTGGGCTGCTGTCTATGGGGTCGCACAGAGTCAGACACGACTGAAGCGATTTAGCAGCAGCAGCAACAGCCTCTCTATCAGGCTTTGTACAAAGCACTTTACACGAATTAGATCTTCAAAATCTTTACTATATTGCAACTGCTATCCTCTTTCCTTCACAGCTGAGGAAACTGGGGCCACAGAGGTTACATCTCTTGCCCAAGGTCACACATTTCCAACTGGCATAGCCTGGATTTGTACCCCGGGCCTGCCAGATTCCAAGCCCCTGCTCTCAACTGCAACCCTGAATTACAGCACCTCCCAAGCTGTCCCTTATGCCAGGCCTTGCCCTGCTCTGAATCTTCTGGGGCCTCTCTTACCTGTGGCTGCTGTTTCCAGCCTTGGTGTTCGGAGCCTTGTGTTTCAGGCTTCCTGAACACTGGGACTCATTGATACACAAGGGCAAGTCGGCAGCAGGGTGCCATGGTCCCACCGATTTGGAACCGGAGGTTTAGGGGGTGTGGCAAAATTTCTGGAATATATAGTTCGACTTTAGAACTAGCCTCCCTTCTGTGGAGCTCTGGACCACCTCCACTTTATTTGGATATCTCCCAACTCCTCCTGTTATACCAAGGAGGAATGAAGCAAGTGTCTAAATAAAAGTTACAGGGAAGGTTTCGGAGGGAGAAACATTAGATTTGCAGAATATCCAGGGGTTCACGACAGAGCACATGCGTTGGCGGGCTGCTTGTGGGAGGACATTTTAGGGCTAAGGGACCGAATATACAAAGATTCTCCTCCTTCCTCTTTCCACAGCGCCGCCCTCTCCCCAGTTTTCTTCCTCAGACGCCCTTGACAGCCACAAAGTTTCTGGTGTTGACAAAGTGGCAGGACTTCCCTTGCATGGGGCAGGCCACCCTGGAGTCAAGGCCTGCGCTTCTGGGATGAAGCTCTGGGATTCCAGGAAGGCGGCTCCCTACCTCCTCAGCTGGAAGTGGCTCCTGGGTGCCCACCACAGAAGGAATTCCCTACAAATCATCTGAATCTTGACTCTCTCTTCAGCTACTGAGTTTGTCCTTTTTCTGACCAAGAAGAGCATGTCTTCTTTTCTGCCCCTTGACTGGAGCTGAGATCAACACAGCCGGCTTAGCCTCGCAGCCTGTCTCGGGGCCTCTGAGGAATCACGTCCAGCCCAAGGCAGATGCATGGAGAGGGGAGGAAGGGCGGGGTGGCAGGGGGTATACC
The DNA here is from genome assembly GCF_014754425.2 of Oryx dammah. Taxonomy (NCBI): domain Eukaryota; kingdom Metazoa; phylum Chordata; class Mammalia; order Artiodactyla; family Bovidae; genus Oryx; species Oryx dammah. The sequence continues at coordinate 53,306,025 of NW_024070192.1, read as the reverse complement.
ACAGGAAGCACAAGGACATTTTCTCCAAAATTTCTCTCTCTCTCCCTTCCCTGGGCCTCATTCTAACCTCCAAGTTCCCAGTTTCCCTTCTCTCCCTCACCTCAAGCAAAGCTGATTTCCCTGTGGCTCTGTTCCCACCACTAACAAAGCTAGGAATTTCTTGGCTCGTGAGCAAAGGCCGTGAGGATCCAGGCTCGTTGCAGCCTGATCTCTAGTGGATCTAGGCTGACTCTGTAAGAACTGTGGTGTCTTTGGCGGCCCCCAAGGTTGGCCAACACTTAGCTTCCCGTCCCAGTCTCCGAGGCTGGCTCTCCTCTGCACAAGCAGTCTCTGGAACTGGCACGTCTGCTCCCAGCCTGGGACCTGGGCACTGACTGCCAGACAGAGCCGCTGCACAGTCCCCAGAAGGACATGAGTTCCTTCCCTTCCCCCTTGGTCCTCCCATCCTCTCCAGCGGCTGTGCCAAGTTGCTCCCTGGCAGAAGAGAATGGTGTCCTCAAATGTCTATCACTAGCCTACTAATTCTTACCCAGGCTCTTTACAAATGTGCTGAGGGAAAAAATGACATTCAGGTGGAAGGGCTGACACAGCCAAATGCAGGTGGACCTCACTTTGAGAAAATTCCATGAACAATGTAAACTTAGAGACACTCCACACAATTCTTCCTGCATGGTGGGCAGAAAGGATTCACTCCAGCAAGTGACTTCAAGTTCTTATTTGTACTCTTCAAAGAGGTATTTAAGGGTTGGGAAGGAGGTGGGATATCAAGTTAAAGATCATCGGGGATGAAGAAAATTCCTGAAGTTATGATGCAAGTCAGAGGTGATACAGAATCTGAAGTGTGAAAATCCATTCCCTTACCATAACAGGCAAGGTTTTGTAAAGGAAGAGTACTTGACCCTCAGGGTCCAGGGCCAAGATATGGGTCAAGTGCCTGTCTTGGGAAGGTGAGAGCTGACTAGCCACCCCTTGGTGGAGTGGTCCCAGCAGAGTGCTAACCACACAGAGACCCGAAGCAGAGCCCTAACCCTCCCTCCATTCCTTTCTTGGGAACTATGTGGACCTTCGATTGCCTGAAAGTGAGCAGCCAAGAGAAGCTGTGGTCCAGATCAGTGCACAAGCTCAGTCAGTATTCAGCCCTGAACCATAACACACTGAGGTCTGGCTCCCCTTTTTTACAGGACAGGAGGGTGGAGTGGGGGGGTGGGAAGGAGATTATCCAGTAATCTGCCAGGGTCAGATCAGCTGTGGGGGAGATTTATAGGCCCAGATGGGGACAAATTGCCTTCTTTCAGGCTACAGGACTCTTTAAGGAGGAAACGGAAAGAGTGCAGGGCTGAAGGGCAGATTTTATTAGGGCTGGGAGGGGAAAGTTCAATGGTAATTCATGAACACATTGGACCGTCCTTTAGTCCAATGTTACTTGCGGATACTATAGGGAAAACCTCCTGAATCCAGGTCTTTTCAGAGAGGACCAAACTGCAGGGCTCCCTGAGAAGAGCAGAAACACCTGGGCAGTAAGCACTGCTAACTAGCAACTCAGTGAAATGACACTTCCCATTCCAAACAAAAGCAACATAAGAAATTCTTCCTCCAGCCGTTTTCACTGGGTCAATAAAGAGACTAAAATCAATTATCAGAGGAAGTTTGGAAAGCCTCAGTTATATACAAAACAGATGTAGGTATCCAAAGCTTTTTATTAACTGGTGTCAGATGCATCTTGATTTGCTGTCTGCTGATACTGTCACTTGGGAACGTGGCGTCCTCTCTCTTAACAGCCTTCTTGGAGGCAGCCACCAGTTTTTCATCTTTGTATTATGCCCTTTATTGCCTAACAGTGCCTGGCACATTGTTCGCACTCAGTAGACATCTCATGAACCTTGTGGAACACAAATGATTAGGCAACCCAACCTAAAACCCCTTTCAGGTAAAGCAGCTGGGTTTAAAGCATAAGAAAAAAAAAAAAAAGTTTAAAAAACCATCTTCTCTGGGTTTACTTCAGCTGACTGGTGGGGAGTAGTTTTCCTGCAGCCAGCCTGGTGCAGCCCCACCCTCTCGGCCCAGGGGTCACTAGTCCTTCCCTCTCTCTGCCGCCCAGTATCAAGATGTGTACACCTGGAGAAGCAGCTCTTCAAAAATTTCTCTATCATCATAGTGAACTGGTGAAGCTTCTGAGGTATTAAGCAATCCATCATAACATTTGTGACTGGTTAACTTTAATTTGTCAAAATAAATCTGCAGTTTTTGCATGTTAATAATACAGTGCTGGTATTGACAGGAAAAATCATCCATCTGCTTACATAGAAACCTTTGTTTAGGAGCACACCTTAGGAGGGAAATGGATACAATAAAAGGCAAAATGCAGGCCAAGAAGCGAGCCCTAGAGCGTTAACAGGCTGGATGTCAGATTTGAGGATTATCTAATACAACTCTTTAGCTGCCAATCTGATAAAGGGGATGCTCTTAACCAGGTTACAACCAGAAGAGAAAAACAAACTCTGCTTTTTTGTGAGCGATGGCCATCGTGCCTTCAACACTTGGTTGATTCAGTTCATCAGCATCAAAACTCAATTCCAGTTCCAAGACAGAATTTCACCACAACCTACTTTCGTGCCCCCCACCCCCACGCCCGCCATTTCAGCGGCCCACTGCCACCTCCATCCTGCCAACTCTCTCCCTCCCAAAAGAAGACACGACGTGGCTTTATTGCAGACAAGCTTGAGTGAATAAAGGATGCATACAAAGTAGCATTTTAACTGAAGTCATATAATGAAGTCTCACTCCTGTTTATTATACAATGAATTGATAAAGCAATCATTTCTAGTATATATCTTTTTTTTTTTAAAGAACTAATACTTTCAGGGTTCTGACGACCACACTCTAGCCTGGGGGTAGGGTCCACACCTGCCCCCAACTGAGGACTGCTCCTTGGGCCACTGTAGAGGAAGCCGGGCTGTGTCCATCCTGGAGGACTGGATTGCCTGCTGTCAGACGACACGGCCCATTAAGCAGAGCTGGAACCCCATACTGGGCCTGCGTGCCAGGAAACATGGGCTTCCTCCAAATGTGGCCACTACCTGCCCAATCCAGGCCTCAGCAGGGCCATGCGTGGGCCTTCCCTACACAAGTCCTTCCAGTAGTCCACACATAATGCTCTACATATTAAAAACAAACCATCTTGGTACTGTGGATAGAACAGTTGTAACAAAGTCATAGCTACATATTTTTCTCTACATTTTGTTTATTGAGACAAACTAATTAAAAGGCACAAACATAGGGCATGTTTACATGGACATTATAACAAACATATACATTAAAAGTGTAGGAATGTGTTGCCTTCCTGCTAAACAGAAAGTTCCTAAGCTTTTATATATACAAAAGTTGTACAATTTAATGTCCTAAAGTACAAAAGATCATTTATAAAATTATTTTACACTAAGTACTATTTATTTTATTTTTTACTACGTAGTTCAACCCCCTCGAACTGCTTTGTATAATGACACACAGATACCTGTCCCTGATGTAGGAAGTCTGCCTCAGATGCAAGGTATTTTGATGCTTGAACTGACACAGTGGGGCATAAATGGAAGTCATCCAGTTTGATAGTCCTGCAAACATTTTGCAAGATTAACACAACTAATGTCCACTTCTCTTAACTGCAAGATTAAAAAAGGAAAAAACCCAAAAACATATTGCAACTTAAAAAAATCACAGCGTCTTGGTTTTAGTAACTTTTTAAAAAAAACACAATGCTTTAAAAACATCAATGTCTGGCATGATGGTGGAGAGTATCTGTTTCCCTAGCTTTTGGTTTCTACTTTATGTACAGAGATAAAAACATCCTGCTGAGAAATAAAAAGCACATGTCTTAACGTGCACAATCATTGCTGGGTTTCTGCAGGGAGTGCAGACAGCTGTCTCCCTGAAAACCCCACAAAGCTGATACAAGTGTTTTCTCAAAGAAAAAAAAAAGTGATGTCTGTATTTACAAAGTTGAACAAATCTGCACAATACTTGATTAAGAAATGGAAGGAGAAATTAAAAAAAAAAAAGATAGACTCTGCTTGTTCTGAAGGGGCATACTACCTAGTTAGTGGTTAGAATAAAAACTGTATACAATTTAATATAAGACATAAACTCTAGTGAGCAACTAACACATCTTTCCCTGTTGAAACATCAACAGGCTCTGATTGGGAGAGAGAGGGGCATATCACATCCCAGTGCCTCCAGCGTCTTCCAATTTAAAGCAAATACATTTTAACTGTTCCGAAGTACTCCGTGACCCCTGAACAGGAGTCCCGCTGGCATCCGTTTGTTAGGAGTCTGCCTGTCCGCACACCTGACTTCTCCTCTGCCAGTTGCGGCCTTTTCTTACCAAAACACAATGTGTATATTTTGTTTTTGTTTTTTTTAATTTTTTTAAAAAGTCAACTACAATGCTGTATTTCATCAGGATTAGTATGCTGAGCAATATTTACATCTCCAAATATCAGGTCACAATCCCTATTATACGTTGAAGTTAGAATGATAAATTATCATATGCTTTGCATATCAGAGCTGGTATCACCTTTCCCATAGGGAATGCTGCCTGAAATTAACATATTCCCAAAGGTAAAATGCATATTCTCTGAAATGCATTTTATTATGACAATGCATGTATTTACTCATAAAACAAACACAGACAATTCTACACTAGCTCTCAATCCATGGATTTAGAACTTCAGGTTAAAATCAGCCATCCACCTTATTCAATTCGGGAGAAGAGCTCTGCTAGTGTTTAGAATAAAATGATTTCTTGGGATTAGAAACAGTAATGCTGTTTTGAAATGGATTTTGCTTTTTTATGATTGGTTTTAATTCTGACATTTCATCTTGCCAACTACTATCCTGTTTAAGCAATGCTGTCAGCTAAAAGGAATTTCTGATTAAACTAAAGTGGTCCAATGATAAGTGACATACATACCCTACTTTGAACAATCCCAGCCAAATTGGAGAAAAATGCTACTACACTATTATTAACTAATAAAATTTCCCAATTTCATGGTTTACTTTTTGCTTTCATAAACTAAAAGTAAGCTGCTGGTAAATATTTACTTTATCCCATATTCTGATTTTATAACACTGTTTACCAAGGTGGTGATGTAGGCAAAGCTTGGGGTAAGAAAGGCATGCTCTCTACAGGTCTCATTGCTATATTGAGAGGGGCAGCTAGCGTCATAGGCGTGGGCAGGTTCATTGGAGACGTGATCGTGACGGGGTGTGCTATATTCACCGGGGCAGTGACGGGGGTGGGCAGGTTGACAGGGGTAGTGAGTGTTAAAGGAGAGGTCATGGATAATGGGCTGGTTATAGTCACAGGATGCCCTATGCTCATTGGGCTGGTCATGTTAACAGCACTTGAAACATTCACTGGACTCCTCATGCTCATCGCGGCTGCCACTGTGGCCGGGTTTGACACAGTCCCAGACGACACAGAGGACGTTATATTGAAGGGCGCAGTGAGAGTCGCAGGTGTCGCAGCAGCCGTGGAGGTTTGGCACAGGCTGGCAGCATCTAAAAGAGAAGACAGAAGGGCCTTTAGGCTCCAAACATAGCGACCACAACTCGGTTTCTGAATCAACTTCTTTTAATTAAAGAAGACAAACATTTAATAAGTTAAATTAGTTTTCTACCCCATGGTCAACTGGAAGGGAGGCTCCTTCTGAGCACAAAATTGGGGGCCAGGAATCCCAGCGTGAGGGCAGTTCTCTTTTCTGACACTGGGCCTTCCCCAAGGACTGAGCAAACTGGCTTAGCCTTGATGCTTCTGGTTTCAAGTTTAGATTTACTTACCTACCTCACAATGATGCTGGAAGATCAGGTAATTTCTACAAGGCACTCTGCGAGGCAGAGATATCGAGTAGGGCTAAGTATTATCACTACGCTTCATGCGGCTCCTCTGAGTTCTACAGACTTTCCAGGGAAGAGCCAAGCACCCGCAGGCCGGGCTAGAAGAGGTTGCTTACACAGAGCTGGGCTGATGGTTACACAACAGATAACTGGAAAAACCTTCTTATAAGGCACACTGTAACTAGCAGACAGAGGTGTGTTCTCGATGCTATGTACTCTAAAGCTTTCTCAGAGGTGAAGCCACATTCTGTTAAGGGTTTAAAAATCCATTAGATAGGGATGGAAAAACAAGCTATTTTAATAATCATCTGTTTATTTCAGTCTTAGACAAATCATTTTAAATAACCCTGTTGTTTCTGCTTGCATTTATTAATGATGTTAAGAAAGAACAACCATCCCTCAGTAGGTTTATGTTCTCCTCCCCTCTCATTTTTCTCTTTCTGAAACTGACATAATCACCTACTTTATCCCCAGTGACATTTAACTGTACATATGACAAACCACCAACCATACCAAAGGGGACTATCGAGGCTAGCAGACCCTGCAGTGAGCTGTGGGATCGTGGTCCTTGTTATCAGCAAAGCCTGAGCACTTCTTTAAGGAAAACTTTCCTCTGGGGTGACACCCCCCTACTCCACCCCTCAACCAAAATTCAGCATCATCTGCTGGTGTGTCAGCAAAGAGCAGTAAGAAGATGGATGAGGGTGTTGTGACTTGGTTGTCGAAATGGAGAAATGCATTTGAGACTAAAGATAGAGGTCTGCCCGCATGCCATGTGTTGTCAAATCATCTCAGGTGGACCCTTGTGTCAATGAGCAGCACTTCCTTGATGAGTATGATGTAACCTTGGCACTGCTCCATACTCCTTATCAGGGATTCCCAAACCTGGCTGATGATCAAAATCATTTATCTAGGGAGCACTTAAAAAAAAAAATTGCTCCCCAAGAAGTTCAATCTTGAGATTTAGATGGAACCTGGGAAATCTGTACATCCAAGAAGCTCCTGAAATGATGATCTGATTGTCATCCACGTTTGGAAACTCAATTACCTTATTTAAACCCAATATTTAAAAGTGACGTGCTGACTCAAGTTCAGGTTTTCAGGTCAGGAGTCTCTTCTCCCCCAAATGTGACATTTACTAACATGAACACAGAGGTTTCTAACACCAGTGGCCATTTCCAAAGAGATTCACATTACAAATGGGACTATAATAGCATTTTGTTTCATGGAGATCAGAAGATGAGCTAAACAACTGAGTCTTATTGTGCAAGCACACAGAAATACAATACCAAACAGAAGAGTGCAGAAAAAAAGAAAGAATGAGGGAGAAGCCAGCTCATTTTTGAGGCGATGGCAGCACTGCTAAAAGCATTCTCCTCCTGCTGCAGCCCGTGAAGTTTCACTCCCCCGTCCTCCGTCTCCCTGCGCCCCTACCATGCTTTCTTTTGAATCTAACCCTGTCCTTTTCTGTAACTTAACTACTTTTACTTCTTCTCTGAGTAAAATATCCTTCATAGTATGTTTTTCAACCCACTATGCAATCACCATGGCATATACACATATATACATTTTTCTCCTCTATCTGCCATTCTCCACTCCTTCTATCACAAAACATTTTTATCAAAATGACAATATTCATTTGGAAGACAGAAGTAAGCAGAACCAAGTGGAAAGCCTATCTGAACTGCTCCCTTCTTTTCCTCCAATGCCAGTGCGTGCTACATCTCTTCAGTCGTGTCCGACTCTTTACGACCCTATGGACTGTAGCCCGCTAGGCTCCTCTCTGTCCATGAGACTCTCCAGGCAAAAATGTCCTCCTCCAGGGGATGTTCCTGACCCAGGGATTGAACTCGTGTCTCCTGTGTCTCCTACATTACAGGCAGATTCTTTACCTCTGAGCCACCAGGGAAGCCATCCAAAGCCAGCTGATGCATGAAAAAGAATGCTATTTCTTTCATCTTTATCCAAGTACAGGCTGCTCAGAAGGGATCTGAGAGGAAGGGAATAGCTGCGCTACATGAAAGCAGAGGATGGAAGAAACTACACAGCAAAGGGATTACAGCAGAGCCTACATGCAGGGGATTCCTCAAGAATTTAAAATAAGACATGACAAGGGAGAGGGAAGAAAAGAGGAATTTAGGAATCTGTCCTGTGGCTGATGATACTCTGACAAAATGATTTAACTGAAATGGCTGCACAACCAAAGCTACAGCTACTAAGTTAAAAAGGTGTGTTGAAAACTGATACTCCATTGCTTCTTTATAAGATATATATGAGAGAAAAGCAAACCATTCGCAAAATTTCAGTAACAGTTACAGTCAAGTCACTATCAACTGAAGTACACACGTTAAGCTAATGCCAGCCCCAGTGACAGACTGAAAGAAATTAAGGGTGAGACTGAGAGAAAGACACTGGCATTACAGAGTCTGAAATACGTACAAAATAATACGACTCACAAACAACTCTAAAGAGCAGAAAATAGCACCGTTGTAAGAAAACGAACTTATGTACACAGAAGGAGAGTTCATCTACCTCTAAGAGTGAGAATATTTTAGAAAGAAAAAAAAAAAGAGCCTTTAATGCATGGAGGCTGACATAAAAAGAACATAAAAAGGAACTCTGAGTATACATAGCCAAGTACCAAACGTGGCTCCAACTTTTAACGAAAAGTAAATCCAAAGAAAGAACATGGTAAGAAGAACTGAGAATTTTTATTTCCTAGGAAAAAGACAACTTTATCCGGAAGCTTAGAAGCTTTGCTGCTAGTAACTCCACCAGATACTTCCCAGCACAGAGCATCTCCGTCGAGTGTCTCCATAAAGCAGGAATCTCTGAGCGGTGGCTATTTGCCTTTGCTACTTGGCATGCACTGATGCACACACTTTTCTAGCCATGCTGTGGGCACTGGCCACCTCGTCTTACCTTTCTTTCTCGCTTTGACGGCTTCTTCCCACAATCTCAATGTCTCTACCTGCTTCCCCGGCCAGCTTGTCACATGCTGCTGCTGCTGCTGCTGCTGCTGCTGCTGCTGCTGCTGCTGCTGCTTCTGGTTGCTGGTCTCTTCACTCATGCATGCTACTCCAAAGACAAACCAGAAACACCATATTTACCCTGAAAAATGTGGGCTACTTTTCCAAAATCCAAAACTTAGATACCTTGACTCCTCACGCCTCTACGATCTTTATCATTTGACCCAATAACTTTTTTACTTTAGTACATCTTTTGTGCGGCTATGTCTCTATTGGTCAAAATAGATAAATTAAAAAAAAAAAAAAAGTCCAGGAAGCTAGAGAAAATCAATATAGAAGAATTCTTTGCTACATTAAAAAGCAAGTATCTTTCAAAATTGAACTTGGGTAATATTAGCATGGAATAATTAATGCTCATCAAAATATCTAATATACTTAAGCTATTTGATCAAACAATGTACATTAAAAGTAAATTTCTGTAAAATTAACAAAGTTTGACATGCTAGGTAATAAACCCAACATACTTACAAAGACGCAAAAACAAATGACATTAAAACACATTAACATTCTTTCCCATTAATTTTGGCCAGCTATTTTGAGAATCTGATGTTTCTGCCACATAAAGCACATATATAACAGAATACAGAATTAGGAAAACACTTTCTTCTGGTGGTTAGGGAGATCTTAAAGAAAAAGCCTCATAAATGCAAGTACGGAATTTTATCCACAGGTCCATGGAATAGTCTATCTCCGGCTCTGAATTTAAGGTAAGCAAAGCATTTACACATTCCAAGGGATATGATAAACCTCTTCTGTATAGATTTGGGTTTGGAAAGTAAAATTATTTAACACTGCTTTTATCTTTAGGTTATTGAGGACATGCTATTAATGCTATCAGGAGTTAGGAGGCACTTCTGCCACAATTCTAACACACTAAAGCTTTCTATTCAAACTCCGAAAGAAGGGACACACTGAAAAACAGCTGCAGGGAAACTGTGCTCCTCTAACATGGGTATTATGAGTAGATGGTGCAGGAGTAAAGGCAGAATTAGTGGAGAGTTTATCAGTGTTGCCTGTATACATGCATGTTAAGTGTATTTCCAACACTAACATACACTCTCCACTGACGTGTACTTGTGTACTTTAGTAACAGGAGGAAACAAGTAAGATGAATATTAATACAGTCCTGAGAACACAAGTAAAAATATCTTCACTATACTATAAAAAAATAAATCTATGCGCCCATCAATCTGAAACACAACAAGAAATGCGAGCCGAGGTGCTGCCTACTTTTGCTGATGCCCTGTTTGCACGTGTTGCAGTTGATGCTTTGGCTCTGCCCGTGCGTCTTCAGGTGGCTGGTGATGTACGCTGCGCTCAGGAGCTTCCCACAGATGTTGCAGGACACCTTGCCTTCGTGGCGCACCATGTGCGTCCGCAGCCTATCTTTGGTGGCAAAGGCAGCAGTGCATGTCTGCATGAGGGAGGAAAACTTTTTTTAAATATAGACTATCCTGTTCTACTCATTTTAAAGCACGTTATATTCTAAGGTATTACCCTCCCCAAGTAAGCAAGCAGACTGAAATCAGTTGGGCTTTAATTGCATGTCTTACGTAAAACTGTACTCATAACAAAACACCTGGTCAATTTTGGACTCCACATTTTGAGGGAAAGAAAAAAAGTATCAAACGAGTAGTGAAAAGATGTGAGCTGTAGAGTAAGTCAACCTTGGATTTAAATCCAGCTTCCTATCTCACTGAACAGTGTAATACTCAGCAAGCTCGCTAACTATCTGAATTTATTTCATCTGTAAAATGAAGGTAATACCTACCTCACAAAATTACTGGTGGATTAAGAGCCTGCCCACGGCCTCAGAGCAGGTACTCACTCAATGACACTAGTCTCCTTCCTCCAATTGGATTTTTCTTAGAATTCAAATCATTTACTTAATAAAATCAGTCAGTAACAAATTTAACTAAAAGTAGCACAAAAAGACTTTCTGTGTAAAAAACAGAATAACTGACACCTAACACAGTCATTTCATTAAGATTCTTAAACTTTTCATTACCATAATTTATGTCATTAAAAATGCTCCCAATGTGGCAATAGTAGACAAAAATCCAGTAAGTGGTTACATTTGGGAAAACATTCCTATTTTCTTCTATTATAGTTCAAACAACCTCAACCATCAGCCCAGAAATTAATTTAAAGCACTTCATTCATTTCAAATACACAGTGACCTTTGCAAGACAATACATTTTTTTTTCTTATAACTAAACACTGCTGCCCAAGAAAAAGGAAATGTAGCTTAACAAAAACAACATTTATTCACATTTTTAAATGATCTTGCCTCCCAGAAACAGAAGCTGTCATTTATGTTTTATAAAACTAGAATTCAAAAGGACCACATTTACTCAAGCCAGTGATTTTAAACTCCTCAAGAATGGTGAGATTCGATTGGCTCAGACCTTCTGGACAGCGTGCACTAAGCGCTACACTAAGGATAAGTCGTTTTAACTCTTACTTGGCATTTGAAGGGTCTTTCTGTTGAATGGACATGTTTTACGTGACAGCTTAAGTGGTCAGGCCTGTGAAAGAGAGAGTTTCAACAGAAGATGTAATGGAGCACACATAGAGAAATGCGACTTACTGTGATGCTTACATGCTTGGCAGATACGGGTGGGGGGCATTTTAAAGAAAGCTAGCAGAATTACCAACTCCCCCACCCCCAGTGCAAGCCTCCTTACCTCTCTTACCATAAACAAAAGCCTTAGTCCTTTCCTTGTTAATTTTCTCTTCTAGTCAACATCAAATCATTCTAGGTCTTGGCTCTTTACAGTTACAGAATACCCAAAATTTACTAACACTTGCCAGAGACAACTATTAACTTTAAAAAGCCTTTACAAATGAGAATTAGTGAAATGTTAGTAACTGCAGAGAAATGGAAAAACACGCTCTCTTAAAAGTTTTAAGAGTATCCAAGGTCATCCCAACTTCCAGGATATGTTTCCTTGATTTGTGCAGTGAACCTCATGACCAGTCACCCAACTGAACTGAAAAGCACTGGTTTTGCAGTGATAAGAAGTATTGATATGCCGAATAAAGGCCTGAGTCCACCAAGGCACTTCTTAAATGAAATAATTAGTTAATCCCTATGCCACACTTGTCAACCACACCTAACTGGAATTAGCCCTGGAGGTATAATACTTTATCTGTCACCAATCTCCTCTAATAAGGCAGGCCTGCACATATCTAGCCTCACATAAACATTCTAGATTTAGAGATTGTACTGATACCATAATAGGAAAAAAATGAAGCAAAGTGCACTACCTGGAGAAGCCTTTCCCACACACACTGCAGGTATAGGGCTTGGTGATGCCGCCTTCGTGAGACCTCACGTGGTACGTCATGCGGTCCTTTCTCTTGAAGCGCTGATTGCAAATAGGACACTCGAAGGGCTTTTCGTCCGAATGGGAGAGCTTGTGCCGGTTGAGGTGGTACACGTCTCGGAAGGCCTTCCCACACATCTCACACGCGTGGTTCTTCTTGACAGGCTTACTGGGTTTCTTGACAGACTGGGTCACGGGCATAGCTGTGCTGCTGGCACTGCTGCTGGGGTTGGTGCCCGAGGAAGATGTAGTGACTGTGGACAAGATGCCTGCGATCGTCGAGACCAGCGAAGTTCGGCTGCTGTCCCCAGCGATGGTGGAGATGAGGGGGACCACCGTGGTGGGGGTTTTCTTTGGCCGGGACACCAGCTTGATGCCTGTGTGGCAGGACTCGTGGCGCCTCAGGTGATAGCTGTCCCTGAAAGCTTTACTGCAGTAAGTGCACACAAAGGAAGTTTTGGGCTTTTCTTTCTTAATCCCAATGGCATCCTTTAATGTTTCTGGAGCAGCCTGAGGTTTCTGAGTTATCGGTATTGGAAGCAATGGTTTCTGATCAGGGGGCTCCACAGCAGAGCTCAGAAGGGGCAGCAAACTGTTCTGTGCTGCCTGCTGCTGGTGATGGGAGGCTTCATGGGCCTAAAATCAAACATTCATACTTCAGAAACTCGGCCTCTCACAACGACCCTCAAAATACAACATGCTTCAGACAACAGAGACCAGAAGAAACAATCAATGAGGCTGTAAGCTACTCTCTGCAGCAGAGATCCAGCAACTACCTAGCTACTCTCAGAGCTCCCATTACAAAGCATTTAAAATCACTGCACAGACACAAAACTTTTGCAAATAAGTTGCTGACAGTGATCTTGCTTTCAAACAGCTGACTAAACTACACACCACCCTGGTTCATAAGGGACATACCAGCTGACGAAATCAGTTTGCGTTAGTCTGTCAGTGCTAAAACCAAGTTTAAATAACTTGTCAAAAAAATTACACTTCAGACTTAAGTGTTTAACAGTACCTTACTGCAGTGATGCACAAGCCACACACTCACACACATACACATACAGACATATTATCATCTACTTGTTTATTTTACCTAGGAAAAGACAGGCACTAGTTCTCTGACTATATATGCCAGTTGTTAAGTTTACTTTTAAAGTTTTCACTTAATTCTACTAAAAGATTTGGCTGAAATGAAACCTAGAAGGTGTCTGTGAAGGCAGCCCCCAGCAGACACCTGTCAGTTGCTTTTCAGTTCATCTCATCTCATCCTTTAGCAACAATAGTTCAAACCCTAAACTCAAACTAGTAAGAGAAAACGAGATATAAATAAATTCCTTTCGTTTTCATCTACTTCTAGTGGTTCTAAGTCCTGTTAAAGTACTGGACATTCGCTTTCCACTCCTCCAAAACTGGGGGCTGGACACTGTTTGGAAATTTTCTTTAGCTGCACTGAAACCAACATTTCATTGTAGATCAGGTTCTTGGTATTTATAGTAATTACTTTCTTGGATTTGATTCTTCCAAAATTGTCCATACCTCCATAATGATAAACATTTAGGAAATAATGGGAAAAAAAATTCCTGAAATAGTTCTTCCTAATATGTTGTACTTGATCAACATGAATTTTGAAACTCTTGACAGTAACCCTGAGCCCCTATGCTTGAGTTTTGTAATCCTAAAAGGATATATGCACTCAGAGGTAAGAGTTCCAAATATTTTAAAGATACAACATCTTTGGAAGGGTCCATCCCATCATCTTAGAGACTGCAGACACTTATTTACCCTTCGTACTCTATAATTCCAAGTCCTACAGTTCACTCCATTAAGGAGAAAAAACCATGGAGACAGACAAGACACACTCACTCATACACACACACACACACACACACACACACACACACACCTCTTTTGATGAATAAGAACATCTACCACATAGCCCCATATTTACTTGATAGCAGCACAATAGTTAACTAAGCCTAGAACCAGACTCCCCTAAATCATCAGGAGATATTACTGAGTTACCATTTTCAATTTAATAATTTTGACTGAATCTTTCTTGTGTGCTTACTTATGAGTTCTCTTTCTGGACTTACTGCTCATACTGAATTACAGTCCACTTTTAATTTAATTTAGGGAGCTCCTATAATTTTCAGGATCTACCCAAGTGACCTCAGTAGACACTTTTACAGATTTTGGACTCTAAGCTTACCCCATCTCCAACCTGGTGTAGGATACCCAAGCTTCCATATAGTATATAAAAGGTTAATAGCTGAAGATAGCTCAAGATATACAATTTCAAAGGCTATCAGATCAGATACTAGGAAGCGCAAACCTTCTGGACAAAGCGCAGACTTATAGTGTTCAGAGGCATTTCTCAATCTAAACAGCTGTGAGTTCGAGGGAGTGAGTACTAAAAGCACTTACTGCCATTTTACCAATTCAGATGTCTGTGGCAACATTAAGTATTTTTACAGCATTGCTGACGCTCACTCTCACACGAGGGTCACACCAGGTCCCTGCTTCTCGGGTGAAATGCTGTAGAATGCCTCGACCACTACGGGAATCACTCTCTGAGGATTCCTAGGATCCCCACACTTCTATATGAAGCCTTCTAAGAGGGGAACTGGGTTTCCCCAACTTGTTCTCTGGGGAAGAGACAGAGTAAAATAACAACCATGGCCTGTCTTCAGTTAGGTGATTTTTAAAAATATATAACTTCTGCGTAGACTTTTATTTGACTAGCATCATCAAACCAAAATTTATCTCCCATCTCTTTCAAGAGCAAAGCTTTTTTTCTTTTTTAAAACCCTGCCCAAGCTTTCTTACGGGGCTGGCAAAAACAAAACATAAATGTTACTTCATCACCCAGGGTGGTAGGATGTGGCACCATGAAATCTCCAGTGCCAGAGGGTAAAAGATTTTGTACTGAAAGAAATTAGCATCAGTGAGTCATATCTTGAATGTCCTGTTAGGAGAATCATCCATCAAACATTTTAACAGCTATGGCTTTCACTTTCCACCAGGTTATTCGGAAAGCAAGCAGGTATTAAAATTGTTTTAAAATATAAATTCGATAAGATGCTCCAGGAAACAACAAGAGAGTCCAACTCTCCATTTCCCCAGTGAAAATTACTTAAAACTGGAACTGAGTAAGTCTATTCATACCTTTCCAGAGAAAAGACTGAAATATTCTCTTTACCCATTCAACTGTCCTCGGCTCTAAATTATCACTGCACACATTGCCAAGCCCAGGATCAAATATTAGCTTTCACACTTCTCCATCAGGTGGAAAAAAAGATTTTAATAGCTGAAAAAAATTAAATAATATAAAATCTAATTAAAAAGTTGATCAATAAATGCTTGGCATTTGCTTTCCCCAGGAAAAGAATAATAAAAGTATTCCAAAAGATTTTTCAACAGTTTTCCAAAAATCAGTAAGGGGGTTTTCTTTTACATAAAGAACTCTCATTTTTTTCCCAATCTCCATTAAGAGAGAGCACGTTTAATACGGTAAATCTAAATCATTCCTCATGTGAAAAATCACTTCAGTGGCCCATTAATCCCATATTTTAAAATGACCATTTGAAAGCTTTTTCTCAAGAGGGCATTTGCCACCTTCACACCAACCTGGATGCAAGCTGGTTATATATCATTTCTTTTCCAATGCATTTTTAAGTTGACTTATCTCATTATCAAGCTCATCAAAGCACGTTAAAACAATACTAGATCAGAATGAGAAAAAGGCCAAGTTAGTGAATTCCATAATTTTGAGTATGCTCAATTTTAAGAAGCCTGAATATAATACAACAATTATTTAAAAAGCAAATTACATTCGAAAGAATATGTTTTCAAACAATAAACCATCTCTACACAATAGGAAACGTTTGAATTATCCAGTTCCCTATATTAACTCCACTGGGATGGGTCCAGGGGGTGGGAGGGATTATTTTTGAAAATTCTGCATCCGTTCTTGGTTAGTCACAAAAGGTTTCAAGCACCCAAGCTATGCGTTTGGGATTTCGCGAAGTTATTCAAAGAAGGAAAATAACTCAAAGAGGCGGGAAGAACGCACTTAAAGTGACGAGCTTCCTAGCCTCCGGTTCCAAAGTTTCCCCGTGAGCTCATTACTACTGCCCACCAAGTGCTTCGTTTGCAAACAGAAACGGAGCAGGAAAAAAAAAAAAGTTCTCGGTCTTCTAAATAGGGTCCCCACCTCAAGTGGGCCGACAAGAGGACTGCCAACATATCGGCTACAGTCACCTTCAAGTTTCTTGCAAAAAATGAAGACCAACACCCCACGAATGACTCATCTGGGGGCTTTGTAAGCGGACTTTGTTTGCTCTCTCCACTTGCCGTCTCCCCCACTTGGCTGGAGGAGACGCTCGAGGTGGGACGAGAGAGAAGCGCGCCCCGGGAGAAGGTGGGGCCTCCCCGCGTCCTGGCCCCCCCGCACCCCCCCCCCCCCGGCCGGGGGATTCCCCGGGCTGAATGGGACGGCGGGAGAGCTGGACAGAGGGAGCGGGTGTCAGCTGCCAAGGCTCGGCGGAGGCTTGCGAGAGAAAACACGTAAAGCCAGTGAAAAAGTTTGGGGAGGGGACACACAGTCACAACACCCCCAACTGGGTAAACACGAGGGGGGCGGCGGGAAGGGGGAGTGGCGGGGAGCCCAGGGATACCCGCTATTCGCGGGGACGGGGAGGGGGGGTGTCAGAAAGTCAATACACGCACAAAAAGAGAGACAGGAGGAAAGAACGGAGAGCGAGCGAGAGACAGACCAAGTAGGGGGGACCGAGTGGGACCCGGGGACCCCCTCACCCCACGGCGTGGGCCCCGGCCCGGCGCGCCGCGGCCAAGCGGACCGCGCTCTCCAGCGGCCCGGCGCCCTCCTTTCTCCGGGCCGCGGGTGGTGACAGCGGCCGGCCTCCTCCCTTCCCCTCCAGGGCGGGAGCGAAGGGTGTGTGCGTGTGCGTGTGTGTGCTGGGGGGGCCCGGGGGTCACCCCGAGGCCTGCTTTCTCCCCCGCGCCCCGCGAGGCTGCCTCCTTTCCCCTCAGCAGCCCCGCTCCGCCGGGGCGGGCGGGCGGAAAAACAAAGGGGGATTAAGGCCGGGCCGGAGAGCGGGGCCGGGAGGGAGGGAGGAGGAGCGCCCGCCCGCCCGCCCGCCAGCCCCGGGCCCGGCCCCCCTGTCCCCCCCGTGCCCCCCCGGGGGGGCCCCAGTACCTGGAACAGGAACGCGGTCCAGTTGGCCTCCATGGCTGCGGCGGCCGACCCCCCTCCTCCCCACTCCCCCCGCTCGGGGCGCCTCCTCAGCCGGAGGAGGCGACAACAAAGCGGCGGCGGCGGCGGCGGCGGCAGCGGCAGCGGCGGCTCCTCAACATGGCAGCGCCGAGCGCGGCCACTTCCGGTAACCTCCGGGACGCACCACCGCCGCGGCGAGCGCGGGCGGGGGGGGGAGCCCCGAGCCGGCCGCCGCCGCCCCCAGCGGCCCCGACCCCTCCCGCGCGGCCCCGCGGCCGGCTCTCGGCCTCGGAGCTCAGCCAGTGCCCGCCGGCGGTGGGGTCCGGGCCCCCGCGGCGGGGCCGGGGTGGGGCCGGGGGCGGGGATGGGGCGCGGCGTCCCCCCCCGCGGGGGTGTGTGGTGCTGCGGTCCGCGGCCCAGGCAGCCGGAGCAGGGGGAGCCCGGGAGAGAACATGGAGGACGCCAGGGTCTGGCGCGGCCTCGCTGGGCACGGCCGCGCCGGCGGCGGCGACGACGCGGGCCCGGCGCCCGGCAGCATCGCGTCCCCGGCAGGCCCTCGGCGGAAGGCGCGGGCTGCGGCGGTCCCGAGGCTCTCCGGTCCCTTTTGCGCAGCACGGCCCCTACCTCCAAGCTGGAGGAAGCCCCTTCGACTTGGAGTGTCTCTCCCGGCTGGTATTTCATCCCAGCGAAACCTCCGCACTCTTGGCGCGACACGCATCTGAGTGGCCTTCCAGCTCAAGCAGGGAATCCCACTGGGGTGCAGCCTCAGATCCTCCCTGTGCAGAAGGAAACACTTCCCACGCTCAGAGGTGTCATTACTGGGTTATTCTTGGGTGAAGGGCTGAGCTTCCCCATCCTCCTCCTAACTTCAGATATGATGTGAAATTCTACTTAACACCCCCCTTCCCGCCCCCCCCAAATTTTTTTTAAAGAGAAAGTATAGACACGAAATTGTTTTGGTTCTTTAGTACAGTCTGCTTTTCACACTCCCCAACCCCCCCCCCCCAACAAAAATCGAACATCTGGTTGGACAGCGTCAGATGTCACTGAGGTGACCCCAGCCTCTGTTTGCAGTTCCAAGTCTTCCGTGTAGGCGTCACTACTACTGGAGCTTCGCATGATGATGCCCTGAACGTATTCTATCCATTCCTCACATAGAGGTAGCTATTGGGAATAGCAGAGACAGGCTATTATTAAACAATTGCCTCCAGTCCTGTAAGTCTCCTGTGGCAGGAAATGAGGGGGCAGGCTCTGTCAAGTTTTTTATGAATTCTGGTTTAAAAAAAAAAACCCTCAGTCACATTATTTCAAGACTTCAACATCTTTCATAACTGACTCTCTTACCCACCCACCCCACCCCCCATTTATTCCTAAGTCACATTCTAATCAAGGTCACCATCTCCAGTTTCCCCCATACATACACGATAAAAATAATACGGTTGTGGAATTTGACTGGTAAAAGAAACTGAAGAGGCACAGTAATCTGACAGTCTGTTTCTTTTCCATCCACTACACATGTATACCCGCTGCCCACTCTCCTCTCCTCAGTCACCAGAATGAAGGGGCTGGCAAACCTTGGTCTGGTTTCTTTTAGAGCTGATTCCCTACTGGAAGTCTTGGGGACAAATGAGAAGTTCTGCAGTTTCAGTCAGTGGCAGAAGCAGGTAACACATCAGGGAACCAGTCAGCCTAGGACAGGAGGGGACAGAAAATGATGAACAGTTTCTGATTACACTCCAGCTAAATTGCTACAGTGGCCCTTTATGTCTGCTAAAAAATGTCCTTTAGTCTCTTTTGCAAAGAGAAATAAATGGTTCTGGAAGCCTTAAAGCTTATATATACATATAAGATAAGGAAAGAACCAAGATGTAAACCTAAGAAATTAACTAGGTAAACTAAAACCTTTTGGCTCTGACCTGAGACACTGCACATTATTTTGTTTTCATTCAGTGAATGCAGGTCTCTGCTTCTTTCCTGTCTTAACACACAGACTTCAAGGTCTCTGTAATACATCTCTCCTCAGTGTTTCTCCTCCCCTGTACAGGCTCTCCTACTTTGCTGCCTTTCAAACTGTGCTGAAAATGAAGCTTCAGGATTCTAAGACTGGCACTGGATGAAGACCATTTTTCTAATGACAATGTTGCTGGACTCTCTTGAACTTCTTTCCCCAGAATCTAGAAAACCCTTTTTAGCAATCCTTCTCAAAAACCTCTGGAAAGGGGGTTCCCCACTACCACAAAGTAGACGTCAAGTGAAAACCGTCTAGTTCTCATTACTGAAGAGCGGGATTCAGAAGTATCACTTTTCCTGACGTAAATGGCTCATTTTTCTATCCATGAGATGAAACCAGAATTCCCAATTGCTCCGATTTTTCTTTCCCCTTAAAAAGAAAAATGAACAATCTTTTAAATTCGGATGAAATGTTAAATCTTAGGCTATTTTCCAAAGAAACTATCCAAAAATTTGGAACGAGTACTCAAAAACAATCAGCTCCAACTGTTTTGAGGAATATAATGAAATTAGGAAGATCAAAGATTCCATCCTTAGGACAAATAGAATCTTTAACTACAAACAAAATGAACCCCTCTCCTCAAGCCTGCTTCCACAGACTATAGTGGGGCCCAATCAAAACACAGCAATGTCTAAAGATAATAAATTCATCTTGATTATTGTAAACAACTTTCAGTGAGTGCATCAGCTGACCTATTCAGTGACCTATTAAGATTAGCGGTGTTACATCCAGATATGATGAATAACTGAAATGTCTTGTGTCTAAGACAAAGGAAAAAAACATGTGCCTACATCCACCTGAATAAAATTCAGATTCCCTTCCCACCTTGTTCAGGTTCTTTCCCACCTTCTCTGCCCCAGTGTGTATGACCTGTAACTTAATCTTTCAGGGCCTCAATTTCTTCATCTGGAAAATGAGAACAAAGTAAATACCTACCTCACAGATAGGACTGTGGATAAAAGAGAAATGGAGACTAAAGGAGAAATGTGTATAAAAAGCTTAGAACATTCCCTGGAATATAACAGGTGCTAAGAAGGTATTTTTATTGGTGCTATCGAATGGTTCTAGATGAAGTCTAGGGCTGGGAATTCTGCATAAGAGCCCTGAACCAGTTCTTACTTTCTCTCAGAGTAACAAGTTTTTCCCTGTGCCCCACCCACCCCTCCCTCCAAGAGCCCTAAGGTAAACAGCCCAAAGGCTAATGACGCATGACAAAGGAAGAGACCTATTAAGATTAGCATTTCCAAAGACAACTTTTAGCAAACATTAGAAAGTAACACCAGTCAAATCCAAAACTTTTCATAGAGACCACCTACTTAGGAGCAGCTTCAAACTGGCAGTTAAGAACTAATGCTTCAAGTAAGAAAGCTGGAGCTAACAGATCTACTCGTAAAAATCAAGACTGCAATATTTACCAAAAATATCAGCTAGAGAAATGATACCCTTAACAGCCTCAATGCAACTGAAGAGAAAGGACACATACTCTACCAGACCAAACCAAAGGTAACCACCACCACACTAACACCTCCCGTCTCCACCCTGCCCCCCCCCCCCCACAAGACACAAAAACAAAAACAACCAAGCTTTTCTGAGAAGAAAGCAGAAGTTAATCTGCCCTTCCCACCTCCCCACACTAAGGGCTTTAAGCCAACTGCCTGTGGCCCATGTGGTCAGAAGTTGGGTTTGTGTTTCAATTCTACCACCTAAAGTGTCATCACTAGTTATTTCTGTCTTAACTGGTAAGGTGAGGAAGGGGAAACAACAAAGACTTTCCCCCCCCCTAAATACCTACTTAAATCCCTTAACAGCTGGAACATAGTCACGGGGAACAAAGGGACAGGGAACAAATCTACCCATTTCCCTAGTAGTTGAGGGTCCTGAAATACTCATTTGTTTCTAAGGGCCACATGCCCCAGATACCCAAAACCTACCCAAAGCCATGGTAACACATTTATCACCTTTCACTCTTTCTGAAACAAGCTGCTACAAACCATGCTTAACCCGTCAGTTCCACCCATAAAACATGTGAGTAGAAACACCTTCCATTTTACAACTCCTGAATGGCTGACAGAGAACATACAACAAATAGCAAGCAAAACAGCACAGACACAAGAAGGAAAGAAACTAAGACAGGTCAAAAATACACCAAGTAAGAAACTTAATACAACTGGAAACATACTCTCAGGCACCAGCATTTCTCCTTTGGACACCTGTTCCTCCCTGCCCTCAGATGCCCCAATCCCAGGGTGATGGCTGAGCTTGAAAAAAGTTGACAGGTCACGCAAACTTTGTGGGCCTGAACCAATCTAGCAAGCTTAGTTCAGTGACATCATGCTAATAGTCAAAAACATAAATCCTTACATAAGCAGGTACTCTGGTACAAAGGAAAAGCTCTTTCCAGTGGTATAGCCTCCACCCAATATATTCCACTGGTTAAAACAGGAATATGACGACACTACACACATTGTGCTAGCAGTCATCTATCTCCATTACCAAAAAAATGATCTATTTGCAAAAAAATAAAAAATTTAAAAATGGTGCTTGTTAATGCCTGTCCAGATGCTCTTGTGAAGACTGGGGCAGAGCAAGAACATACATACTGAGTAAACACTCTTTACCCAAATTCCAACAGAAACATGTCAATTTCGTCTTCATCTCAGACTCCATATAGGATTCTGTTTGTCTTAGTCTTCAAAGAGTTACCATGTTAATACATTGTAGATCTTATATTATGACCCCCCCTTTCTGAATTGGCGCTCCTTCCTCTTCCTTTCATTGGCCTAGATTAAAAAAAGCCTCACTGGGTCAATCTGATCTTCAACGGAGGATCCCTCTATTCTTCATCGTGAAAAGAAACAGGAAATAATGACACAGGTTTTGAGTATGTTCACTGAGTGAGGGACATGAGCAGTGGTGACCTAAGACACTGATGTGGCATCACAAAACTTAGACTAAGCTTTGGATAGGTTGCTCCACTCCTGACAGCAATGCCGAGATGGCAACATGAGGCCAGAACAGCGTGAGGTCTGGCACAAGCTCCAGGATTTCCTTCTTTAAGGATGTTTCTTGACTCTGAGAAATCTCTGAACTATTACAGAAGCTGCCTAAAGTTCTACAGTCAGTCATCTGACCCAGTATATAAGCAGGTGCAGGGAACCTGGCAAGCTGGTTTTTAAACTCTACAGAGACAACAGTTGTACTCAGCATTTAATCCTTAAGTTGTGTACTAAAACCTAAAGCTTACCTACTATCTACTAATACTATGTGAAGCATTTCACCCTTGATTTCCTGAACTGTGGCACAAGCTCTTTGCTAGACCTGAAGAGGACAATTCCTAGAGGGCAGGATAGATTCTGACTTGGTGAAGAATTTACTATGATACACAGGGAAAATGGATCAGATTCAGAGAATCTAGATGTTTCCTCTGAAGTAATTTTAGTCTCCAAAACAAAGCACACAAAGCTCTGCTCAACTAGCTGACAGAAGTTAATTAGCCTTTTACCCCCAGGCCTGACCCTGTCCTCTGCAAGCTGTTTTACTGACCTCACATTAAGTCCCTCCCCAACTTCCTAGCTCCCAGCTGTTTCCTCTTATTTTTCCAGCTTCCTCGTGCCTCACCCACCCCACAACCTCTCATTTCACTTTCTCTCCCCCTTCCTGCCCTTTTATTCAGCAGTGAATGCTGACAGCAGATGGCAAGCACTCAATTTCAAGCCAGCGAAAATGTGTCCAAAGCATCAGGTAAAAGGCAGTCCCAGAAATAAGAATCCTGGGGGTTGCAATACAAACACACTCTGTCTCTCACTGATTTATTCTTTAGACGGGAAAGGCATATGTTTATTCTTCACATATGGAAGAATTACCCTCAGACAAATTTATTAAAACTAAATTAGATAACTAGTTTTGCTTAGTTAATGTTTCTCAGGGACAAGAGGATTTTTTTTTGTTTGTTTGCATTAGAATTGATAAATTTTATCCCTAACTTATCCAGGACCTACACAGTACATTTAGCAAAACTCATGAAGCCTTAGGTAGTCCCCACATATGTTCTATACGCATTCATTTAGCTAAAGATCAGTTACTTTGATCACTTAAGCAAAGCTTATGGAAGGTTCAAGTTCATACAATCTGTGATTAGCTTTCTCCCCACAGAAGAGCTGAAAAAACTGAAAGGAAACCTCGGTTAGCTAAAGATCAGTTACTCTGATCACTTAAGCAAAGCTTATGGAAGGTTCAAGTTCATACAATCTGTGTTTAGCTTTCTCCCCACAGAAGAGCTGAAAAAACTGAAAGGAATCCTCGACTGCTAGAGGGAGGTTTGGGATTTGTTCCACAGTGATCTTAAAACCACAGGAATTTGGGGATGGAAATGTACCTGAGAAAACAGGAAAGGGAGAGGGAAAAGGCACCCCAAGACTACAGCTTCAATCAGTAAAGTTTAAGTCTCTCCCATGGTTCTAAGAACCCTGGTAAACACCTAGTCCTAGAGATACTGCATGGATGCTATCTAAAGATAATCAGCCCAGCTTCAGCCCAAAATTCAGGCTGTGCTATCTCCAACCTAGAATGATATATTCTAGGTTTTGAAAGGCTAGCCAAGACACCCTAGGTACTAACTTTTCAGTTCATAATGGATTGGACAAAACAAAGACCTCCTAATGTGGATTCTCTCCTTAGAAAAATGGCTCATGTGTAGAACTATGCCATAACTATCATCCTTTTTCAGTAAGCAGATATTTATGAAGCATCTATTTAAGGCCAGGAACTGTACTAGTCAGTCACTGGAATATGTTTAAGAATCTCCAATAGAGAAATCAAAACTTGAAATAATTATAGACTAGTTAAATGTTTATACAAAATGATTATAAGAGCATTGGGAAGAAAACAAAATATTAAAGGGCCTACTTGTCGTGCTAAATGAGACTTCATTGGTTCTCACGTAACTGACAGCTTTGACACTGGGCTGTCATCTAGGGTTGAATATCACAACTAATGCCTAATAGGCTGTACGCTCAGGACCAAGTATAACGCAGACTGTTGCAAACTGCAAAGTCATCACACGTTGCTTTTAAAGCTGATAAAGCAATTCAATACGGTTTTGTGTATCAGATCTATCTTGCTAATAAGAATTTAAGTGTACACTTAGCTAACAAAACAAGTGCATGTTTACATTTACCCATTCTCAGGATCTTTTTCGTGCTACTATCCTCTGAGACTGTAGCCTGTTAAGAGTAGCTAGCCAGGCTCTGGTCATTGTCTGATCTGCTTTCTGCGGGGCCAGTGTGACCAGAAGGGGTCAAAAGAGGGCAAGGGCTTCTCTGATGTTGGCTGTGCACTGCACACTGGAAAGCCAGGGAGCTAAGTACCCCACTTTGTACTGCTGGGCTCTGGGCGATGGTCACTGTGACAAGATGAACACTTTGAAACAGCCCCATCAACCTGGCGAAGAACGTGGATCAAAGACAGCACCATGGGGCACCCTGGTGGCATCAAGTGGGTATTACAGATAGTGATCACTTGGGTCAAAGACTTCTTTCCCCCCAACCTCTCCACTGGAAAAAGGCCGGTTTTTAAAAAAGCAATATAGTAATAAAATAAACAAGAGCTTGTCACTAGAAGACATAGACTCAAGTTCTGTCACTTTTACATCTTCGAGTTCATTTCCTCCAACTCCAAAATAAGGCTAGAAACATTGGAGAATTGAGTCAAAGCACTCAAAAAAAAAAAAAAACACCACCAGCTACTACTTCCACTAAGTATTTGTCCTATGTCCTTGCATTTTCCCCTCTAACTTCTCCACTAAGAAGGTAGAAAATGGCACAAACTCTTGAAGTAACTACTTTGGAAATAAGCCCAATCTGACTGGAGGACCACACTACATATAAGATCTAAGCTATGCAGTTCACCTGCTGAGGATTTCATGACCGTACTTATACATAAACAGTAAGGTCAGTGTTGTGCACCAAGCATCTTAGAAAAAGTGTCAGAAAGTTATTAATACAGATTTTGGTCTCTAGGAGTTTACCATGTAGCTGGAGGAAATCAAAACATACATGAAATCAGACAACCGTGTAAGGGCAACATGCAGGTGTGCATATTACGTGACACTATGCTGAAGCAAAGCAAAGCAGAAATACAGTGCAATTAGTGCGAGAATGCTTTAGTCTTTGGCAGATCATGAAGGGAAGTTTTCAAAGGCAAAAGTAACGTGAGTGCTTTTAAGATTTGTGTTTCCAGAGTCCATGGCTTTGAGAACTGCTTATGCTAGCTGATCCTCTATCAGCCTAAGGATCAGGGTCAGGGTCCTGGAGTAATGTTAAGATCCCCAAGCCAGTAAATATACTACCCAGTTTCTTCATTCTATCTATAAATCTCTTTATGGATAACTACTAATAAAAAAGAACCAAAATAATTCAATCCTAATGAGAAAACTGTAGAAACTCATTGAGACAGGATTACTAAATTCAGAACGAATTTAAGGCTTCTTCTCTAAGAATTATGCTTAATAATGGAAAATCCAGGAGAAAGCAGGGAGACCTGGGTTTGGAAGATCCTCTGGAGAAGGGAAAGGTTACCTACTCCAGTATTCTGGCCTGGAGAATTCCATGGACTATACAGTCCATGGGGTCACAAAGAGTCAGACACAACTGACTTTCACTTTGGGAGAAAGCAAGAGAGGGAACCCCTCTGCTCCTTTAGGAGACACCACCACCAATTCTAGAGGATCTGCACTGCATCTTGCAACAAAACAACTTTTTTACTTTCCAAGACTGATTTGGGGGACAGTGCTTGTTTTTACAGTTATATGTGGCTTAAGCTAGCATTTAAATTAGTTGACCCTGGAACACAGGCTTGACTATGCAGGTCCACTTGTGTGCTTGTTCTTTTCAGTACTACACAACCTATGGTTGGTTCAATCTGCAGATGCATTAACTGCAGATATAGAAGGCTGCCTGTAGTTATTTTTACACTGTGTGGCAGATCAGCACCTCTAACATGAATGGTCAACATTAATTTGCACTTCCTATTTTCACAGCTGAGAAATTATTTGATGCAATGTTAGGGCTACCACTTTCTCCAATAATCTACCCAACCAATAGTTTGAGGACTAGGTTTCTCTACCATTTTGCTTTTAAGGAGAACTAAAGTTCTTTCTCTGTCAATCAACATTTATTAAACTGTGCCAACTGGACGTGGAAAACAAATCCAAATAGCATTTTGAAGAACTCCATCTAGTAAGTAAACATTTGGCTCACTAGGAAATGCCAACACAACAAAAATTCTACTGGGTAGAAAAAATTAACATACAAATTTCAACAGTAATAAAATTGTGAGACTAAATGCATCACAGGGGAGAGAGCTATATTATGGGTTTCGAAGCTTGGTTTTTATAACTTCAGAAATTAAATATAACTTGACAGTAATAAGGACTTGCAGCAGCAGGGTGACTACTACTAAGGGCAGAAAAGTTTGAAAACATATAAAATATACAGAAGTAAAAACAATGATGATCAGTAAAAAATATTTACCAGATCACCCAGAGCAGGGAAAATGTGATTGAAAATGGTGATAAATTGTAGACTACATTCCACTGTTTCATACTAGATGAGCAACAGTTTTAGGAAGATCAGGCTGGATGGCCAGGATGGAGGTGGCCAGTTAACTGGTTTTTCATTTCTTCAGTAATGATTTTGGGTGTACGGACAAAGATGTCAGCATGGCAAATGAAGCTGGGAGACAAATTCAAATCGCATTTTGAAGTACTCTTATCTGGGAAGTAAAACCTTATTCTTGTTAAGTGACAGACACAAATGCACCGTAGCTAAAAACTGGTTACATTAAGACACAGAACTTGATTTTCACCATGTTACACGTTTACTCTGTAGTATCAGAGAACAAAGGAATCACTTTTTTTGTAGTGAGCTTGTTAACCAACAAGCACACTTACTGTCATGTACACCTGTAGTGTACTGTTAACCAACAGCGTACATTTCGTCTAAGTTGGGCATGTGCGTGCTCGGTTGCTTCAGTCATGTCCAACCCTTCGTGACCCTATGGACTGCAGGCCGCCAGGCTCCTCAGTCCATGGGCTTCTCCAGGCTAGAGTACTGGAGTGGGTTGCCATGCCCTCCTCCAGAGGATCTGACTGACTTGGACTGAACTAGCATCTCCTGCACTACAGGTGGATTCTTTACTGCGGAGCCACCGGGGAAGCCTCTTAACGTTGTGGATGTCCCTTATTTTGTAATTCAAGAAACAAAATCCTCCAAAAACTGTTAGAAATATCAGGAGATAAAAAGATGGAAAATGTCTTAATGTTACTTAGCCTCCTCTGTATCAACTGAAGGACTGATTTCCAACTTGCAAACAGAAGAACCTGAGTCTATTTACTGGTTACTTACTCAAGATACTCAGAAAGGGAAGTAAAATAATTCAAATTTCTATACTTCTCTAAGCAACTGAATTGAGTAATCTTTCGAGTATCTATGCAGTGACATTGTGCTATTGAAGAAAGAGAAATAAAGGGGAAAACAGGTTATGACCTGTTAGAAAAGAGACAATAAACTCACTGGCTAAAGGTATACTGGCTCGAGTTTTAAGATATGGCAGAAAAGTGCTATGCAGAACAATGAGGAAGGATGAGTGGTGCTTTTTCAGTGACTACTATCAGGTGACGGGCTGTCTTGGTTCCTTAGAAAATAAACTCACGAATCCGGATGAGGCAGATAAATGGATAGAACGTGACATATGCCATACCAGATATAAAGTCTGTGCCAACACAGTATGGTAGGTACTAAGTTCTCAGGGAGATGACTTTTGATACTGGGACAAGGTTATCAACAGCTTTAGATTCAGCCCAAGACTCCAAGTCTCAGTTAAAGGCTGTAGGTTATGTTTTGTCAACTGATGTAGTAGTCCATTCATAAGGATTAAACCTTAATAAACGTAACCTGAAAGCTTATCTTAAACTTACAAAGGCTCCCCTAATACCCAGCACTTCAGGGTACAATTCTGCCATGTCATCTGGCACTTAAAACCACCTTCAAGTTTAGCCTTTTTCTTTTACAAAGGGAATTCCAGATTTTCAGTTGAGCAATTTAGGATTTAGTCTCTTCACAAGTTAAATTAAGATGTCAGAGCTAACATTTCTTGAATTAAGGGATAATTTAGTGCACTTTCAGTACTCAATCCAATTTGCAGCAAGGCTATCTCACTAGTGAGCAACTACCTTTGGTAGCCTAACTTGCTACATAAAATGTGAGCTTGGTAGGCAAGGTTCTCTCTGTGAAAATGCGATTCTCTTTTAGAATACCTGTATTTATCCCCTTTTGGTGTCTTACACTTCAAAGCAGTTTTTAACATTTGTGTCTGAAGACAAGTGCTCCCATATTGACTAAATGTATCACAAGTGGGCCTAAAAAACTTTTAGTGACAAAAAAGCTTGTGTCCTTTACATTTTTGGAATGTAAAGTTGAAGGGAGGTGGGAATGACAAATGCTGAGGTGTTAGTTCCTAACAGAGAAGTCTGTGCTGACATTTTGATCACAGGATACTCTGCCTGTTCTGTAGAATAGAAAAATTTAAGTAGCCAACCTGATGAACAGATAGGGTTGTAAGACACAGTAACAATCACTTAAAGTCTCAGTAATGTTAAGAAATAAGACTTATCACTGAAGAAAGTGTTTCACACCATATAAACAAAGGTTTCTCAAAGGATACTCATTTTGTATATCACATGACCAACTTCATGGCTGGAGGGGGGAGGAGGGGGAATGGGTAGCACTCCTGTACCTGATTCCTACACTTCTGGCCTTACTATTACATACTTGGAGATGTACAAGGCAGGCAGAAAAACAAGCAGCTTCACATCTTCAGCATTTTGTCCTAAGTCCCAGAAGCTAGACAGTTTTGTGATTTATTCAAGCTTGAAAGTTGCTCAGTCATGTCCAACTCTTTGCGAGCCGGGGATCTTACCGACCCAGGGATCGAACCTGGGTCTCCCACATTGCAGGCAGACGCTTTAACCTCTGAGCCACCAGGGAAGCCCTTATACAAGCTTGGTACTCATTAAGTGCTATTCAAAACCTAAAGGAAAAGGAAAAGGATTTTGACCAACAGATGGAGAGGCAAAGGTAGAGCTACAGGAAAAAAACTTAAGACCAAAAAAATTCTAACTTTGGAGCTGACAGAGGATTAAGTTTCCACCTTGCTGTTACCATTCTTTGCCCTAGGGTATTTCCTGGTTAATTTTGCATCATAGCACCCTCTAGCGGCTATGTGATTTTCTCCTAACATTACTCAAATACGGGGAGTGACAAGACCATGATAAACAAAATAACATCCCTCCACACAACTCATTAGACATCTGGCATACCTTTTAAATTGTTTGCTCAAAGTATATTCGGTGAAGATGAGTAAAGCATTCTATAGCTCTTAATTTCTACTACCTTTACACTGATAATTTTATCAGCAATTATAAAAAGATAAAACACTTTAACCTTTTTAAGAAATGAAGATGAAACACCCAGGATCTACTCAACTGTTTCTTCTGTTTTGCATACCTACATAAATGGCAATCGCCTTATGTTTTCTCTCTTGCCAGTGAGTGACCTATTTCAAAATGTTTGAGATTTTTTTCTGCCTAAGAAGCACCAAGAACTTCTGTATAAGAAAAAGATCTTTCTCTCCTTTCATCCCTACAAATCACATTAAAAGGTTTTCAGGTATAGCTTTCAAAGTCAGAAGCAGCACCCCCCAACCCAATCTCAATCTTAAGTGTAATCACATGGATAAGCTGTTTCAAGTATACTGTAAGTTCTTGGATCTACATTTTAAGCAAGTTTTTGCCAGGATTACTATTTATGCAACAATCAGGAGACAAAATGAACACCTTTCCTTATAATCTCCCTTTACTTCATGCCAATCCCACCCTTTCCTATAGGATCAGATTCTTATTAAAAATAATAGGTACCGGGAAAAATTTCCCCCAATAGAGTACTCCACTGCATGGAATGGCAGAGTATTTATTTCCTTCAGTGGAGAGGAACTACGAGTCCACTAGAACAACAGAATATGAAAAATGTGCCATGCCTTTTCTGGTGGCTGCTTCAGCCTAAAGAGATATGGAGCTAACAGCTTAATAAAGAAATCAGAGTAACCAGGTTTGTTTTCACTCACACGCCCAAACTACACAGAAGCCTTCACTCCGTGTAATTTATAACGGTTCTACAACCCTTTATCCAAACTCTCTGGGGCAGATGTATTTGAAATTCAGAGTGTTTTGCATTTTATCAAGGTTTCTTATATAGATCCTTTACCACATTAACACTCAGTACAACCTGTGACAACTGACATTAGTATTTCTTAGTCACAACAAGTACAAAACAAATGCATTGATTTTGGCCATATTTTACATTCAATTTGCTTAACAAAAGATTTTGGAGTTCTGGGATAAAAGACTGTAAACCTGTTTTCTCTCTTTGTAGTCTTCATACCCTGATAGAAATAGGTTAAACCAAAGAATGGTTATAACAGAACTTCAGTCTAATAGTTTCTTTCCTTTTAATACTATTTATGGTAAATACAGACATGTAACTTGTGATTTCATTACAACGTCATGTACAAAGTAAGCAAAAAAGCACACAAATAATTCACAGAAACTTGAAAAAAAAAAAGTCCCTTAACAAGCAAGATATATTTCAAAGACAAAACTGAGAAAGTTAAAATCTAGAATCATATTCAAGTTAAAGCACTACAGTGAGTAGATACATTAACATTCCAAACTATAAAACTTACGGGGGTAAAAAACATTTTAAATGAAGGAAATCTGTTCACATTCCAAACAGCATTTTTTTAAAAATTACTAAACTTAAATTTTAAAAATAAAATTCAGATCCCAAACAATTAGGAATCAGAAAATGGGTTTCTTACCTTTTGTTTCCAGGATGTAGGCTGAACAGCAAGGTGGGTTACTCAATCTGATGTTATGAGAAATAATTTAAACTTTTCCTTGATTAGAAAATAAATTATAAGCTCCCTACAACATCTAAGGGCACATAAATACAGAGAAAAGCGGAAAACCCAAGACTGCTTTTTTAATATACCTTTCTTCTAAGAGTTGCTAACACAGGAAGAGATTTAAGGTCCATGTCCTAAGACCGACAAACAGTCTGCAGTCTACTCCTCCTGAACTGGAAAACCTGGCCCCTTTCCTACACAGGCGAAATCTTCTCTAATCTTAAAAAGCCTACATACAGGCAAGTAGTATCTTCCATCTCACTTCAATCTGATTGGGACTACTAACACTCCTAAAGTAGAGCTCATCTTTCAACTTAGCTTAAATGCACTCAACTTTTGAGGGCAATTTTCATCTTGGTCCTGTTTCCAAAATAATGAATACTAATGAACTCAGGGCCTGCAAAAGTCTAGCTCTTTCCAAAATCATCTACTTTTAATGTCTTACAAAAAAACTTGAACTTTTTTGCCAACTCAGATGAAACCTAGTTTTACGTACTGTCTACTCTTGAGCACTATATTTTGAATTCCTACATTAAACCTAGTTACTCCCTTAATGGATCGATACAAAACGCTCTAAAAAATGGAATCCTAATCTTGACTTTACTATCCTTTCTCTTCCTCCTGACATTCCACAAGGTTCATTTAAATGTATTGGCTGGGTGACCTTATGCCAATCTTTAGGCTGTCTCCACTACCAAGATTTCTAGTGTCTCCTAAGTTTGAAATCACATCATCTGAATAGCAGTCTTAAATTCTGCTTCCAATTATAATTAACATTCCAGGGAAATCTTATGATTTAGCTATCTTTTAGATGCACAAAAAGTGGTCTGATGATTGTGACTAGCTATCAGGAAATCAGAAGAATAAAGATCAGGAATACTAAGTAAAAACCCCCTCCTTCCCCCAACTCTAAGTGAAAATTTAGCACCAAGGGGCTACCAAGTAAAGATACAAAACCTAGTAGATGACAAGATGTCATCACTGCTTTGGTATGTTTCAGATAGTAACTTTATGGTTAAGAAGAGTTCCAAGGCAAAATTCTAAAGAATGCCCAGCTTTTTATTAGCAATGATTCACTCAAACAGTTAAATCTTCCAGTGTGCTATTCAGATTTCAAACAGTAAATGTAATCTGTGATAAGAATTATAATCTGTGCTGAATTTTAATACTTACCAATTTTTGAGATGAATTATTTTCATTGAGAAACTCAAAGGCTAATAATACCAACATTCACTAGTCATTACCTGATTTTACACAAAACTCTATGCTAATTACCAAAAATAAGCAGTATCCATAAACTCAGTCATTTTTAACCAAAGCTTTGCAGCTTATCCTCCAGAAACTAAATCACCCCTCATTTACGACATTACATACACAACTATCTTATTCTCACTTTTTATCTTCCCCTGAAGACTTTTACAATTAACAGTAAGAGATAATACCATTTATTAGCAAATTCCTTTCAAAAACCTTTAATTTACTAACACAAACACAAGAAAATCAGAATCTTATCAATTTTAAGTATTAACTGAGACTAGTCACCCAGTAAAAAAAATCTTACAAGAGGAAAAAGGACAACCATGCATAGTTTTTTAAAAAATGTTTATTTTTTTCAAAGAAAAACGGCAACAGCCAATTGGAAACCTACTTATTCTTCAACTCCAATTTTGTTTTCTTTAAATTTAGAAGTGACTTACTGATTTACTATTTTAAACAAACCCCCCCTTTCCCCTTTAAATGTTTACCATCTACTCGTGCTGAATCCTTCCAAGGAGATTGCTCCAGCGTATATCTCCAGGTCCTCGCTTTGCTCCTTTTACCAAAAATGCAAAACACAATTCCATCGTGCATCTTAAGGGCTCCAATCGTCAAAAATAGGAAAAAAAAAAAATCTTTGGAATAGCCAATTAAGTTGAATAAAAAAAAAAATCCACACGAATGCGGTTTGGTTGGGGCAGGAATCCACTCCTATGTTCCTGGTAATCTGATCCCGCTCCATGAATCCTTGTAATTCATCCTCCCTATCCTATCCACATTATGATTTGAATCCAATGATCCAGCTCCAAGGATTGGGATCCAGTGAGCCCTCTCCAATCCAAACCTTTATAACCAGCAAAACCAAAAAAGAGGAGGCAAAATGTTAGATACTGTAATCAAAAAAGGTTTCTGGGGAATGATGAGTTATGTCTGTCATCAGTTTAACAGATGTACATCAATAACTATCAAATTCCCCAAAACAAGTTTCTGAATGGTGTTCTGATAAATTTTAGAAACTTAATTATCATAGAGACTAATTGGAAGAAGCATTTTATATTTACAGTTCAACTGATAATGCCAACACTTGTCACTGTACAGCGTATTACAGGTTTTGTGGTTGCAAAAAGTTAAGTAGTTGAAAAGTTTACTGGTACTGCTACCCCCCTAAGTCTAAACTAAATCTAACACTCCCATTTGTAATTTAATTTGTAAATTAAAAGTATTTTAAACATGAGTCAATTATGAATACTAGTTTAAAGGGGAAGGTGAGACTTAAAATTATTCCCAACTAGATTATCTACACCAATATGTTGGAATTCTATATTTTGCTTTCATTTTGTCTTTAAAAAATGAAGTAGCAACGCTATATCAGTCACACAGAGGACATGCAGATTTAGCAGTATTGATATTATACTCTATCTGGTTGGAATTAAAGACACCCTGTACCCACATGTACACCAACAGCAGGTCACACATTAACAGTTGTAACTAAGCATTATGACAAATTAGCCAGTTCTTCCCACATTAGTCCCTATTAAAATAAAAAAGGGAAGGGAGCAAAATAGTTACAAAATGGGCAATGTAATTTTGCCACAATTGCCAAGGTTTAAAGAGCAAAGCAATTGTAGCTAAAGGTAACTGCATAAGATGCTTACAAGTGTTTTATGGTAGATGTATACATAATCAATTTAAACCCTTGCCTTTAGTATAAGGTCAATACTGCCAATTTCATCTGTGACAATAGCACTTGGAGTCATACCATTGCCTCCATTATTGATCTGATCCTCCTCAATCCTCCTTTTGACAATCCTAAAATGATTGAAATGTGCTCCACAATCCTTAATCCAAAGCATTCTTAATCCATCTCTTCAGATATGTCTACAGAAAGACACATGAAAAGCAAGATAAACATAAGAACTTCCCCAGGTAAGATAACCACAAACACCCCCAACATCCCAGTTCACACAAACCAGAGCAGAATAGACATTTACACAATATCACAGTCTGAAGAGCATGGAGAGTTAACTAAATTTAAACAATCCTGGCTATGACATCACTTAAAATACAATTTATCGACATGAGGGGAATGTAGATGTTAGGAGCAAGGGGTATTACACAAGAATGCAATTCAACACTTTAGCCCATTCTGAACAAAACAGTTTGAATTAAAAAATGAAAAGATTGTACTGAATAAAGGAAAACTGTATACAACATGGGTTCTACAAAAAAGTGTCACCAATCATCTTATGTACGAGAGCGAGATCTGCTATGACGGGGAGAATAGCGTGGTGATCCTCTGCTTCTCCTTGGGGAATAACTTCGACTCCTGCTGTTGCTTCTGCTACGGCTTCTGCTACGACTACGGCTTCGAGATCGAGATCTTCCATAACTTGGACTTCTGGGCCCATCAACTTTAACTCGGATGTAGGCAGTTTCTCCCTATTGAATAGACAGAACTTTCGATTGAAAGATCTAAGCTTTCACCTGTCTTCAGGCATGCTGAATGAATACAACGTAATTTAAACCAGAGGCACTTTACTGGGTTTACTTGGACACCCTTGCCTGAATCTTACCTTCAAATTCCACAGTTAAGACCACTGTATCCAATTCTGGCCAATAAAAAGAATAAGTGTATAACCTACCTCATGAGATCTAAACTTAGTGTTATCCAGTTTTCGAACTGCATAGGTCATATCTTCTTTCCGTACAAACTCCACGACACCAGTGCCATCTCGGTAAACATCAGCATAACATACATCACCTGCTTCACGCATGTGATCCTTTAAATCCTGCCAGCTTCCACTTGGAGGCAGTCCTGAAAAAGATTTTTTTAAGATTTTTTTCCAACAATTATCCTAGTATTTCACATTAAAGTTAAAATTTACATTAGAACCAAGACTACTTTAAAATTAATGATTAGTTTCAACATCCTAGGTTAATGATTCAAAATTCTAGAATTAAAAGCCTCAAATTATTTGCAAAGTAATGATCTTCATATTCTAGGCATTGCAATCTAATTGGCTAAATCTCAAATACAGTAATTCCTGGTTACTAAATTCATCCATGCGACTGAAATAATTTAAGACCTACCATGAAAGCTAGTATTTGTCAAACTACTCATGCAAGGAAAACTTTAAAGTGTAGTATCTATCCAAAAGTGACATCGACCCGCGCGGAACAGTCAACTTACCAGAGACAACCACTCTGTTTTCAGAACGCCTGGATGGGGGGCCATAGCGGCCCCGGGGAGCCCCGCCACCTCCACCCCCGCCGCCGCCTCGGCCTGTACCACGGCCACTTCGAGGAAACTCCACCCGCAGACGATATCCATCGTAATCATAGCCGTCGCGACCGTACACCGCGTCTTCCGCATCCCTGCGTGATTACAGAAAGCCGAAGGGTAAGAAAAAGGACCGGGAGGGGTGGCTACCTCCGCCGGGGAGCTAGCAGCGGCCCGCACATGCGCACCCGGGGTGGAAGAGCCCACATGCGCCGCATAATAGGAACGGCCCCTCCCCCACCCAGAAGCACGCCAGGCTCCCGACCACTACAGCAGCCCTCGGCGCCTCAGTTTCCCGCTCCGAGCCCGCGAGCCGGCTCTGGAGACGCCCGGGGAACCCGGTCACCGGAGAAGCCTCACCGACTCGGCTCCTCACCTCACTCGTGCACGGCCGACTCGTCTTGCTCCCAACCTCAGAGCCCACGTCCCCATTCTCTCTAAGGCCTTGGAACACTCCCTAACTACTCCAACCTATATCCTCAAGGCCGCAAGTCCCTGGCCGCCTCACCGCGGGTCCTCGAACTCAACGAAGGCGAAGGGCGGTCCTCCGCGGCGATTCTTCAGGTCGATGTCGCGGATAGCACCGTATTTGTAGAACACGTCCTCAATGTCCTTGGTTCGGATGTCTGGAGGTAAGTTCCCTACGTAGATGCGGCAGTCGTTGTTCCCTGCCGGGCCACGAATCACACCACCTCCCGACATGGCGGCGACGAAAAGCGCGGACTCGAGAACAGGCCTTCCCACCAAGCCTAGCGAACGGCAGAGCGAGCCCGCCGCGACACCACGTCTCCCGCGGCCCCTCCAAAATGGCGCCTTTATCAGCTCGGCGCACGGATATGGGGGGAGGGAAGAAGAGAAGCGGGAGGAAGCAGCTATTCGATCTCACTGCGCACGCGCAAGAGCGTAACGGGTGTGCAGCGAAAGGGACGCTGGCGCACGCGCGACGTCACCCTCCGCGCGAAGGGAAAAAAGTTCCCGCGTTCCCGTTGTGCTGAGAGCTTTGCAAAGGAAGTGACCGGCCCTGTGGTAAAGATTTAGGGCAGAGCACTTGTAAAAGAGGGTTATTAATCTTGTCGAGTCCTAAAGAATAATCAATTTCCCCAGGAATAAGTCTCTTAAAGCAAAGGCGCTTTGGAAGGATTTAGTGAAACCTAGCCTATAGCTTTATCCCACAATGCTCTGCGGTGTTAACGGCCTTGGGCGGGAAAGACGCCCCCGGGGGCGGAGTCAATGGGGGAGGGACCGGGCGGTTGCTCCGGAAACGGGGGCGTCTTAGGAGACTGCGCCCAGTCCGGGAGTCGGCGTTGTCTGTGATTCTGTGCAGAGGCAAGCCATCACTGTGTTTCCGCCCAGTCTCCTGTGAACTTGTGCGCTGCCTAGACGAGTGTGTAATATAGGGGAACCGAGCTTAGATTCCTTAGATTCTACATCAAGTACCGTTCCAACTTCGGTTCAGCACCGAGCTTTGTATATATTTAATAACTACATTCAACACTGCTTGTGTTAGTGGCGGCGATTCCTGCTCTGACCAATCATTGGTGGTACCAACCGGGACCCAGATCTCTCTTTTTTCATCGCCTATTACTAGGCCCAACGCAGCGGAAAGGTGCATTGAAGGTTGCAGAATGAATTGTGCCTGTTACTTCTCCATCCTTTTTCAAAGAACGAGAAAAAAACACACGTGCCTGCCTGTGTGTATGCAGAATCCTGAAGTTCCTTCCTTGTTTTGAACTCATTAGCAGGCCTCTCAAGTAATATAAATGAGCCCAATGAACTTGTGAGAACTACTGTGGCCGCTGGAGACCACAGTTGCTGCTCAGGACTGATCTGCTAGTCAGGTCCAGGGAGATTAGAACTTCCTACATTTTTTCCTATAGCGATATCTATTTGAAACCTAGTTTTTTATATGAAATGCTGGGACTTTACATTATTAGTGATGAATTCAAATTAAAACAACAAACCTGCAGTCATAAATATGCTAAAACAGCTCTGCACCCTAAGGGTAAGGATGATTTTCTTCAGTTTATGTATTTATTTGTAACAGTCCCTCTCCTCAGGGATGTAAGGCAGTTTTATAAAGGTACTATAAAACATTATTAAAACTAGGTGGAGAAATCTAGGTGCCTTTAAAATTAAAAAAAAAGGTAACATGTTTTCAGTTCTATAAGTTGATTGAATATATTTTAGTAAAATTTTAAAAAAAGGTAACATGTTTTCAGTTCTATAAGTTGATTGAATATATTTTAGTAAATGTTTCTCAGTAATCCCAAAATAGAGATTTACTTTGCTCCTCAACAGATCCATGGAGGATCTTTGGTAGTGCTTAAAATCTCTGTGATAGTTGACAAAATTTTGTGTATGTGTATGTATACTTTTTTGTCCTTTAAATCATCCTTCATTGACATATTTTATCTATTGCCTTTTTATTTTTTAAATACTTACCTATTTTTAGTCGCTTGATGATTGGTTTATAATATTGGTTTGATTTCTGTCTTACATCAACATGACTTCAGTTCAGTTCAGTTCAGTCACTCAGATGGTGTCCGACTCTTTGCGAACCCATGAATCGCAGGACGCCAGGCCTCCCTGTCCATCACCAACTCCTGGAGTTCACTCAGACACGTCCATTGAGTCACTGATGCCATCCAGCCATCTCATCCTCTGTCGTCCCCTTCTGCCCGCAATCCCTCCCAGCATCAGAGTCTTTTCCAATGAGTCAACTCTTCCCATGAGGTGGCCAAAGTACTGGAGTTTCAGCTTTAGCATCATTCCCTCCAAAGAAATCCCAGGGCTGATCTTTAGAATGGATTGGTTGGATCTCCTTGCAGTCCAAGGGACTCTCAAGAGTCTTCTCCAACACCACAGTTCAAAAGCATCAATTCTTCGGCTCTCAACCTTCTTCAGAGTCCAACTCTCACATCCATACATGACCACAGGAAAAACCATAGCCTTGACTAGACGGACCTTAGTCGGCAAAGTAATGTCTCTGCTTTTGAATATGCTATCTAGGTTGGTCATAACTTTTCTTCCAAGGAGTAAGCGTCTTTTAATTTCATGGCTGCAATCACTATCTGCAGTGATTTTGGAGCCCCCCAAAATAAAGTCTGACACTGTTTCCACTGTTTCCCCATCTATTTCCCATGAAGTGATGGGACCGGATGCCATGATCTTCGTTTTCTGAATGTTGAGCTTTAAGCCAACTTTTTCACTCTCCTCTTTCACTTTCAAGAGGCTTTTTAGTTCCTCTTCCCTTTCTGCCATAAGGGTGGTGTCATCTGCATATTTGAGGTTATTGATATTTCTCCCGGCAATCTGGATTCCAGCTTGTGTTTCTTCCACCCCAGCGTTTCTCATGATGTACTCTGCATATAAGTTAAATAAGCAGAGTGACAATATATAGCCTTGACGTACTCCTTTTCCTGTTTGGAACCAGTCTGTTGTTCCATGCCCAGTTCTAACTTGCTTCCTGACCTGCATACAGATTTCTCAAGAGGCAGGGTAGGTGGTCTGGTATTCCCATCTCTTTCAGAATTTTCCACAGTTTATTGTGACCCACACAGTCAAAGGCTTTGGCCTAGGCAATAAAGCAGAAATAGATGTTTTTCTGGAACTCTCTTGCTTTTTCCATGATCCAGTGGATGTTGGCAATTTGATCTCTGGTTCCTCTGCCTTTTCTAAAACCAGCTTGAACATCAGGAAGTTCATGGTTCATGTATTGCTGAAGCCTGGCTTGGAGAATTTTGAGCATTACTTTACTAGCATGTGAGATGAGTACAATTGTGTGGTAGTGTGAGCATTCTTTGGCATTGCGTTTCTTAGGGATTGGAATGAAAACTGACCTTTTGCAGTCCTGTGGCCACTGCTGAGGTTTCCAAATTTGCTGGCATATTGAGTGCAGCACTTTCACAGCATCATTTTCTAGGATTTGAAATAGCTCAACTGGAATTCCGTCACCTCCACTAGCTTTGTTCGTAGTGATGCTTTCTAAGGCCCACTTGACTTCACATTCCAGGATATCTGGCTCTAGGTGAGTGATCACACCATCGTGATTATCTGGGTCATGAAGATCTTTTTTGTACAGTTCTTCTGTGTATTCTTGCCACCTCTTCTTAATATCCTCTGCTTCTGTTAGGTCCATACCATTTCTGTCCTTTATCGAGCCCATCTTTGCATGAAATGTTCCCTTGGTATCTCTTAATTTTCTTGAAGAGATGTCTAGTCTTTCCCATTCTGTTGTTTTCCTCTATTTCTTTGCATTGGTTGCTGAAGAAGGCTTTCTTATCTCTTCTTGCTATTCTTTGGAACTCTGCATTCAGATGCTCATATCTTTCCTTTTCTCCTTTGCTTTTCGCCTCTCTTCTTTTCACAGCTATTTGTAAGGCCTCCCCAAAGAGCCGTTTTGCTTTTTTGCATTTCTTTTCCATGGGGATGGTCTTGATCCCTGTCTCCTGTACAATGTCATGAACCTCATTCCATAGTTCATCAGGCACTCTATCTATCAGATCTAGG
>NW_024070192.1:53234166-53265064 GCF_014754425.2 Oryx dammah | reverse complement strand
GTCTGAATTTGGTAATAAGGAGTTCGTGATCTGAGCCACAGTCAGCTACTGGTCTTGTTTTTGTTGACTGTATAGAGCTTCTCCATCTTTGGCTGCAAAGAATATAATCAATCTGATTTCGGTGTTGACCATCTGGTGATGTCCATGTATAGAGTCTTCTCCTGTGTTGTTGGAAGAGGGTGTTTGCTATGACCAGTGCGTTTTCTTGGCAAAACTCTATTAGTCTTTGCCCTGCTTCATTCTGCATTCCAATGCCAAATTTGCCTGTTACTCCAGGTGTTTCTTGACTTCCTACTTTTGCAATCCAGTCCCCCATAATTAAAAGGACATCTTTTTTGGGTGTTAGTTCTAAAAGGTCTTGTCGGTCTTCATAGAACCGTTCAACTTCAGCTTCTTCAGTGTTACTGGTTGGGGCATAGACTTGGATTACCATGATATTGAATGGTTTGCCTTGAAAATGAACAGAGATCATTCTGTCGTGTTTGAGATTGCATCCAAGTACTGCATTTCGGACTCTTTTGTTGACCATGATGGCTACTCCATTTCTTCTGAGGGATTCCTGCCCGCAGTAGTAGATATAATGGTCATCTGAGTTAAATTCACCCATTCCAGTCCATTTTAGTTTGCTGCTTCCTAGAATGTCGACGTTCACCCTTGCCATCTCTTGTTTGACCACTTCCAATTTGCCTTGATTCATGGACCTGACATTCCAGGTTCCTATGCAACATTGCTCTTTACAGCATCGGACCTTGCTTCTGTCACCAGCCACACCCACAGCTGGGTATTGTTTTTGCTTTGGCTTCATCCCTTCATTCTTTCTGTAGTTATTTCTCCACTGATCTCCAGTAGAGTGTTGACTTAACCATAGGTATATATTTGTCTCCTCCCTCTTGAATCTCCCTCCCACCTCCCACCCAGTCTCACCCTTCTAGGTTATTACAGAGTCCTGGTTTGAGTTTCCTGAGTCTTATAGCAAATTCCCATTGGCTCTCAATTTACATGTTAGTATATATTCATCCACGCTACTCTCTCCATTTATTTCACCCTCTCCCTCATCTTCTCACCCTTGTCCATAAGTCTGTTCTCTATGTCTGCATCTCCATTGCTGATCTGCAAACAGATTTATCAGTACCATCCTTCTAGATTTCATATATATGTGTTAGTATACAGTATTTGTTTTTCTCTTTCCTAGTTACTTAATTCTGTATAATAGGTTCTAGGTTCATCCACCTCATTAAAACTGACTCAAATGCCTTCACTGACATATTTTTAAACTGGGCTTGTAATTTAGAAAGAGAAGACCCTGGGAATTCCCTGGCAGTCCAGTGGTTAGGACTCCAGCTTCCACTGCAGGGGGCACTGGATTCATCCCTGATTGGGAAATTAAGATCCCACATGCCAAGGTGTGACCAAAAAAGAGAGAGAAGACCCTAAAATGAGAAGCTAACCAAAAGGAATACTGTTTCAACAGATGTACTCAATAGGTTATTTACTGAACACAGTTTCTTTCTAACTTTATCCATCCATTTATGATTATACAGGTTGATCTTCTCTTGATTAATGTTAAATCAGTAATAACTGCAGTGATTTAAACATAGGTGCTTTTAATTTCAAGGTATTTTAATTCCAGAAAATAAGAAAGCCACAAATTTAATTTGATTTGTTCTCATCCAATTTGGTGGCTCAGATGGTAAAGCATCTGCCCGCAACGCTGGAGACCCGCGTTCAGTCCCTCAGTTGGGAAGATCTCCTGGAGAAGGAAATGGCACCCCACTCCAGTATTCTTGCCTGGAAAATCCCATGGACAGAGGACCCTGGTAGGCTACAGTCCATGGGGTCACAAAGAGTTGGACATGACTGAGCAACTTCCCTTTCTTTTCTTTCTGTCCAATTTAATGCAGTCATTTCTGATTTTGTTCAGTTTAGAGAAATACAAGGTAGAATTTAATAGAGTGAATAGAACATTCTTGTTTCTTTATTGGCTATTGTATTTGAGTGTAACCAAATTTATAGGTTCTGAGGTCTATGACCAAGGTCATGGATGGCTGTTTATCAAGGTCTCCCAGGATGATATTAGCTTGGAGATTATTACATTTAAGAGTGTGATCTTATACTATCAGTGTCTCAGAGTTTTCTGGCATGCTTTAGTCCAGAAGAGTAAAAAAACAAGAAAGCAAATAAACCAAGCCATTTGTTCATTTGTTGGTGGCAGAGGGTGAAGCAGATTGATTTTTGATAACGGGGATGGTCAGATTGTACATGCCAAGAAAACTCTTCATCAGGTCTAGAAAGCAAGTCAGGAAGTTTCATAGGTAAGTGAGGAATCAAAACAAAATGAGGTGGATCATTTTGAGAGATATTTCATTCAGATCCTGGTGAAACCTGATAAATGATTCCTGTCCCACAACCAAGTGTGCCTCTTCAAATACAGAAAAATTCATACGCTCTAGATCTCTGTTGCTGGAATAGTGCTGGGTAAAGACTGGCAATTCTCTTTCTGTAGGCAAACTTTCTTTAAACAGTGTACTAGACAATCGATTAGAGTTTTACTGACCAAATTATAGCCACTTCATTTTGCCTCCTGAGATTACATCCTCATCTTAATTAGGGGTTTAGAGTGTTTCTAAACTCAGTTACACATTCACAGACAGTTTTATGGATGGCTCCCATAACCAGCTAATTTATTAAGTATGGATTTTATCATTTTAATTCTCAGAAGCTGCCTTATTTTCAACACTGTTGGTGTATATGTAAAGTTACTGCCTCAAAAAGAAACTCTAAATGCTTTCGATTCAATCCAGTAGGTATAAAGTAGTGTCAGCACTGTACTGTACCCTGGAAATAATTACTTGTGGGGGGGGAGGAAAAGAAATTCAAAGAGTTAGTTACTGTAAGGGTTGAGATCACAAAACCTAATTTTTCAGTGATTTTCCTAATTCATAAAACTATACCTATTATGATAGTTATGTAACTCTGAATATACACCCCAAATCATTGAATTACAGAAGTAAAGTAAGTGAATTTTATGATGTGTGTGTTTGTGTAAGTTGCTCAGTCATGTCAGACTCTTTGCGACCCCATGGACTGCAGCCTTTCAGACTACTCTGTCCATGGAATTCTCCAGGCAAGAATACTGGAGTGGGTTGGCATTTCCTTCTCCAGGGTATCTTCCTGAGCCAGGGATCAAACCTGGGTCTCCTGCGTTGCAGCCAGATTCTTTACCATCTGAGCCACCAGGGAATTTTATGGTATGTAAATTATAACTTGATAAAAAATTTTTAAATGACTGGAGAAAAAAATATCTCCACAATCAGCAGAATCTCTAGTACCATTGCTCTTAAGGCATTATTAAGGCTTGGAGGAGTTCTGAGGTAATTTGTGTTGAAATATGTCTTCCCTAATCTGGAAGTTCT
Source organism: Oryx dammah (assembly GCF_014754425.2). Taxonomy (NCBI): domain Eukaryota; kingdom Metazoa; phylum Chordata; class Mammalia; order Artiodactyla; family Bovidae; genus Oryx; species Oryx dammah. The sequence goes on along the minus strand of NW_024070192.1, from coordinate 53,261,651 downwards.
GTTTTCAGTATTCGTATGTCAATCCCTACTGTCGTTTCTGGGGATGTATGTTAATTTTACGAGGTAAGAAGAGACAACGGTTAGGAATACTTGATGCTGTGAATAGCAGTTGCCTCTAGAAATCGCTCACTTGAATCATTCTCTGTTCCCTTGCTCTCCTTGTTCTCCTTGATTAATATTCTCTGAAAAAAGAAAAAATAATAGTATCTCTTTTTATTTCATTTATATTTGTCTCATCTTCTCTAGTAAACTATGTTGAGGAAAAATTTCTGTTATAACTCACTTTATTACCAGTAAATTTGCTGTTAAAATGAATATTATTGACTTTTTACTGACTGTTTTCTGAACAAACTGGGACTTTAGATGAGCAGTATGTTGTTTCTATGGAAACTGTATCGTGTTTCTGGCAGTGGGTAGACACAATGTGTACAACAATTGTTTTTCATTTCACAGTGTAGTAATGATGGCCAGTTTTCCAGCCCAAATAAACCATCTTAATAATACAGTCCTGGTAATCTTATTTTAGGACTGACCACCCTCATTCTTTGATTCTTCTTCTTTTTTTTTTTTGGCTAATTCTGCCCATCTTCATTGTCCCATTATGGATAACAGTAGTATATGTTTGTGCTGGAAAACAGCTCTTAGAATGATCCATTACAAAGAGGTGTATTTTCACCATGTCTCCCTTTTCCTATGAGTACTATTGTTATCCCCTCTCCCTCGCTTCCTGCTTAGTTCTTTCTCTTAAAAAATTAAAACTCCAGTTCAGCATATTGTATATATCTTAATTGGAATAAATAGTTGTTTAAAGAATTGTAATGAAAATATAGCAGATGTGCTTTATTTGCTAAAAATGCTACCTTTTCCAGTTTTATATTAATAGTGTGAGTCCCATATGAGTGTTAAGCTATCAGTAGTAGTAGTAATGATGGTGTTATATGTTAATACTGTTGTCAAGTATGTTAGAATAATTTCAATAAAAATTTTATTTGAAGTTTTGAGACTGTGACTTTTTTCCCCCTTTATTGGTTCAAAAGATTATCTGAAAATTCTCAGAATTACTTTGCTAAATTTGCTTGCAGAGTTCAGTAGTTGCAGCATAGAATACATGGCCCACAAGCCTAAAATGCCTGGCCCTTTACAGGAAAAGTTCCTTCCAACTTCTGGCCAAGAGAGAAAAACCTGCTTTTGTAATGCTTGCTTAAACCTAATTTAAAAATTCAGTTTTGTCATGTTCTCTCTCTCTCTCTCGTAGGTGTTTTTGATGGGTAACATCTTACATTGTTAATCGTTGTAAGCATAAGAAATACACTTTTTCAAGTGATATGTTGCTTACACATGCTTCAGCAGCCATTGCTGCTGCTAAGTCACTTCAGTCGTGTCCGACTCTGTGTGACCCCACAGACGGCAGACCACCAGGCTCCCCCGTCCCTGGGATTCTCCAGGCAAGAACACTGAAGTGGGTTGCCATTTCCTTCTCCAGTGTATGAAAGTGAAAAGTGAAAGTGAAGTTGCTCAGTCGTGTCCGACTCTTAGCGACCCCATGGACTGTAGCCTACCAGGTTCCTCCATCCATGGGATTTTCCAGGCAGGAGCACTGGAGTGGGGTGCCATCGCCTTCTCCAGCCATTCAGCAGCCATTGCTACAGTTTAATGCTAAGGTGCCCTGTCAGCTTGCCCAGCTGAGAAGAGGAGGCACTGCTCTGCTCGAACTGGGGGCATTTTTTCGTTGTCTCATTGACTCAAAATTGCTTGTTGTAAGAGTGCAGGTAATTGTTCTTGCATGAAATAATGTTGCACGCGAAGAGTCCATAACAGGTTTTGTTCTAAATAAGCATTAAAGTCTACTCACTGTTTCATTTGTAGATGAAATTTCCAAAATCTGCAGATTGTATTCCACAGTTCTGGAAACCCAGCAGCTTTCAGGCTGGTGCTAGTACCACCAGTGTGGCCCCAGAGGACTACTCGACATGGATACCTGTGTAGTCCTTCCTTGTCTGGTTCCAACCTGCATCCATGTGGTCTGGAGCTCATCAACTGCAGTTCCTTCCAAGTCAGTTTCTACTCTTTGTAGAATCCAGGTTCCGGGGAGGAAACTTTCTTTCCCTTGATTCAGAATCTCCATTTCCTATCTTGGGATTTATCTTTTATATAAGATGATTGAGAATGAGAATATTTTCTCTTAAAGGGATTTCCTCTCTTTTCTGCAGGCATATTACCTCTCCCTCTGCCTCCAATGTTTAGGGGCAAACATTGATGTATTTTCCAAAGTCCGGATTGTTCACAGTTAATAACACTCATAGCATGTTCCCACTGCATAGTCAGGGTTGAACCTCATCAGCCAAACATGGTCCAGTACATTTTTCTTTTTCTGGTTTCCAGTTCTTCTAGTAAGTGATGAAAAACAAGTGTGAATACCTTTATGTGGTCTCGTGGATCTCAGTTTCTGATACAGTGCAAGCCACAGCTTAAACAAGCATCTACGCATCCCCGCAAAAACATCTACATCCATATAGAGATAAGTATTTTTATCTATATGTTCTTAATTCCCCATAATTTTGTAGTGGTAAAGCATATCTTTGCTAAAAACAATGATTTATATGCCCAACTAATATATTCAGCCTCTCAGTCTAAAATATCTGCAGTCAGGAAAGAACTTTCTTTATAATTTTTCCCAGGTAAGTAGGTGTTATTTTAAATTTGTGCAACTGGAGAGCCCTGTTAAATAGGCTTCCTAACACAAAAGAGAAGAAATAGTCTAAAGGATTATTCGTATCTTCTACCTTTATAGATATACTAACTGCTTATCACCTTAAAATATGTTTTCCTAGTTCAACTAAATCCAGATTTTTAAAAAAAAATTATAGGCATTTCTGTTAATGTTTTATCAAGTCACATTTTTTGAACCTTTCTTATAAATTCTTGGTTTGTGAGGCTTTGGTGGTGGTCCAGTGGTTAAGAATCTGCTTTGCTGTGCTGGAGATGTGGGTTTGATCCCTGGTCAAGGAACTAAGATTCCATATGACTTGGGGCAATTAAGCCCATGTGCCACCAACTACTGAAACCTGAGTGCCCTACAGCTTGTACTCTGCAACGAGAGAAGCCACCACAACTAGGGAGAAGCTCCTGCTCACTGCAACTAGAGAAAGCTGAGTGCAGCAACAAAGACCCAATGCAGCCAAAAATGAATGAATGAATGAGTAAATAAAGGCTTCCTTTAGAAAAAAAAAAAATTATTGCTTTGCAAGTGTACCTGTGAATATTTGAGGCTCCAGTTACAGTTCCCATCTGACGGTGTACTCTTAAGATTCTGTAATTGCCCTTAAGAGAATATAATTGTCTCTCACCAGTCAAGGAGACTGTCTTTCAACCTCTCTGACTTTGAAATTCCACACAATTAGCCCCCTTTTGATATGAGCTATAAACAGGGCCAGACCAAGCTAGTTACCACCCCCTAAATAGCTTATAATTTGGTGTCCCTTCAAACTGATGTTCTTAGGTGTTTCTGCACCAGTTTGTGTGCAACTGTTAGAATCCCAAAGCCATGCATGCCCTAGCAGACTCATGGTCTTCCCTGCAGAGCTTCGAGCACTTTTGAGGTCTTAAATAAAAGAAGGTACTTGTTTGGGGATGGCATAAAGTAATAGAGGCTCTCACTAAGCATGATTTGCACTGTACCATGTTATTAAAGTGGTTTTTAAAGCTTACACCACTATATTTAAAAATACCTGTACCAACCAACCTCTGTTAAGTAATGCTCCAATAATAAAATAACCCCCCAGATCTCAGTGGCTTAACAAAATAGCCAAGGATTACTTCCTGCTTATGTTACTTGTTGGCAACCAGGGGTCGGCAGAGGCACTTCTCTGCATATCTTATCCTGGAATCCGGCAATCCAGTGCATTGGAAAGATAAGCTTTGAGTAAGATGGATTTTTGTTCAAATCTCCTGTACCATTTACTACCTGTGTGGTCTTGCATAACTCCCTTAACCTACTTAAGCCTCTGTTTCTTCATATATAAAACAAGGGGATAATAATATTTTGAGGATTGTGAAGATTAAATGAAACAACATGGGAATCAACTAGTAGTAGAGTCCTCTGCCCACAGAGGTGTTCCATAATTAACAACTTATTCAGGCTCTAAACGCCTATGAGCTTGGATTTTCTAGTTCAGCTGTTTGTCCACTTCGCTCCTCTTTGAGAGAAGCAAGAAATGAAACTCAGGTAAGTCTGTTTTGTGACTAACTTGATATTTTGGATGGATAGCTTAGTAGAAAAGAAGATTGGAAGTCTTGCCTAAATTAGATTTTTGCTTTTGAGAGAGAAGATCTGGTCTATGCGGAAAAGAAGGTGAGAAATCCTCCCCATGGATCATGTAGAGAAACAGAAGTGCCTCCTGGCCATGCAGGATGCAGCCTGTTTTTGCTGTTTAGTCACAAAGTCATGTCTGACTCTTTGCGACCCCATGGACTCTTGCACGCCAGGCTCGTCTGTCCTTCACTGTCTCCCGGAGTTTGCTCAGACTCATGTTCACTGAGTTAGTGATGCCGTCCAATTATCTGTTCCTCTGTTGCCCCCTTCTCCTCCTGCCCTCAATCTTTCCCAGCACCAGGGTCTTTTCCAATGAGTCAGTTCTTCACATCAGGTAGCCAAAGTATTGGAGCTTCAGCTTCAGCACCAGTCCTTCCAATGAATATTCAAGACTGATTTCCTTTAGGATGGATTGGGACTTCTCAAGAGTCTTCTCCAGCACCACAGTTCAAAAGCATCAATTTTTCAGCATTCAGCCTTCTTTATGGCCCAACTCTCACATCCATTCATAGCTACTGGGAAAACCATACCTTTGATTAGACAGATCTTTGTTGTCAAAGTGATGTCTTTGCTTTTTAATATGCTGTCTAAGTTGGTCATAGCTTTTCTTTCAAGGAGTAAACGTTTTAATTTGTGGCTGCAGTCACCATCCACAGTGATTTTGGAGCCCAAGAAGATAAAATCTGTCACTGTTACTGCTTTTTCTCCATCTATTTGCCATGAAGTGATGGGACCGGATGCCATGATCTTCGTTTTTTGAATGTTGTGTTTTAAGCCAGCTTTTTCACTCTCTTCTTTCACCCTCTTCAAGAGGCTCTTTAGTTCTTCTTTGCTTTCTGCCATTAGGGTGGTGTCATTTGTATATCTGAGGTTACTGTTATTTCTCTCAGCAGTCTTGATTCCAGCTTGTGATTCATCCAGCCCAGCACTTCACATGATGTACTCTGCATATAAGTTATATGAAGCAGGGTGACAATATACAACCTCGACATACCCCTTTCCCAATTTTGAACCAGTCAGTTGTTCCATGTCTAGTTCTGTCAATTCTTGACTTGCATACAGGTTTCTCATAGTCAGTGGAGCATAGGTAAATGTTTTTCTGGAATTCCCTTGCTTTTTCTATGATCCAACAGATGCTGGCAATTTGATCTCTGGTTCCTCTGCCTTTTCTAAATCCAGCTTGTACCTCTGGAAGTTCTCGGTTCACGTACTGCTGAAGCTGTGCTTGAAGGGTTTTGAGCGCTCCCTTGCTAGCATGTGAGATGAGTGCAGCTATACAGTATAGTAGTTTGAACTTTTTTGGCAAATGTAACTAGAGGAAATATGGTGTAGTTCTTTTGTCTTTCTATGTTTCTGGAGAATGTCTCCCTTGTGGACAAGCTGACTGGATGATTAAAAACCTCCTGATCAATGTAATGCTTTTCTTTGTTGCTTGGGGCTTATCTATGTGTGTGTGGTTTTGTTTTTAACCAGCTGGTTAGAGAAACATCTCAGTTTCTCCCTTGCTAGTCTGGTGTACTGAGCAGGAGCCTGTTCTTGGAAAAGTACAGGCTGTGGGTTTAAACAGATGTGAATTTGAATCCTGACACCTCCACTTACTACCTGTATTATCTGGGACATCTAAGTTAATCCTTTATTCATTGATTCATCTATTTGTGTATGCATTCTGATTCAGAACATTTCTAGAATACCCTCACAATGATGGGGGTACAAACATAAAGGAATGTGACTTCTGCTCAGGATAACTTGCCTTTGACCTACCACAGTAGCCTGCAAACTTTTCTGACCACTTATACCATCAGTAGAACATTCTTGAGCAGAAAACTTTCATATGTGTACATTTTAATACATTGTATATGTGACTTCATTGTTATGCACATGAAAAGATATTTGATTTTTAAATTATTATATCACATACCACCTGGGTGCATATACCCATTTTAGGAGCTGCTGGCCTAGTGGTAAACCTATCTAAACTTCACTTTTCCTGTCATTAAAATTGTGATGATGAACTCTGTTTCATGGTATTGTTGCTCATTCATTCACTTAATGAATTTCACTGAACACTCTCCAGTGCTAGATTCTGTCTGAGGGACAGGAACGTTAAATGTCAGCTGTTTTTTTACTATCTAAGGGAAAACTTTCATTGGGTGGGGGATACTATTATACTTACTAATGTTTTAATTGATACTCAATATAGTTGGCCTTCTGTATCTGCAGTTTCCATATCTGTGCATTCAGTTAACAGCAGATTGAAGATATTTGAAAAAAAATTCACAGAAAGTTTCAAAAAGCAAAACTTGAATTTGCTATGTGTTAGCAACTATTTACATAACATTTACATTGTAATAGGAATTATAAACAATGGGAAAAAATTATTTTAAGGCCAGATAAGAAAAACTAAATATATAATTCTCTCTCTGCGGGTTTGATTCACTGCCTTGCTCCCCTTTAGCATGCATTGTGAGTCTTCGTTCTACATTAACTAGATCCTGTTAGAAGACATGGGAATGCCTACTCAGCCAGAAAAAGCAATTTCCTCTTGGTGCCAGCAAGGTAACTCCTTAGGAGATAACTCCTTTCTCAATTATTAATTGTTAATTATTACAATAATTAACAATGATTAATATGTTGTATAAAGGTAAGATCCGTTATTTTTACTTATTCTGTGATTAATATTCAATTAATACCTACGTTTAAAGATTAAATCCTGAAACACTTAGCATATAAGTAGTTTATCAAATTTTATTAAACATTTGAAATACGCTTAAATTTTTTTTTCATAATGGTATATATTTAATGGTGTTTATGGTTATTATAATGTTTTAAATTAATTTATTTATTTTAATTGGAGGCTAATTACTTTACAATATTGTAGTGGTTTTTGCCATGCATTGACATGAATGAGCTGTGGGTGTACATGTGTCCCCCATCCTGAACCCCCCTCCCATCTCCCTCCCCATGAAGTACACTTTTAATAGGGTCACATAGGGTCATGACTGTAGTGACTTAGCACACATACACACATTTAATGTATCTAATTCTCACAAGCTTTTCAAATTCTTAACGTCATTCTACATTAGTCAGGGTTCAATGCGGGAAACACTCTAGGTGTTTTAAGCAGAAAGGGATTAAATACAGGAGACTAAGTACTTAACAAAATTGTTGGAAGAAATGAAGGAATAGGTTCAAGGTGTACCTCTAGGTGTGACACCCAGAACATTGCACAACTGATCTCAAGAATGTTGCTTCCTCAGCCACAATCAGGAAAGTGGAGCTCTGGAGGCCAGAACCTGAGCTGGTCAGCCAAAAAAAAAAATCTCAGCACACTGCCTAAAACACAGTTCAGAGATCACAGAACTGCAGTAGCCATCGCCGTGATTGCCTGGTCACTGAACTCTGCTCTCTGGCCGCCGCTGCTGCAGTTGCTCCTCAACACCCAAGACGCTGGGACTGGTCACTGGCAACTCCAGATTTTACCAGCACTACGCACTGCGCAGTATTAGGAAGATGGCCTTGCCACACTAGCTTCTGACTTATTTGATCGTTGTTGCTTATGTGCGTAATGTGTTTCCTCTAAGTGAATTGAAACTTTGGTGAGGAAAGGTGCCATGATTTCTTTTTATTTTTCAGCCTGTAGCACAGTCACACAGAATTTGTTCGGTAAGTACACACTGATGCTTGACTATTCAGTAAATTGGTATTTCACGCTGTCATTTTGATGCATTGGTTTTGATTGATTATTCTAATCTCCCATCCCCTTCAGTTCAACTTCCAGTGTGCCAACCATAAGCAACTGAGCATGCACAGTAAATACTGTTGAAGAACTGGATCACTTCCATTGGCAATTGGTCAGAGACATCCATTGTAGACACTTACTACATGGTTATAAAACATTTGCTGATAACCGATGTTTAGTAGTGTCTGTCCTCAAAGGAAGGTTTTATAGTTTGTTATATTAGGGCATCAATACATCTAACTTCGTTTATACTCAAAGCCCTAACTGCACAAATGTGTTGGGAATGGAACCCATAAATAACACTCATGGCCATCTTGAAAATCTATATAAAGAAAAATTTCCTGATGTAACACTACTCTCCAATAATTTAAAAAAATTTATTTAGAAAATTAACCAAATTATCTTCCATTTGCAGATTAAAATCACAAGTAAGAATCAAAACTTTTCAAACAAATTATGATCCTGGGAGACTTCTGATTTTAAGACGGCAGAATATAGAAACTGCTGTCCCATTCTCATCTGAAAAAAATACAAGAAATGCAAACTCAGTCTCTGATGAAGCTAGAAGACATCTGAGGCCTTAAATCATACAGGAAAGTAGAAAGTCAAAGTAGAAAGTGATGGTGACTTGGCAGAATGGCGTAGTCAGAGAAAGGCAAAAACTGAGCACCCTAAACAATAAGCTGAATTCTCTCATAAAACCCATGAATGGCTCAGAAACAGGGGTTCCAGGTACCTGGGTGGGTGAGGCTAACACAGGAGACAGAATCTCTGGAAAAGTTCAATTTGACCAGTAGCAAAGGAGACCTGGTGGCTCAGAGGTTAAAGCGTCTGCCTCCAATGTGGGAGACCTGGGTTCGATCCCTGGGTTGGGAAGATCCCCTGGAGAAGGAAATGGCAACCCATTCCAGTAGCCTTGCCTGGAGAATCCCATGGACAGAGGAGCCTGGTAAGCTACAGTCCACGGGGCCACAAAGCGTCAGACACGACTGAGCGACTTCACCTTAAAGGAGTTGTACCCAGCTCTCCCAACAGTGAAATCCTGCCTGTAAATGGTACTTTCAACTAACTTTTTGGTGCCTTACTCATATGCATGAATGGCCAGCCAACGGCTGCCAGACATGTTTTCTTTTAAATTTATTTATTTTTGATTGAAGGATACTTATAATATTGTGTTAGTCTCTGACATCCATCAACATGGATAAGCCATAGGTATACATATATCCCCTACCTCTGGAGCCTGTCTCACTGCCCAACATTTAAGGAAAACGTCTAACAAGACAGAGAGACTGAGCAAATAAATAGGAAAAAAGGAGACTGGGCATGTGCATGTGGTGTGTCTGTAACATAATCATGGAAAAAGAGGCGCACTGTTGGAAATTCAAAATATGACGGTAAAAACTAAAGAAAAAACTAAACATAAGTGTTAAAAGATAAAATCAAGGAGACCTCACAGAAATTAGAATGGAAAAGCAAGTAGATAACAATAAGGAGAGAAAGGATAAGAAAATGAGAGGATTGATTCAAGAGATTTAAAAACTGACAATGAGCATTCTAAAAAAGCAAAATGGTAAGGAGAAGGTTATCAGAGTTCTATTTCCCAGAACTAAAGGATATGAATCTTCAAATTGATAGAGACCACAAACGCCCAGCAGTATGAAAAAAAAAAAGAAGACTCTTACCAAATTACATCACTGTAAAAATTTAGAATTTGTTGTAAGAGCTTCTAAAGAAAACAAATAGATTTACATACAAAGCTCCTCCCTCTCCCCTCCCTGGCCTCTTCACCCTTGCCCCAGTATCAGAGTATCTTAAGATTTTTTAGTAACTGGAGCTAAAACAGCAATGATAACAGGAATGGGGGAACTCCCTTGACATTTCCTGAGTGAAAATTAGTATTAAGTGTTCAGTTCTATACCAAGCCAAACTCTGAATCATGAAAGAAGCCAAAATTTTTAGTGAAATTTAGGAAGTTGCTGGGGGACTAGAAGAAAGAAGTAAACCAAAAAAAAAAAAAGAGGAAGACACTGGCTGCAGAGGAACAAGTTTATATAGAGATAAAGGAAATTCCCAGCATGATGTCAAAGGATAGACCCAAGAGGATAATACTGTAGGTTCTTTCAGTTCAGTTCAGTTCAGTTCAGTCGCTCAGTCGTGTCTGACTCTTTGCGACCCCATGAATCGCAGCACGCCAGGCCTCCCTGTCCATCACCAACTCCCGGAGTTCACTCAGACTCACATCCATCAAGTCAGTGACGCCATCCAGCCATCTCATCCTTGGTCGTCCCCTTCTCCTGCCCCCAATCCCTCCCAGCATCAAAGTCTTTTCCGATGAGTCAACTCTTCGCATCAGGTGGCCAAAGTACTGGAGTTTCAGCTTTAGCATCATTCCTTCCAAAGAAATCCCAGGGTTGATCTTCAGAATGGACTGGTTGGATCTCCTTGCAGTCCAAGGGACTCTCAAGAGTCTTCTCCAACACCACAGATCAAAAGCATTAATTCTTCGGCACTCAGCCTTCTTCACAGTCCAACTCTCACATCCATACATGACTACTGGAAAAACCATAGCCTTGACTAGACGGACCTTAGTCGGCAAAATAATGTCTCTGCTTTTGAATATGTTATCTAGGTTGATCCTAACTTTTCTTCCAAGGAGCAAGCGTCTTTTAATTTCATGGCCGCAATCACCATCTGCAGTGATTTTGGAGCCCTCAAAAATAAAGTCTGGCACTGTTTCCACTGTTTCCCCATCTATTTCCCATGAAGTGATGGGACCGGATGCCATGATCTTCATTTTCTGAATGTTGAGCTTTAAGCCAACTTTTCCACTCTCCTCTTTTACTTTCATCAAGAGGCTTTTTAGGTCCTCTTCACTTTCTGCCATACGGGTGGTGTCATCTGCCTATCTGAGGTTATTGATATTTCTCCCAGCAATCTTGATTCCAGCTTGTGTTTCTTCCAGCCCAATGTTTCTCATGATGTACTCTGCATAGAAGTTAAATAAGCAGGGTGACAATATACAGCCTTGACATACTCCTTTTCCTATTTGGAACCAGTCTGTTGTTCCATGTCTAGTTCTAACTGTTGCTTCCTGGCCTGCATACAGATTTCTCAAGAGGCAGGTTAGTGGTCTGGTATTCCCATCTCTTTCAGAATTTTCCACAGTTTATTGTGATCCACACAGTCAAAGGCGTTGGCATAGTCAATAAAGCAGAAATAGATGTTTTTCTGGAACTCTTGCTTTTTCCATGATCCAGTGGATGTTGGCAATTTGATCTCTGGTTCCTCTGCCTTTTTGAAAACCAGCTTGAACATCAGGAAGTTCATGGTTCACGTATTGGTGAAGCCTGGCTTGGAGAATTTTGAGCATACTTTACTAGCATGTGAGATGAGTGCAATTGTGCGGTAGTTTGAGCATTCTTTGGCATTGCGTTTCTTAGGGATTGGAATGAAAACTGACCTTTTCCAGTCCTGTGGCCACTGCTGAGTTTTCCAAATTTGCTGGCATACTGAGTGCAGCACTTTCACAGCATCATCTTTCAGGATTTGAAATAGCTCTACTGGAATGCCATCACTTCCACTAGCTTTGTTTGTAGTGATGCTTTCTGAGGCCCACTTGACTTCACATTCCAGGATGTCTGGTAGGTTCTTTAGAAGACAGCTAGTCTAGATTGGAGCTGGACAGTGAGAAAGCATAGGTATGGTGTCTCTAGCAGGGAAAAAAGTAACAAATACATCATTGAAAAAATTGACCATGTAGAGCTTGTACTGAGACATTCCCAGGAATTCTCTGCTGGTCCAATGGTTAGGACTCCATGCTTTCATGCTGAAAGCCCGTGTTCCTTCCCTGGTCAAGGAACAAAGATCCCACAAGTGCCATGGCGTGGCCAAAAAGAAAAAAGCATTTCTATATTGGGGAGTATCAAGACTTAACTCTTACATTCAAAGAAATTTAAGTGTGTGAAAAATGGTATACCCATACAATGAAACATTACTCAACAATGAAAAGAAATGAGCCAAAAAAGACATGGGTGGATTTTTAAAGTGTTTATTTTATTTTATATTGAAATGGCAACCCACTCCAGTACTCTTGCCTGGAAAATTCCATGGATGGAGGAGTCTGGTGGGCTACAGTCCATGGAGTCACAAAGAGTTGGACATGACTAAGCAACTTCACTTTCTTTCTTTCTAAGAGGAGAGTGAAAAAGCTGGCATAACACTCATAGCTGATTAAAATGTTGTGATAATTTCAGGGGAACAGCGAAGGGACTCATCCATACATATACATGTATGCATTCTTCTCCAAACTCCCCTGTCACATAACATTGAGCAGAGTTCCATATGCTATACAGTAGGTCCTTGTTGATTATCCATTTTATTTATTTATTTTTTTGGCTATCCATTTAAAATAGTGTGAACATGTCGATCCCAAACTCCCTAACTATCCCTTCTCCCCTTCCTTTCCCTCAGCAACCATAAATTTATTCTCTAAGTCTGTGATTCTCTTTCTGTTTTGTAAGTTCAGTTGTATCATTTCTTATAGATTCCACATATAAGGGATGCCATGACATTTCTCCTTCTCGGTCTGAGTGACTTCACTCAGTGTGACTCTCTAGGTCCATGTTCCTGCAAATGGTGTTGTTTTATTCTTTTTTAATGGTTGAGTAATATTCCATTGTGTATATGTATCACATCTTCTTTATCCATTACAAGGATGAATCTTAATATTTTATCTCTGTCTTTAATTTTTATCAGTTTGATTACTATGTATCTCGGTGTGTTCCTCCTTGGGTTTATCCTGCCTGGGACTCTCTGTGCTTCCTGGACATGGTTGACTATTTCCTTTCCCAGGTTTGGGAAGTTTTCAGCTATTATCTCTTCAAATATTTTCTCAGGTCCTTTCTCTCTCTCCTTCCTTTGGGGGCCCCTATAATGTGAATGTTTGTGCATTTAATGCTGTCCCAGAGGTTTCTTAGGCTGTCTTCATTTCTTTTCGTTCTTTTTTCTATATTCTGCTCTGCAGCAGTAATTTCCACCATTCTATCTTCCAGGTCATTTATCCTTTCTTCTGACTCAGTTGTTCTGCTATGGATTCCTTCTAGTGTGTTATTCATCTCTGTTTGTTTGTTCTTTAGTTATTCTGTGTCTTTGGTAAACATTTCTTGCATCTTCTCAGTCTTTGCCTCCACTCTTTTTCCTAGATCCTGAATCATCTTCACCATCATTATCCTGAATTCTTTTTCCGGAAGGTTGCCTGTCTCCACTTCTTTTAGTTGTTTTTCTGGGGTTTTATCTTGTCCCTTCATCGGGGACATAACTTTCTGCTTTTTCACGCTGATTAACTTTCTGTGATGTGGTTTTTGTTTTAGTCACTGTGGGACTGTGGTTCTTTTTGCTTCTTCTGTCTGCCCTCTAATGGAGGAGGCCAAGGGGCTTGTGTAAACTTCCTGATGGGAGAGGCTGATGGTGGGAAAAACTAGGTCTTGCTCTGGTGGGCAGGGCTTTGCCCAGTAAAGCTTTAACCCAGTTTTCTGCTGATGGGTGGGCTTGCACTCCCTCCCTGGTGGCTTTTTGGCCTGAGGCAGTCCAGCCCTGGGGTCTATGGTTAATGACAAACTCCAAGAGGGTTTATTCCAAGGGGGCCCTTTGCAGACTGCTGCTGCCAATGCCCCCGTCCCTGTGGTGGCCCCTGCCGACCCAGGCTCCCACAGGAAACCGTCCAACACTAGCAGGCAGTTTTGGTTCAGTCTCCTGTGGAGTCACTGCTCCTTTCCTCTGAGTCTTGGTGTGTGCAGTGTTTTGTTTGTGCCCTCCAAAACTGGAGTCCCTGGTTCCCCCTGTCCTGTGAAAGTCTTGTAACCAAATGCCACTGGCTTTCGAGGTCATGTTCCCTGGGGATTCCCAGACTCTTTCTTGGGTCCCCAGGCTCCAAAGCCTGATGTGTGATTCAGAACCTTCACAACTTGGTGGGAGAACTTCTTTGATATTATTGTTCTCCAGTTTGTGGGTCACCTACCGGCCGGTATCTGATTTGATTTGATTGTGATTGCACCCCTCCTATCATCTCGCTGCAGCTTCTTTGTGAGGTATCTTTTTTTGGTAGGTTCCAGCATCCTCCTGTCAATGGCTGTTCAACAGCTAGTTGTGACTTCGGTGCTCTCACAGGAGGAGATGAACGCATGTCCTTCCACTCTGCTATCTGAAACCAGAAGACATGGATGAATCTTAAATGCATGTGGCTAAGTGAAAGAAGCCAATCTGAAAAAACTACATGCTGTATATGTATTCCAATTATGTGACATTCTGGTGGCTCAGAGGGTAAAGCGTCTGCCTGCAATGCAGCAGACCTGGGTTTGATCCCTGGGTCAGGAAGATCCCTTGAAGAAGGAAATGGCAACCGACTCCAGTATTCTTGCCTGGAGAACCCCACAGACGGAAGAGCCTGGTGGGCAACAGTCCATGGGGTTGCAAAGAGTCGGACATGACTGAGCGACTTCACTTTTCCCTTTATAGGACAAACAAAATTTTAGAGGTGGTTAACAGATTAGTGGTTGTCAGGGGCCCAGGAGGAGGGGAGTAGAACAGACGGAGTATATGGGACTTTTTTTAGAGTGGTGAAACTTCTGTTTGTTTGAGCATAAGACCTGAAACCCATAAAACCACCAAGAGTGTAAAGTTTAATGCATACTAGTTTTTTCAAAATTTTATTGAAGTAGAGTTAATTTATAATATTGTGCTAATTTCTACTATATAGCAAAGTGATTCATTTACACATTTTGCATTGGGATATATATATTCTTTTTCATATTTGTTCCAGTATGGTTTATCACAGGATATTGAATATAGTTCTCTATGTTCCAGTAGAACCTTATTGTTTATTCTATATATAATAGTTTTTATCTGTTAATCCCAAACTCGCAATCCTTCCATTCCCAACCCCACTCCCCTTAGCAACCTCAAATCTATTCTTTATATCTGTGACTCTGTTTCTGTTCTGTGCATGCCTGCTAAGTTGCTTCACTTGTGTTTGCCTCTTTGCAACCCTATGGACTGCAGCCTGCCAAGTTCCTCTGTCCATGGGGCTTTCCAGGCAAGCCTACTGGTGTGAGTTCGCATGCCCTTCTCCAGAGAATCTTCCCGACCCAGGGATCAAACCTGCATCTCCTGTGTCTCCTACACTGGCAGGCGGGTTCTTTACCACTGGCGCCACCTGGGAAGCCCTGTTTCTGTTTTGTAGATCTGTTCATTTGTGCCTTATTTTAGATTCCACATATAACTGATATCATGTGGTATTTGTCTTTTTCTGACCTATTTTGCTTGGTATGATAATCTCTATATCCTTCCATGTTGCTGTAAATGGCATTATTTCCTTCTTTTATGGCAAAGTAATATTCCATCATATCAACCGGTCAGTCAGTTCAGTCACTCAGTCCTCTCTGACTCTTTGTGACTCCATGGATAGCAGCACGGCAGGCTTCCCTGTCCATCACCAACTCTCAAAGCTTGCTCAAATGCATGTCCATCGAGTCGGTGATGCCGTCCAACCATCTCATCCTCTGTCGTCCCCTTCTCCTCCTGCCCTCAGTCTTTCCCAGCATCAGGGTCTTTTCAAATAAGTCAGTTCTTCGCATCAGGTGGCAAAAGTATGGAGCTTCAGCTTCAGCATCAGTCCTTCCAATGAATATTCAGGGTTGAGGTCCTTTAGGATTGACTGGTTTGATCTTCTTGCAGTCCAAGGGACTGTCAAGAGTCTTCTCCAACACCACAGTTCAAAAGAATCAATTCTTCGGTGCTCAGCTTTCTTTATAGTCCAACTCTCACATCCATACATGACTACTGGAAAAACCACAGCTTTGACTAGACTGACCTTTTGTCAGCAAAGTGATTTCTCTGCTTTTTAATATGCTCTCTAGGTTTGTCATAGTTTTTTTCCAAGGAGTGACCATCCTTTAATTTCATGGCTGCAGTCACCATCTGCAGTGATTTTGGAGCCCAAGAAAATAAAATCGGTCACTGTTTCCACTGTTTGCCTATCTATTTGCCATGAAGTGATGGGACCAGATGCCATGATCTTAGTTGTCTGAATGTTGAGTTTTAAGCCAATTTTTTCACTCTCCTCTTTCACTTTCATCAACAGGCTCTTTAGTTCCTCTTCACTTTCTGCCATAAGGGTGGTGTCATCTGCATATCTGAGGTTATTGATACTTCTCCCAGCAATCTTGATCCCAGCTTGTGCTTCATCCAGCCTGGCATTTCATATGATGTACTCTACATAAAAGTTAAATAAGCAGGGTGACAATATACAGCCTTGATATACTCCTTTCCCAATTTGGAACCAGTCTGTTGTTCCACATCTGGTTCTAATTGTTGCTTCTTGACTTGGATACAGATTTCTCAATAGGTAGCTAAGGTGAAGAAAGCTGAGCACTGAAGAATTGATTCTTTTGAGCTGTGGTGTTGGAGAAGACTCTTGAGAGTCCCTTGGATTGCAAGGAGATCCAACCAGTCCATTCTAAAGGAGATCAGTCCTGGGTGTTCATTGGAAGAACTGATGTTGAAGCAGAAACTCCAGTACTTTGGCCACCTCATGTGAAGTGTTGACTCATTGGAAAAGACCCTGATGCTGGGTGGGATTGGGGGCAGGAGAAAAAGGGGATGTCAGAGGATGAGATGGCTGGATGGCATCACCAACTTGATGGACATGAGTTTGAGTAACCTCCGGGAGTTGGTGATGGACAGGGAGGCCTGGCGTGCTGCAATTTAAGGGGTCGTAAAGAGTTGGACACAACTGAGCGACTGAACTGAACTGAACTGAGGTAAGGTGGTCTGGTATTCCCATCTCTTGAAGAATTTTCCATAGTTTGTTGTGATCCACACAGTCAAAGGCTTTGGTGTAGTCAATAAAACAGAAGTAAATGTTTTTCTGGAACTTTCTTGCTTTTTCTATGATCCAGCGGATGTTGGAAATTTGAGCTCCAAATTTTCTTTCCATATATATATACACACACACACACACACCACATCTTCTTTATCCATTCATCTGTTGATGGACAATTCAGGTTGTTTCTATGTCTTGACTGTTGTAAATAGTGCTAATTCATACGAGTTTTAATTATCATTCAGGAGATTTGGGGAACCCCGCATGAAATACAAAGCTTGATAAAATAATCTAAATATGCTACAAATATATAAAGCAACCTCTCTGAAGCAAGTAGGGGAATAAAGGAAATGAGTGGAGTTTATGAAACTAAAGATAAAAACAACTGTATATAATCCCTGTATACTAGTTGATAAAAAATAAGTTGGTTCTCATTTTAACAATTCTAAAATCACTACACGTGTACACTGGAATTGAACAATTGAGTAAATGGGTGGCCGATGGTGGGAGCTAAATTCTTATTGTTGGAATCATTTTATGCAATAAAGATATAATCATTTATTAATTAAATGTCTTTACAGCTCATCCAAAATTGCCACACACCAGCAGAATACCTAGAGAAGCAAATAATTATCTTTATGCCCTTGGATTAGACAGTGGTTTCTTAGATAATGACACTAAGAGCACAAGTAACGGGGGAAGAAATAGATAAATAGTAAATTAGTTTCACTTCATCAAAAGTAAAAATATCTTGTGCTTCCAAGGAAAACATAAAAAGGTTAAAAAAAAAAACCCACAATATGGGATGAAATGTTTTTAAATCTCTGATAAAAGACCTCATTTCTACAATATGTAAAAAAAGTCTATAAATCAATAATAAAATGACAATCTAACTTAAAAAATGGACAAAGGATCTGAATAGACATTTCTCCAAAAAAGATATGCAAATTGCAATAAGCACCTGAAAAGATGCTCCACATTATTAGCATCAAGGAAATGGAAATGGAAACTGTGAGATACTACTTCACATCTACTATTGTTGTTCAGTTGCCAAGTCTTGTCCAACTCTGTGTGACCCCATGAACTACAGCACGCCACGCTTCCTTGTCCTTCAGCATCTCCTAGAGTTTGCTCAAGCTCATGTCCATTGAGTTGGTGACGCCATCCCACCATCTCATCCTCTGTATCCCCCTTCTCCTCTTGCCTTCTGTCTTTCCCAGCATCAGGGTCTTTTTCAGTGAGTCAGCTCTTCACATCAGGTGGCCAAAGCATTGGAGCTTCAGCTTTAGCACCAGTCCTTCCAATGAATATTCAGGGTTGATGTCTTTTAGGATTGACTGGTTTGAACTCCTTGCTGTCCATGGGACTCTATGGAGTCTTCTCCAACACCACAGTTTGAAAGCAGCCATTCTTCGGCACTCAGCCTTCTTTATGGTCCAACTCTCACATCCATACATAACTACTGGAAAAACAATAGCTTTGACTATATGGACCTTCGTTGGCAAAGTGATGTCTGTTTTTTTTATACACTGTCTAGGTTTGTCATGGCTATTCTTCAAAGGAGCAAGCATATTTTAATATCATGGCTTCAGTCACCATCCACATTGACTTTAGAGCCCAAGAAAATGAAATATGACACTGTTTCCAGATTTTCCCCATCTATCTGCCATGAAGTGATAGGACCAGATGCCATGATCTTCATTTTTTGAATGTTGAGTTTTCAGCCAGTTTTTTTCACTCTCCTCTTTTACCTTCATCAAGAGGCTCTTTAGTTTCTCTTCACTTTCTGCCATTAAAGTGGTATCATCTGCCTATTTGAGGTTGTTGATATTTCTCCTGGAAATCTTGATTCCAACTTGTGCTTCATCCAGCCCAGCATTCCTCATGATGTGCTCTTCATATAAGTTAAGTAAGTATGGTGACCATATGCATCCATGATGTACTCCTTTGCCAATTTTGAACCAGTCCGTTGTTCCATGTCCAGTTGTAACTGTTGATTCTTGACCTGCATACAGGTTTCTCAGGAGACAGGTAAGGTGGTCTGGCATTCCCATCTCTAAGGCTATTCCGTGGTTTGTTGTGATCCACACAGTCAGTGGCTTTAGCATAGTCAATGAAGCAGAAGTAGATGTTTCTTTGAATTCCTTTGCTTTTTGTATGATCCAGTGTAGGTTGGGAATTTGATATCTGGTTCCTCTGCCTTTTCTAAACCCAGCTTTTACCTCTAGAAGTTCTCGGTTCACATACTGGTAAAGCCTAGCTTGGAGGATTTTGAGCATAATCTTGCTGGCATGTGAAGTAAGTGCAATTGTATGGTAATTTGAACATTCTTTGGCCTTGCCTTTCTTTGAGATTGGAATGAAAACTGACCTTTACCAGTCCTGGGGCCACTGATGAACTTTCCAAATTTGCTGGCATAAAGAGTGCAGCACTTTAACAGCATCACCTACTAGGGTGGCTATAATCAAAGAGTCAGCTAATAACAAGTATTGACAGGATGTAAAGAAACTAGCATCCTCATATACTGTTGGTAGGAATGTAAAATGGTGCAACCACTTTGGAAAACAGTCTGACAGTTCACCACATAGTTAAATGTAGGTTACCATATTACTCAACACTTTGGGTCCCAAGTATATATTCTAGGACATAGGGAAATATATGTCCGCACCAAAACTTGTATATGAATGTTTATAGCAGTATTATCCATAATGTCCAAAAGGTAGAGCAACCCAAATGTCCATCAACTGATGAATAAATAAGCAAAATGTATATCCATACAATGGAATATTATCTGGCAATAAAGAGAAATGAAGTATTGAAACACTACAATATGGATGAACCTTGGCAATATTAAAAAGTGAAATCGTTAGTCACTCAGTCACGTCCGACTCTTTGTGACCCCATGGACTAAGGCCCACCAGTCTCCTCCATCCATGGAATTCTCCAGGCAAGAATACTGGAATAGGTAGCCATGCCCTTCTCCAGGGGATCTTCCTGACCCAGGTATCAAACCTGGGTCTCCCACATTGCAGGCAGATTCTTCACTGTCTGAGCCACGAGGGAAACGTTCAGTTCATTTGCTGAGTCATGTCTGACTCTTTGTGACCCCATGGACTGTAGCACGCCAGGCTTCCCTGTCCATCACCAACTCCCAGAGTTTGTTCAAACTCATGTCCTTCGAGTTGGTGATGCCATCCAACAATCTCATCCTTTGTTGTCGCCTTCTCCTCCTGCCTTCAGTCATTGTGCTAAGTAAAAAAAGCAAGTCACAGAGGACCACATAGTATAAAATTTTGCTTATATGAAATGTCCAAGATAGACAAAGTGGATTAGTGGTTACCATAGGGTAAAGGTGGGGAGAAAATGGTGGTGGGGGTATGTGATTCTCAATAGGTATGAAGTTTCTTCTGGAAGCTTTGAAAATGTTCTGAGATTAGATACCAGTGATGGTTGCCCAACTCTCAGAATATACTAAAAATCATTGAATTGTATATTTTTAATTGTGCATTTAAATATTGAATCATACATCTTAATTGGTAAATTATATGAAATGTGACTGATATCTCATGATAATTGACATTTTAAAAAATGCCATCTAGCATTTTTTGACCCATGATAGAGATTGAAGGAACTATAAATACAGACACAGATACAGAAGAACTATACAAAAAAGATCTTCATGACCCAGATAATCACAATGGTGTGATCACTCACCTAGAGCCAGACATCCTGGAATGTGAAGTCAAGTGGGCCTCAGGAAGCATCACAACGCACAAAGCTAGTGGAGCTGATGGAATTCCAGTTGAGCTATTTCAAATCCTAAAAGATGATGCTGTGGAAGTGATGCACTCAATATGCCAGCAAATTTGGAAAACTCAGCAGTGGCCACAGGACTGGGAAAGGTCAGTTTTCATTCCAATCCTTAAGAAAGGCAATGCCATAGAATGTTCAAACTACCGCACAATTGCACTCATCTCACACACTAGTAAAATAATGCTCAAAATTCTCCAAGCCAGGCTTCAATGATACATGAACCATGAACTTCCAGATATTCAAGATTGTTTTAGAAAAGGCAGAGGAACCAGAGATCAAATTGCCAACATCTATTGGATCATCAAAAAGCAAGAGAGTTCCAGGAAAACATCTACATCTGCTTTATTGACTATGCCAAAGCCTTTGACTGTGTGGATCACAATAAACTGTGGAAAATTCTGAAAGAGATGGGAATACCAGACCACCTACCCTGCCTCTTGAGAAATCTGTATACCAGTCAGGAAGCAAGTTAGAACTGGACATGGAACAACAGACTGGTTCCAAATCGGGAAAGGAGGACGTCAGGGCTGTATATTGTCACCATGCTTATGTAACTTATATGCAGAGTACATCATGAGAAATGCTGGGCTGGATGAAGCACAAGCTGGAATCAAGATTGCTGGGAGAAATATCAATAACCTCAGATATGCAGATGACACCATCCTTATGGCAGAAAGTGAAGAAAAACTAAAGAGCCTCTTGATGAAAGTGAAAGAGGAGAGTGAAAAAGTTGGCTTAAAGCTCAACATTCAGAAAACGAAGATCAGGGCATCTGGTCCCATTACTTCATGGCAAATAGATGGGGAAACAGTGGAAACAGTGGTGGACTTTATTTTTTTGAGCTCCAAAATCACGGCAGATGGTGACTGCAGCTATGAAATTAAAAGACGCTTGCTCCTTGGAAGGAAAGTTATGACCAATCTAGGCAGCATATTCAAAAGCAGAGACATTACTTTGCCAACAAAGGTCCGTCTAGTCAAGGCTCTGGTTTTTCCAGTGATCATGTATGGATGTGAGAGTTGGATTATAAAGAAAGCTGAGCGCAGAAGAATTAATGCTTTTGAATTGTGGTGTTGGAGAAGACTCTTGAGAGTCCCTTGGACTGCAAGGAGATCCAACTAGTTCATCCTAAAGGAGATCAGTCCTGAATGTTTATTGGAAGGACTGATGCTGAAGCTGAAATTCCAATACTTTGGCCACCTGATGTGAACAGATGACTCATTTGAAAAGACCCTGATGTTGGGAAAGATTGAGGGCGGGAGGAGAAGGGGATGACAGAGGATGAGATGGTTGGATGGCATCACCGACTCGATGTACATGAGTTTGGGTAAACTCCGGAAGTTGGTGATGAACAAGGAGGCCTGGCATGCTGCAGTCCATGGGGTCGCAAAGAGTCAGACACGACTGAGCGACTGAATTGAACTGAACTGAAGAGACTGAAAGGTTCTTTTTCTCTTTGTTCTTCTCTACACTTCCCTACCTGAGACTTCCTAGATTTTTTTCACCTCTGACAGGATTTTTACCTACCACTATCTTAGCAATTAGGGCTTCCTCTGTGGTCTAGTGGTAAAGAATCTGCCTGCAGTGAATGCAGGAGATAATGGACACTCAGATTTGCTCCCTGGGTCGGAAAGACCCCTTGGAGGAGGGTATGGCAACCCACTTCAGTATTCTTCCTGGGAAAATCCCATGGGCAGAGGAGCCAGGCAGGGTATAGTCCACAGTGTTGCAAAGAGTTGGACGTAACTGAGCACATGTATCTTAGCAATCAAGATTTTCTCTTTTTACACAAATACCATATCCTTTGGATCTTCCCCTTCCCCTTCTGCTGCCTGCTGTCATCCTCGGAGTAACCTTCTAGGATAGGACAACATTAGGTGACACTCATTTGATTACTGAGGGGCCAGTGACTGGCTTGAAGCAGCTGTGTAACCCAGGCTTTGCACTGGCTGTGTCTGGGGCACCCTTCCTCTGCGGTCACTTCAGAGCTTCCACGACTCATGCCTGCCTCTTCTGTCCCTCTCTTCTTTCTCTGGTTCAAGTCAGACCATTTCTCCCCTCAGCTCCTTTTATCAATGATAGAATGCTCTTTCTCTCTGGACACCAGGTCTACCCTTCAGTAAACATTTACTTAAAATTAAAACAAAAACAAAACCCACCAACAAAACCCAATAAATATTAGTTTCTTCACAATTCCTTAAAACCTGATGGACAAATATTCCCGAGTCTCCAAAACCTTCCTGAATTAGTCCTACTCTTGGTTTGATGTTACTCTTTGGACTCTTTGAGAAGAGTTCAAGGGTGAATGGAGTCCAGATTTCCTGAGGCTACTCAGTTCTTATATTTTACCTATACCTTCACAGAAGCTTTTTCTAATGGCTGCTCATAACTGTTCATCCTGCCTCATGTATGTTACTTTTGATTTTTATAGCATTGATGCTGAAAGGGGTGCTTTGGAACTCATGTTGAAAGCAGGGAAATGAGAGCAAGGATTAGAACCTGGGCCTTTCTGTTCTTTCTCTGTGTCCTCTCATTGTCGAACTCTACTCTCAAGAGCACAGAGCCAGGCGACCTTGAACCCTTGGTATGATGATTAATCTGACTGTAACGTGAACCAGTATTCTTTCCTGGAAAATTCCATGGCCAGAGGAGCCTGGCGGGCTACAGCCTGTGGGACTGCAGAGTCGGACACGACTGAGTGCCTGAGCACACACGAGCACAATATGAACCACGAGGGCCAAGGACAGTGCTAACAACCTGACATTCTTTATTTTATTCAATTATGATGGCCTTATTGTGACTTCCTCCTTTACAAGCCGAGTTTTGTTTTATTTTTGGTGGTGGGGGAGGGGTGTGAGCTCGTCACTCGGCATGCAGGATCCTGGTTCTTAGACCAAGGATTGAACCAGAAGGCCCCTACTGTGGAAGGACAGAGCCTTAACCACTGGACCACCAGGGATGTCTCACTTTCTCTTTTATAGACAATAAAGTGAGGCACCAAGAGGTTAAGACTCTAGCCCAAAGTCAATTAGCTAGTAAAACAAGTGTCTAATATTGGTACCCAGGGATACCCAGTTCTTAATGCAGATGTTGCATTTCTGAAGACTGATGTCCATTCTGATGACTGTATGTCCATCTGAATGGGGTTCTCAAATGGGAGAAGTAGGAGGATAGACCCTGTGACCCTTGATACAGAGTGGGACCAAACAGTCACCTAGAGCAGATAAGTGGGTAATCATAAAGGCATCTCTTGGCAAAGTTCTTGGAATGTGAAAGCTTCCAGTTTTCCCTGAGTGATGAAATTGTAGTCCAGTTTGGGTTTTGAAAGCATCATTGCAATTAGCCCTTTGCCCTTCTCTCCTTCAGAATCCTGTTCCTATGGCCCCAAATGAACTCAGAGCCTTTTGTGTCAGTTAAAGCTTGGACAGCAGAAATTTAAAACACCTGAACCATTTGAAAGGGCCTCCAGTCAAGTTGTTGCCATACAAACACAAATACTGGAACCCAGAAAATACTAAGGAGAAAAAAAAAAGAGAAGACAAAATTTCTTTTTCTGGTACCTTTGCTCATAAAAGGAAAGCAAGCTCTTTGCTGCCCAGGAGAGAAAAATGCGTACGAAGAGCAACAGAAGAGATATAGTGACTGTCATTGGATTCACTTTGGATCTGGAAATGACCTAAGACACAGAAAATCACTAACTTTGAGCTGTTGCTGCTTAAAAGCAGGAAAATCACTAACTTTGAGCTGCTGCTGCTGCTGCTGCTGCTAAGTCGCTTCAGTTGTGTCCGACTGTGTGGGACCCCATAGACGGCAGCCCACCAGGCTCCGCTGTCCCTGGGATTCTCCAGGCAAGAACTCGAGTGAGTTGCCATTTCCTTCTCCAGTGCATGAAAGTGAAAAGTGAAAGTGAAGTCGCTCAGTCGTGTGCAACTCTTCGCAACCCACCCCATGGACTGCAGCCCACCAGGCTCCTCCATCCATGAGACTTTGCCAGGCAAGAGTACTGGAGTGGGTTGCCATTGCCTTCTCCAAACTTTGAGCTAGAAGCAAACAAAAAAATCAAAATCATTGTCTAATAATTTAAGACAGAAAAAAATGAGGCTTAGTGAGGAGGTTTCCTGAAGGTCACCTGTCTGCAAAGAGGCGGTGGCAGATTCAGACTCAGTGGCCAGGTCTCGGGTCCAGTCCACTCTCCGCAGCTCTGCCCACCTGGCTGAGGCCCCAGGAAGCCCGTGAACCAATGAGGAAGGAAGCACAAAGCAGCTTTGGGGGTAAACAGAGCAGGTTTGTTTGGAAGAAAGAGCCACCGAAGGTCGAGAATGTGGGTGATTTGAAACCCTCCTCGAACTTGGGCTACAGTCTGAAGGCAACGGGGACTCCAGGAGCAGTTTGGAGGAAGGGACAAGGTAAAAATGGGACTGAGGATGTTAACCTGGTGGTGATGTGTGGGCTGTGTTTGAGGAGGGATATTTTAAGGCAGCGAGTTCAGTGAGGACACGATGGGGAAGATGTGTGCTAGAAATCCTGGGGTTTTATGTTTTACTTCCTAATGCTGCTTCTATGAGTGTGTGTGTGTATGTGTGTAAAAGAGAGAGGTCTCAGACTGATGCTCAGCTAGAACTCAGACTTGGGACTCGACCGGGGAACAGGGTGGGCCTCCATCCAGAGGCATGACCTCTAAACTCCTTCATTATTTTCCAACACGTCCATTTCCATCCTCCCTTGCCCACCTGTGGGCCTCCAGCTTAAATGAGTCTGCTTCACCCCAGGCACAAAGAGGCCTATTGATGATACATTGTGAACAAAGAACCTAGAGGCAGGGACAGTTCAGCATGACCTCCCAGCCAGCCCAGAGCAGAATTCCTCCCATCCAGACAAACGGAGCAGGTTCTCTGTTCCTGGCTCCTCCTGCACTAGATTCTGCTCATGGTTCCCCCTTCCTCCTGTCCAGGGAGAGCCTCAGACACTCAGGACATCCTCAGTGTGGTGAGGATGGTCGGTGGTGGTCCACCAGCTGCAGGCTTTGCTCAGGGTGACCTTGGGTATTGGTTCCCCCAGCTCCACCCTGTAGAGGCGGGTGTCTCCTGGCCAAACAGGTCCTTTAGTGAGAGTGGAGCCTGGTCTATCATTGGCTTCTCTCCCCCCGGTAGCCAGTCTGAGGAGTAAAGGTCTATTTATGAATGGCATCTCTGTTCCTAGCTTTCTTAGGAGAGCAATTTAACAAATCAGTATTTTTTTCTAAGTTGAAGTATAGTTTATATATAATGTTAGTTTCAGATGTACAGCCAAGTGATTCAGTTATACACACAAATCCATTTTTTTTTTTTTTCAGATTCCTTTCCCTTATCGGTTCAGTCGCTAGTTGTGTCCGTCTCTTTGTGACTCCATGGACTGCAGCACCCCAGGCCTCCCTGTCCACCACTAACTCCTGGAGCTTACTCAAATGCATGTCCATTGAGTTGGTGATGCCATCCAACCATCTCATCCTCTGTCGTCCCCTTCCCCTCCCACCTTCAATCTTTCCCAGCATCAGGGTCTTTTCAAATGAGTCAGTTCTTCGCATCAGGTGGCCAAAGTATTGGAGCTTCAGCTTCAGCATCAGTCCTTCCAATGAATATTCAGGACTGATTTCCTTTACGATGGACTGGTTGGATCTCCTTGCATTCCAAGGGACTCTCAAGAGTCTTCTCCAGCACCACAGTTCAAAAGCATCAATTCTTCAGCTCAGCTTTCTTTATGGTCCAACTCTCACATCCATACATGACTACTGGAAAAACCATAGCTGTGACTACATGGACGATTGTCAGCTAAGTGATGTCTCTGCTTTTTAATATGCTGTCTAGGTTTATCATAACTTTTTTTCTAAAGAGCAAGCATCTTTTCATTTCATGGCTGCAGTCACCATCTGCAGTGATTTTGGAGCCCAAGAAAATAAAAGTCTGTCACTGTTTCCATTGTTTCCCCATCTATTTGCCATGAAGTGATGGGACCGGATGCCATGATTTAAGTTTTTGAATATTGAATTTTAAGCCAGCTTTTTCACTCTCCTCTTTCACCTTCATTAAGAGGCTCTTTAGTTTTTCTTCACTTTCTGTTCTAAGGGTGGTGTCATCTGAGGTTATTGATATTTCTCCTGGCAATCTTGATTCCAGCTTGTGCTTCACCCAGCCCAGCATTTCTCTTTTCCCTTACAGGTTATTACAAAATATTGAGTATAGCTTCCAATCAATATATATTCTGAACAACTGTCACATTAAACAAGTACTTCATGGGAAATAATTGTAAAGAACCTTAAGCTTTCTCTCTTGTTAAGCCTTTAAATTCATTGGGTGGGGCTGTTGTATCTGAAGAAGCTGAAGTTGAATGGTTCTGTGAAGACCTACAAGACCTTTTAGAACTAACACCCAAAAAAGATGTCCTTTTCATTATAGGGGACTGGAATGCAAAAGTAGGAAGTCAAGAAACACCTGGAGTAACAGGCAAATTTGGCCTTGGAATGTGGAATGAAGCAGGGCAAAGACTAATAGAGTTTTGCCAAGAAAACGCACTGGTCATAGCAAACACCCTCTTCCAACAACACAAGAGAAGACTCTACACATGGACATCACCAGATGGTCAACACTGAAATCAGATTGATTATATTCTTTGCAGCCAAAGATGGAGAAGCTCTATACAGTCAACAAAAACAAGACCAGGAGCTGACTGTGGCTCAGATCACGAACTCCTTATTACCAAATTCAGAC